>NC_137433.1:40185285-40267785 GCF_964374335.1 Astatotilapia calliptera
TGCTTTCTTCAGACTGGACAGATCTCTAAGGAAGCGTGTTATTGGCCCTCGTTAACACTGTGGGACACAGACCACGACACACCTTCCACACAGGTGACCCTTCAGGGTGAACCTGATGTTAACTCATTCACTGCCAGCCATTGGCAGTGAATGAGTTAAACCCATTGACTCATTCACTGCAATTGACGGCTATAGACGTCAATTGCAGTGAATGAGTTAAATACATCACATGACCTGGTGGCTGTTCAGAGGTTAAATATTCACTCGGTCACATAAATGAAGCTCCACCCTCTGACCTCACAGACAGATGGGCACCTAGGTAACGTGCATGTGACCTCAGCTGTGTGAAACTGTCCCTATTTCTACTCACCAATCACGTTCATCCACCCCAGGTGCTGACACCTGGACAGGTGTTTCACCAGCTGCTCCATAGGAGGGAGGCAGGGAGACACACCTGAGACAGACAGGTAGAAACAGAAGAGTCAGTTTGTACCTGACAGCTGTGGACAGGAGTCATGAAGTGTCCAGGGTACACAGCTTCCTGCAAAGCTTTGGCTCCGTCCTCAAACTGTTCATCGGTCTCATGCTGGGCGCTCAGAGAAGAAGCCACGCATACGTACATGCACGTGGCACGGTAACCGTGGTGATCTGACTGTAAATAATGTTTGAGCCCATCTCAACCTGAGCTCACACTGGAACCTGGAGCCGCTAAATCTCTCTGGTGGTTTTCACTGAGCTGAACCTGCTGCTGTATGTCAGTAACAGCACCTCCTCCTGTGAGGTCACAATCAGCGTCACTCTGAGACAGGATGTTTCTAACTTTAGAGATGGAAGAAAGCAGTCTTACATATTTGTTTAATATGTGTCCTGGTCAAAAATGACTCCAAGGTTCCTCACAGTGTTACTGGAGGCCAAGGTAATGAACAGAAGTGGTCCTAGCCTGTGGAGCTCCATAGTAACCTTGGTGTGTGACGCGGACTCTCCAGTTACAAGAACAGACATTCACAGATATCCCACAGCTCCAGTGGAAATTAAATACAGGAGCAAAACACATAGACTGATGTGATACGGGTTCGGGGTGTGTGTGTCAGTGGTGTGCATGCTGGTGTGCTGACACCATGTGGCGTGCACAGTGTCGGCTGGTGGTCGGCCGGTCATTCTGTAAGCGTCTTTGCGCTCACCAAGTCCCATTTGAGCACATTGGCACATCCCAAGACCAAAAACAGAGGTGAGGCGGTTCTGGAGGCGAACTTTGCAGAGCTGACCAGCCCCTCAACTTAACTCACGCAAAAGCTTTTGTCCCAGCAGGTAGGGGGGAAGCCTGCTACTGCACAAGGAAAACAAAGTGCTGGGCAATCCAGAGGGCGGTGGATCCCTGTTAGGATCACGCTGCAGTGACCTGACTGGTACTGCACGGCTGTGCTGTTAGGACTGTAATGTGTTCTTTGCTATTCATTTTAAGGCAAAATTCGTTCATTGCTTGTTTTCCTTATCTTTTCTTTGTTTTGTTTCTCTTCTTCATCCCCTTGAAATGTGGGCCCTGCTTTAAGTTTAGGGGTTAACGTTAACGGTGCAGGTACGAAGCTGGTGGTACGAGGAGTACTTAGCTAATATGGGACGAGAGCAGGGGGCTTAGGGGTGCTGTTCCATGCAACCTGCTGGGGTGATATTGGTGGTTGGTATTGTGTTAGTTTTCTTTACATCGTGGCATGTTATTGTGTTTTATTCCTTGGGTGGGGTTGGTTTTTGTGTTTTGTTGTTTTTGTCCCCTCCCTTCCACTTTCCCTCAAACCACCTATTTGTTCCTTCAATGACAGATAGTTAAGAGAGAGAGTGATATCAAAACAGCTACGAAACGTCTGCATATATGTGCCCAAGTGTTGTATTGAAGCAAGTGATGAATAACTGTTTTCCAGTATGTTGTTTTGCAATGTTGTTGTTTTTTTTGTTGCATTGTTGATTTGTTTTTCACCCAAGCAGCTAATAAAGCTGATGAAATACAATGTTGCCTCCTAAGATTCTATAATAGAATGAAACAATAATGCCAGCTATAAATAAAGACAATAATTGAATGAATTATGAAACTCATTTTTTTCTATTAGATCTGAAAATGTTGTGTAACACTACAACCTGAAACGACAAATAGATGCGTTGGCCTGTGCAGGAGATAAAGAAAAACATGTAACAGCAGCTGTGAGATGGAATCGTCCAAATCACCAAAGTAAACTGGAGCTGGGCTTGTTGCAGGATCTGAAGTTACTAAACATGTTGTGAGTGTGTGCACTCACGCTTAGGACCATATAATAATAAATATGTGCGTGATGAAAGTTGTGCAGCACGCTAACGTCCTTACTCCACTCTGTGTGCTCGTGTGGGTCTGACCCTTCCACTCCTTTGATTTGTTCCTCGTACTTTTTTTGCCTCTTCGTCACGTCTGTCTTCGTACGGAGCTGCCGTGTTCACCGTGGTTTCGTACATCACTGTTTTTGGGGCAAATAAAATGCAAGTAGGGATTAAAACTGCAGAATTAAGATTAGAGGAGCTGGAAATGCTAGCGCTCGATGCAGTGTTTTGATTTTGTTGCCACTCGTACCTACAACGCAACGCGCGAAAGTCACGTGGTCTGTCGATCTCTATTGCGAAGCTAGCCGCTCACAATGGCGAAGAGAAAAGTTAATTCTGAAAGCAGAGCCTTTCAGCACCAGTGGCAGGCTGAATATATGTTTACAGACATGCTGGTAAACACGTGTGTCTTATTAGTGGAGCGAATGTGGCTGTAATGAAGCAATTTAATTTAAGACGGCACGACGAGACGAAACGTCAGGCTAAGCAGAAAAACCTAAACGCAGAAACTACAGAAAGTAGACGAGCTAAAGAAGAATCTGACATTTCAGCAGACGTTTGTCACCAGAGCAAAACCACAAAGTGAAGCTGTTGTGAAAGCAAGTTTTATTGTGGCAGAGGAGCCAAATCAGCCCGGCTATTTACCGAGGGAGAGTTTCTAAAGAGCTGCATGATGAAGCTGTGCGTCGTCTTGTGTCCAGACAAAACACAGATTTTGGCAAATGTGAGCCTGAATAGAAACGTATGTCAAAGTGTAAACGACATGAAACTGTCCTGGGACAAACTTGTTGGATGCAGCGCCGGTGTTGTGCGGTGAAAAAAAACTGACTAGTCAGTAGGATGCGAGTAAAGATGCAGGAGAACTGTACCGGTGAGTTAACAGCATCACTGCATCACACACCAGGAAAGGCTGTGTGGTAAAGTCCTTAAAATGGAGCATGTAATGATCACCGTAACGGAGACCGTGAATTTGATCCGAACTAAAGGTTTAAATCACCGTCAATTTCAGTCTTTTATGATGCAGTGATCCCTGTTGCCAAGTAATGTTGAGCCAAGTCAGTGCAACAGTGTTCCCAAATGCGCACTTTGCTGATAAACTGAGTGCACTGAGTTTGTGGCGCTTTGGTGACTTTGAAGCACAAAAAGAGAATTTCGAGCTGCTTCACAACCCAACGTGGAAACTGCACCCGTGCAGATTCAGATGCAGCTGCAGTGTAATGATGCACTCAGGCAAAGTACGACACTGACTGGCCCGCACAGTTTATTAGCTCCACTCCTGCAGCAACGCCCAGCTCCGTCTACATGCGGCTCCAACCTTGTGTTTGCTTTCATTTACTTTTTCTGGGCTTTTGGCAGCATGTTCTTGTTTCTAACTTGCATAATTTTGACAGGATATATTTTTATGGAGAGCAAAATGTTTAAAGAATAAACTTTAACTTTAAAGTTTATTTATTCTGGAATAATATTCCTGTCTGTATTCATATTTATGTTTACAAAACATTGTTTTAGTGTGTTCAATAAATGTTTATCTTGACCTAAAGTGTGCCTTGAGGTTTGGCCCCCAGTGCAATTGAGTTTGGCAGCCCTGCAGCAGATATTTTAATGGCCTGCATTTGTATAGTGCTTTTCTAGTCCCTAAGGACCCCAAAGCGCTTCACACTATATCCATTCATTCACACACTGGTGATGGCAGCTACATTGTAGCCACAGCTGCCCTGGGGCGCACTGACAGAGGCGAGGCTGCCGGACACTGGCGCCACCGGGCCCTCTGACCACCACCAGTAGGCAAACACGGGGTTAGTATCTTGCCCAAGGTTATTTGACATGCAGCCAGGAGACAGCCTGGGATCGAACCACCGACCTTCTGATTAGTGGCTGACCTGCTCTACCACCTGCGCTACAGCCACCCCATGGTCAGTCCAACCTCCAGGGGCATAATATCATCCTTGTACAATCTAGTCTCCCACTTACAATCTTCTTCAGTAGCTGCCATCGAATCTAAATGGGAACAAGACATAACTTTCATATCACAGATGACCTGTGGGACTCTGTCCTCGGCCAAGTTCACAATATATCGATGTGTGCTCGACACACTCATTTAAGATCATCGGGTGCATTGATCCAGGGTCAGGCTGGAGCGTATACACCCAGCCTGTAGGGGGTGCTCCTGGTACATTACTTCATATGTACTGGTCCTTCATTGGCCAACGTTTGGAACTGTTTCCCAAACGATGTCTGAAGTCCTCAAATTAAACCAGAGCCACTCTGTGCTACGTTTGATGCGCCCAGGACCTGAAGCTGCCCAACTCCAGAGTCAGAGTGTTAAACTTTTCATTACTGCTGACCAGGCGAGCTACCTGACCCCCCTCCTGCATGTGCAATGAGTAAAAGATACAACGTCCTGCTTTGTTTAGTTCAGTTCAATTCTGAAGTACTTTGTTATACGTAGCACTGAAACCTTTGTCTAATGAAAGGTCAGGATGAAATGGAAAATGCAGTTAGAAGGAACATTTACACGATCCTCCACATTTATTATGTTGATGTTTTCATGAATGGTCAGATGGTCCGCTGCTGTGAATTATGGGACGGAATTTTCTTCTCCCCGTTCATAAAGGATGCTCTGCTAAGGGAAGCATTGAAGTTCCTTTGCGTAGTGTTTGGAGAACTGGAACAGCTCTGGTTATGGCCACCATGCAGATACATCGCTCAGTGAGGAACCTTCCTGAGCAAAAAGGGTCGTTTGGAACGCACCTCGATCTCCCTTAGACTGTGCTGCTTTCAATCAGGTCCCTGATTTAAGGGAAAACATGAGCTGGACCTCATGTCTGACCTCAGGCAGGCGTAAAGAAACACAGAGCAGGTACACAAACACAAAGTATGGACAGGTGAAGAAGCTTACAGGTAGATGCAGGTGGTCTCCTCTGCTGTGAATCTGTCACATCGCCATGTTACCCGTCTGCCTGAATACCTGTGTGAGTGCTGGGACCCTCAGGACAACGACACAGATGCACCTGAACACTCATGCAGGTTTCTCTGCCTTTTAACACCTTAACTGGATTATCAGATTACCTGCACTAGTGTCTCTCACACACTCACACACTCTCACACACTCACACACACACACACCTGTATACCTGCCTTTGTGAGGACTCTCAGTAACATGAAAGCTCCCCAGGACCCTGTAAATCTGGACCCATAAAGTTAGACCTAGAGCCAGGTGTAGACTGACTGTGACACTCACAGGTTTTCACAAACCCAGGTTTCCACGCATCTCTGCTTCTCAGACACACACAGAAACACAGAAAGGTCAAAGGTCAGAAAACATTTGTTTTTAATCCAGAGAAAGCTGGCAGCTGATTGGTCAGCTGGAGAGGAAAACAGCAAACAAACAGTCAGATGATCAAAACAAGCATTTAACAGGCCAATAGGAGCAGAGCATATCTTAAAGTGACAGAGTGCCAGTTTAACGTCTCAGAGACTGTTAGCACTATTAGCATCCCTCATTCACAAATATGGGCTGCGTTAGCTTCAAGCTAGGAGAAACACTGATCGGTGGCTCAGATTGATCACCAGCAGGCGCACTTTGGTGTTTGCATAGACGACGAATGGGATGCTCCGCAGGTGAGATCATGTGATAGAGTGAGAACACTGCACAGGTGAGGAAGGGGCAGGTAAACATGTGACTAAGTGCTTCTGATCAGGTACACAACATGAAAACTTCAGGGGAGGGAGGGGGCAAGAGAGGCAGGGTGCTGTCTGACAGCCAGGGGGCGCTGCATGAGGAACTCTGAGTGTTTTACAAATCAGAGCAAAAGAAGAACTCCACCAGTGTGACATCATTACAACCAGGAAAACAACTAATCAGTGTGTGAGGCTGCAAACATGGTGGAGGTGGGAGGAGTCAGGCGGGAGCTCTGTGTGTCTCTTTGGCTGCATTTAAACACTTTTTAAACTAAAAACTATTTTTTCCAGGATCGAGTTCAGCTTTGATTCCTGATTCCTCAAAACTCACCAGCCAGCTGGGGATATACAGCCCACATGTTTAACGGGGACACGGGGAGCCCGGTGGTTTAACGGGGACACGGAGAGCCCGGTGGTTTAACGGGGACACGGAGAGCCCGGTGGTTTAACGGGGACACGGAGAGCCCGGTGGTTTAACGGGGACACGGGGAGCCCGGTGGTTTAACGGGGACACGGAGAGCCCGGTGGTTTAACAGGGATCCAAATGTTTAACAGGGACACGGGGAGACCAGGTGGTTGCGGGGCCACAGTGTCAGTTCAGGTTTCAACCAATAAGCAGCTCACCAGCAGCAAGTGTAGAGGAAAAGGAATCAAAGCTTCTAACACCACCTGGACCTTAATAACGTCCTAATAAGGGGTCGTCCCCTCCCACTCCAGCAAGTACTGGACCGTCCCCTGAGGGGTGATGCGGCGAGCCAACACCTGGTAGCGCTCGCCATTGGTTAGCCTACCCGCTACTCCAAAGTAAGAGGAGATGGAGGAGTGGAGGTGAGAGTTGTCAGACGGCAGCGGTGAGTGGTCTGACAAGAAGTGGGAGGAGTCTGTGGTCAGGTGGGTGTGGTTTGTAGCTTCCTGGGCCCCAATGATGCCAGAAGGCTCTTCCCCTCCAAGCTCCTCCCCTGCCTCACTGCGATTGGCCCACTGGCTGTAACTGTTCCGGGGTAACTTCCTCTTTCTGCTGCCCATCCTTCTCCTGAAGACAGAGGTCAAAGGTCAGATATCAAAAGCCTAGGGTTGGTGAGTCAGGTGTTCACTCAGCT
This sequence comes from Astatotilapia calliptera, assembly GCF_964374335.1. NCBI lineage: Eukaryota > Metazoa > Chordata > Actinopteri > Cichliformes > Cichlidae > Astatotilapia > Astatotilapia calliptera. Next base: position 40,192,410 of record NC_137433.1, read on the forward strand.
CACCTGAAGTGGTAGGAGGAGGCGGAGCCAGAGGTGGAGGCATCGGTGGAGTCCTGGTCGATGCTGACGGCTCTGCTGGAGCTGCTGAGGAAGGACAGCAACGTCACAGGTGCGCCACCGTATGACGTGAACGGGAAAGCACAGGTAAGCAAAGCATCAATCAGAGCGCCGAGTCCAGCGCTAATCTCACCTCTTCAGGCTCTGCAGCTCATCCAGCGTGAAGTCAAAAATGTTGGCCATGTGGTGGTTGGCGGTCCAGCTGCAGGTCAGCTCGTTCTACGGGCAGAAGGTCACAGTCAGCGTGATGCATTAACAGCTTTAGAAACCACAGAAGAAGAAAATGAGCCTCACATTAGGAATGGCATCCTCGAGAAGCCACTTGGACTTCCTCTTTCTCCTCTCAGCTGAGCTGCTGAAGAAACAGAAATAAACACCACGGTTACGCTTCGTCCAATCACAGGCAGCGACGGCTGGCAGCAAGAGATCATACCTGCTCGCCGTCTTCTTCCTTGCCCCGCCCCCATCATTCTGAGCACGCTCAGGAAAGAGCTTGGAGGGGGGGTTAGGAGGGACCCTGGTCCTCAGACGAAAGATGCACTTCCTCTTTTTGATTTCCTTCCCGCACAGAAACCTGAACACACACACACACACGTTAAGAACACACATCCTGTGTTCATGTTACACACGTGTACTCGTGACGGCCTCGCTCTGATTGGTCCTTACTTGCTCTTGTACTTGTTGAGTGCGTCGAGCAGGTGCTGCCCCCTCTCTGCTGGGGGGGTGTTGGACAGCTGAACAAACACACAGAGGGTTAAATGAACACAGGCACACCACGTGATCTCAGCGTACCTGGCTCAGGTGTGCTATTACCTTCCCAAGCTGCAGGTGGTCCCAGTGGGTAGAGACGAAGGTGAGGATCTCGTCCAGTTCGAAATACTTCTTCTTGCTGCAGATGGACAGGTTGTAGAGCACCAGGTGGACCAGGTCCACCCACCTGAGGGACAGGCGCCGCACGCACTCTGAGCCCTTATTACACACCACGCACACAAACAAGTAGAACCTGCGGGAGGACAGGAAGTCAGAGCCATACCGGGGAAAGGTAGCAGGGGGAGGGGCGGAGCAGGGGGTGGAGCCTCACCTGTCTCCAAACATCATTGCTTCCTGCAGGCACTGAGTGCACGCCTCATGGAACCACTGTTGACACCTGAAGCACTGCAGCATCTTCAGGTACCACCTGCACACAAAGGTAATGCACACAGGTGAATCAAGTAATGGCCAACCACACCTGCAGCTGTCATCAGGCCAACTTACTCTCCAGGGCCGCCGCAGTAACAGTAACACTGCTGCTGATTGGTCCGGTGCTGCGAGTCCCAGTCCAGGGCCTCCAGCTCGTACGGAAGCACCTGTTTCATCACACTCAGGGCTTTGGCTATCACACCTTTCCTCAGAGCCCCGCCCTTCTGTGGGACACACAGGTGCAGAGACACGAGTCAGAGGCAGGCGAAACACACACACACACACACACACACACACACACACACACACACACACAAACGGGTAAGAGAGAGAGAGAGACACACACACACACACACACACACACACACAAATGAGAGAGAGACACACACACACACACACACACACACACACACACACACACACACACAGGTGAGAAGCATCGTACCCGGACCGCCAGAGCAAAGACGCAGCGTCTGCAGAACCACGGAGTCAGGGTGCCGCTGCCCTCTACTGGAGGAATGTGACACTGCTGGTGGAAACCTGACAGACAGGTGATGGTCAGAGCCCAGGATTCACCATGGCAACAGATAAACAAAGAGCACTCAGTCATCGTGACCTTTGACCTTAAATCTGATCATCAGAAAGCATTTCTGCCTTTACTGCAAACAGCGTTTGCGCTAATGTTTCTACTATCAGCTTCACTCTGAGCTTCTGTTAAAGGTCAGAGGTCATTCACATTAGAAGTATCAGCAGTTATGGAGGAGCTCCGCCTCCTGAGAAAACGCTGATGTCACTGCAAGCCCGTCCAATAAATCCCACCCCGAAACACCATGCAGTAGGGCTGGGCGATATATCGAGTTTTTTAATATATCGATATATTTTTTTATACACAATATGTTACTACGTTACGTTACAATTATACTTGTGGAACCGCAAGTTTGCCTCTCTTTCGTCCACTTTTGTCTCTACGCAACGTTACTCTGCCTCGCCTCTCCTTCACTGAACACAACTCCCCCATCACCTGCAGGCTGCTCGTTAAAAAGAAAACATTTGGAGATTACTATTTTAGTGCTGTCAGCGTTAATCTCGTTAAAATGACATTAACGGCATTAATGAGCATTATTATTTAATAAATGTTGATAATTTCTTTCTTTTTTTTCTGAGTAATTTTTTCACGTACATCTGCGCTGTATGTTAATAAAAGTGCCTGTGTGAGACCTGGGACACTGTGTGACTAAGAACTCGCTTTTTCTTCTTACTTTATACCTTTAAATCCTGCTATTATTCCTGCGTCTTTTGTGATCGTACAAAGTTTCAAACGACGCGTCGACTATTAAATCAGTCGTCGACGATTTTGATAGTCGACGTAATCGTGACTAGTCGACAAATCGTGGCAGCCCTAGTAAACACAACCAGAATTCAAACATAAGGCACACGGGGTTATAAGGGGCTCTGTCGATTTTCAGAAAAATCAAAGGGTTGATTGTAAGTACGCCGTATTTTCCAAGAAACAGGGTAATAACGACGGCCCGCTAGCATGCTCCACCAAAAATAGTGCTTTGTTGTGTATCTGACGGACGAAAGCTAAACCAGTTCCACACCACTGAAGCTGCAGCATTTCTACAAACCAATCCGGTTGTTCAGTCTGACGTCACCAGCCGTGTCTGGGCCTAAACTCCGCTGCAGGTCCATATATCAAACGATCACTGTGGCATTACTGAGAGTTGAAAAACTGTCTAAAGTCTTTCATCTTTAATAAAATGATCAGCGTTCTGCTCTACCAGGTGTAACAATTGAGTTTAACATCCAGGCATCCATGAAAACGGAATTTATGATATTTAACAGAGTTAGAAGTTAGCAGGGAGTTAGCTCGCTAGCTTCTATCTAAATACAATATAGCATGTCCTGACTGCGGGGTTTTGGAAACAAATTAAAACGTACAGCTCTGTTATCACTTCCAGCATAAATGAAGACAGAAAACTAAACAGCAGTGACGTTTGTAGGGTTACTGAAGTTGGGCTAGCTGGTATATAATGATGTGCTACGTGACCGCTAGCGACACAGCTATGTTAGCATAATATAAACAAGCTAACTTTTTTTCCACTCGATAAAAGTTACCGTGAGTGTTCTCGGTGGTCAGGAACAAATGTAATCGCATGGCAGGATGCTGTAAAAGACCAAACTTCAGCCAGGAGAACAACTGAGATAATCCATCCACAATACGAGGTTAGTCATTCATATACTGCTGCATGGGCTGGGCTGTAGTTACATCCTAAGGTTTTAAAAACTGAGCTTAAATAAATGATTAGCGGTAATAAAAGCCGAGGGAGGTCAACAGTGATCACTGACTGTTTTAGGAGCTTTTTGAGATCAAATAGAAGAAAATACAAAACATTAAACATGTTAACAACACAAAAGCCATATTAAACGCAGACTACTTTAGACCCGGAAGTAGGATTCGTCGCGTGATCACTGAACAACCGGATTCTCGTTCATCCGTTTCATTCAACGATCCGCTTTCGCTCTTCTCATTCTCCGTCTCCACCATGCGTTTTCTGCCATGTGCGTATAAAAACAAAGGCACTGCGCATGCGCGTTTTACCCATATTCTATCGCCATATTTCATTTTCTTGCCGTTGCCCAACATTATACCGGTATTACCGTGAACGGTATGATATGGCCCAGCCCTACAGGCAAGTGTTCCTAATGGACTGCTCCTGTGTGTGTGTGTGTGTGTCAGACTCACCGATCCCACACTTCCCACAGATCAGGATCTGGTTTGATTGGGTGTTGGAGTTTGGGTCCACCTCCTGGCACATGGAGCAGCGAGGCTCCTCCCCCGGTACTCCAGCTGCATTAGGATTGGACAAAAGAAGCAGATCACAGACATGAAGCACCTGTCTTGCCCTCTCTAGCTTTCTCTCACTCCACCCGTCTGTCTCACCGTGCTGGATGTCCTTCCAGAGGACCCAGAACTTGGAGTTGTCCTCAAAAGTGACGAAGCAGCTCTGCCTAGGGGGACTCACCTATCCACCAATCAGAACACAGAAACTCAGCCAATCACGATGAGCATGATGACGCTGCAGTGGGTGTCAGGTGAGCACAGGCTTACCCGTTGGATCTTTCCCAGGTAGTACAGTCCATCTGACCAACGACAGAGCACGAACTGACCCACGCTCAGACTGGACTCCACCCCGTCAGGTTCGGGGACACGCCCCCCTTCACACCCTCCGCCCCCTGGAGACACCTGATGCTCCAGACCGCAGAAGTCTTCGATCAGGTCCTCATACATCCTGCAGAGAGACAGACAGACGGTCTGTGATTCATTCCTGAACTGCGCGGTGGATTGGAGGAGGGCTGACATGCGCAGTGCGTCCTCCCATCACATACCGTTAACAGAGCTCTAACCATCCAGTAACTACCCACCACACCCTAACGGGTTAACTAACGGAAAAGAGCTGATGAAGCGCGATAACCGATCGGAATAACGAGTAAACCGGGCCATGAAATCCTGAACGATAACCCGGTAACAGCCCGTAATAATTCACGTTAAGAGGGCCAGCTCACAAAAAAAAACACTTGCGCACAGTGATGAACTGACACGGGATAAATTCAAGGGTTCCAACAGCTCTGTGTCCCGGGCTGAACTAACGGGCCACACTAAATCCCAGGGCTAAATCAGAGCGGGTCAGCGCAGAGAGGGAAGCCGTGATACCTGCATTGATCCGGGCTGTGCCTCCTTTCTGCCGGTCCTCCCGCTGCTGGCATCCCAGGACAGAAGGTCGTTGAGTCGATGCTTCTTCAGGGTGTCTGTCTGTCTGTCTCTGTCCGTCCCCCTCACGTCTGCCTGTCTGCCTCCCTTACGTCTGTCTGTCTGCTACTACTGCTCTCCGCGGCGCTAAACTTCAAACTTACTCCGGCGCCATTTTTCACTTTTCCCGCGAATCACAGCACGGCTTTTTTCCTTATCGTTCCGTCATCACGCCGCAGCGCCTACCCTAACTGTGATTGGCTGTTGCATTGAAGCCTGCGGGACCCTGCGCTGTGATTGGCTGTGAGAGGAAAAAAATAGTTTTACCGCGAGATTTGGTTTCTGAGCGAGATTTCTTGTGTAGCTGTTCTCCCTACACGCTGCTGATCTACACCCAGCACCTCTCTGCGAGCTGAACTCCACCTGTGACCGCCTTCCTCCACTCTCACACACCACTCTCACACTCCTCTCTCCCGCAAGTACACAGTACAAGGGCGTAGATTTGGTTTTGGCATCGGTGGGGACGGACGATTCAACCACCGAGCCCTGCCCCGTTTTTTTTTTTCTTTTTTGTCTTTGCTTCTTGATAAAAGGAGAAATATACTTGCCTACATATGCTATTCTACATGCTTTTAAACCATTTAAAATTATAATTCATAGTTTTATATGTTAAATTACTATTAAACAAATGACTAAGTATTTTAGACTTTAGTTTACTTCAGCCATATTCCATATAAATCAGGTATCATACAAAAATAAAAATAGCTTCAAATACAGTCATGACAATAAAAGAATATGACTTTAAGGACTTAACATCATTACTTCAGTTGTAGTACACCAACATCTCTGACACATCAGCACTAAGGGAACACTGAATGACCTGCTGGTTTTTGTCCATAAAACTACTCGTCTAAGATGACCACAGAGTAAAAGATTATACAACATTTTAGGCACTGTTGCCCCGATCAGATCAGTGAGCTGGGATGTTTTATTCTAAACATGAACTACTGTTACAGCAACAGACATGGACTACTGGTGCCCCACACAACAACTCAATGTCCACTATGTGAGGGAGCCAAACACATGCTTGCTCCTCTCGTTAATCTGTAGCACCAAATCATCAGTCAGTCACCTGTGACCTCGCCTCTTCACCTCTGAGCTACAACATGGCAGAGCTGCCTCTGTCACCTGATGAATAACAGTGAGACATTCCTCATACATGCAGTCACACATGTGCTTCGAATACAGTCATGAACCAACAAGTCATCATCCAACTTCACCTGTGACCTTGTGTCACCATTACTCTCTGAGCTTTGTGTTGGTTCTTCACCTGACAAACAGGACAAACATGACAATAAGAATAAAATGTGCAGCTGCTTCAGTGTTTCTGTCACTTTGTGCAGATCTTGACTCGTCAGTAATGTTTGTAGGCTGAGTGCATTTTTGAAACAATTTGTGCAAACTGCACTACAAGGTGGAATATTTGCAAAATCATGACTACCTCGTGATATTTTGTCTCAAAAATAAACCCTATGAATATGTCAGTGCCATTAGGAAGAAATTATTGTGTCACCAACATTTTAATGTTAGACATATAATTCTAACAGCCTCTGTAAACTAATATCCTGGCTGCTCGAGGCTGCCGTTTTCTCTGACAGTTCCAATCAAAATTAGAAACGCTGCTCTGAGACTGAGAGAACTAACAGTGCTGCCTGCTGTGCAGGTAGTTCCCAAACACGTTATTCATGGTTACATACAGTTTTAGACTGATGTGGGCCAAAGCCTAGCACAGCCTGTAACATTATTATGACGGACACATTTTATGAGTGAGCTTGGCTTTAAGTGACTTACAGGTTTCTTTGAAAAACACTTTCTTATATCCAGGTTCTTCCTCTTTGCTGCCGTCCTCCTCGCAGCGCAGGTTTGCCGCTGCTAAAACTAAACAGAGCTCCCTGAAAGGCTCAGCCAATCACACTGGCCATATTTATCACATGAGGCAGGACTAGGGATGGGTACCGGTATCCGGTGCCATTATGGCACCGATTCTGACATAAACGGTAGTAACCAGACCGAAAAGCAGCGCACATTTCGGTGCTTTATTTCGGTCCTTTATTTCGGTCCTTTCTTTTCCCTGAGATGTCATACACTTTGGATTCTAGCCAATCATTTTACCTTTCCAAGCGTAGTAGGCGGGCCCAGGTACGTACGTTCTTTTAGAGCAGAGCTACAGATTAAAAATGTCCAAGGCGAAGCGGTCAAAATTCTGTAAAAGGCTGTACTTCACAGCAAAATATGCAAACTCAGCAGCAACAAGTGCTTTAAGCTGATACTGTGATACTGTCAAAGGAGGTAACACCTCGAATCTGATGAAACACCTGGCGACGTATAGCGTTTTTTTTAAAAGCCCAGAAATGCGCCGTATTTGATAGCTTGCTGCGAGACCTCACACCGGGCACATCTACTGCGGGTGTGGTGCCTGTTATCGGACCCGGAGTTAGCAACATCCCCCAAAAACTCAGAGAGGAGAGTCCTGGCCCCTAGCCCTGCCAGTGTAGCAGAAATGATGAGGATGATGATGCAGCAGCAGCCGTTCTTCTCTGCGTGAGTAGCTTAATGTTGTTCGTGTGTAATTTACGTTGAGTAGGCTAACCACGTTATTACATTAATGCATGTAAGGTGAACTAGCAAACATCATCATAGCTACATGCGGCTGTCTTCTTGTTTGATGGCAGATGCTCCCTTCACCCTGGCCAAAAAGGCTAAAATGACCAAAGAAAAAATGACCAAAGAAAAAGTGGAAAACAGCTAAACATGAGAGGTTTTTGGACAAAGTTTGTGTTTTTTCCATTGTTTAAGCACTGCTTCCAGCCAAGAGTGATACCATATATGCCCCATAGCTGCAGAAAAGGCTAACATTGTTATCTTTTTACAAAAAACAACTGAACATCAGAGGTTTTTGGACCAATTTATAATCGATATGTATCTATAGTTCAGCCACAGGTGCAGTCTCTCACTCAAACAACACATTTCTTTTGCATTCAGACACAGGAGCTGGTGTGTTGCAGTTCCCTGCTCAACACTCGCTCAGTCACAAACAAATCGTTTATTTTAAACGATCTTGTTATAAAGGAATCTCTCAACGTCATGTGTTTAACTGAGACGTGGCAACAAAACATGGATTATATACATCTGAAGGAAATTTGTTCGACTGGCTGCTCCGTCATCGGAGCTCCACGTCTTTCGGGACGTGGCGGAGGTCTCGCTGTTTTGCACCAGGACAGATTCACATGCAGACTGATGAACTCGGATTCTTTTACCTCCTTTGAACTGCAGATGATCAAGGTCGGCTCTTTGCACACCTTTTATTGTATTTGAATCTACCGACCTCCTGGCCCTGCCGGAGTCTTTTTAACTGAATTTAACGACCTCCTGTCATCCATTATTAAATTAGAGAAGGTGGTAATGTTGGGAGATTTTAACCTTCATATTGATGATGCATCCTGTAATATGGCTGCTGACTTCATGACTATCACAGAGTCTTTTAATTTTATGCAGCATGTTTCTGGCCCTACACATGTAAAGGGTCACACATTGGACCTTGTTTTCTCCTTGGGTTTAAATATAAATGACATTCGTGTGGAAAATGTCCATATGAGTCACCATAGCTGCATATATTTTAACTTGTCGTTTTATTTGGATCCCCCGGCTCCCAAAATAACGATTGAAAGGCGAATCATAAACCAGAACGCCGGCAAAAGGTTCTCTGCCATGTTTGACGCTGAAATGACTTACAATGATTTGGACTCTCTTGTCTCATCCTTTAATAATCAGTGTAATTCTAGTTTAGTGGCACCTCTGAAAAAAAGTACTGTCCTATGTTTGAAATCTCATCCTTGGTTAAATGAAAACATTCGTAATTTCAGGAGATATTGTCCCAAGCTGAAACGTTTGTGGAAGGCTTCCCAGCTTGAGGTTTATAAGTTACACCTTAAAGAATCTGTCCTCTTACTAAATGACGTGGAAAACGCCAGAACAGAGTATTTTTCACACTTCATAGCCTCAAAAAAGAAAGATCCTAAATTCTTGTTTAAAACAATTAAGAGTATTGTTTCTCCTGATGCTCCTTGTGCACCAGTTCACTCAACGTCCGAATGCAATGAGTTTATGAACTATTTCAGAAATAAGGTCACTGCCATCAGGTCTAATATCTCTCCATCATCTTCTCAATATCAGACTTTCAACTTGCTCTCCTCTGATACTTGGTCCTCTTTTACTCCTGTTACATTACAAGACATCAGAGGCCTGCTTTGTCATATAAAACAGACTTCAAGCCCCCTTGATGTCCTTCCATCTTCATGTTTCACTAGTGTGTTTGATTCAGTTGGCCCCTGTATTGTGGAAATGATAAATACTTCTCTTCATACTGGCTCAGTCCCCAGCTTCTTTAAACAAGCTGTTGTTGAGCCAATATTAAAGAAACCCCAGCTGGATCCATCTCTTCCTAACAGTTATAGGCCAATATCCAAACTGCCTTTTATATCGAAAATTTTAGAAAAAGTAGTACTAGAACAACTTAACTATTTCCTGGATAAAAATGCTGTTATGGACACTTTCCAGTCTGGTTTTCGTAAATTGCATTCCACTGAAACGGCCTTACTTGTGCTGGGCCCATTTTGAGCCGATTTTTGAGTCGTGTGACCGTTTTGGCGATCGGCCCGATTTTGGCCTTCATCGTGCGTCGTGCATCGTGTGCATACGTGGGGTAACGAGACACGATTAACACCTCACGACCAGCTCCCGATCATCAATCGCTTGGTCGTGAGGGTGTCACCGCAGTTTGTCACACTGCGCACGCGCAAACACAAATGTCAGCGAAAAAGACGGCGTAGCACGACAGTGCAGCGTGTGATCTGGACACAAGCGATGGAGGCACAACCTGTAGAACCATCCGAGCCTTTTCGATGTGGCCTCACAAAATTATCACGACCACAACAACCGTGAAAATAGTTGGATCTACACTGCTGCTCAATCACAGCTGCCTGATCAATGTTTTTCATTAGCAATTTAGCAAAGCTGATGGTGGTGGTGTGTCTGTGTGAGTGAAAGACAGAGAGGGAGAGCGACAGATTTTCTGTTATAACCTTCATTTTATGGAGGCACAGTGTGAGCACTCAGGTCGCATCAGAGCATCGGGTCGTATAGTGTGAGACCTGCATCGTGACCTATGAACTTCTAACCCCCTGCGAGTCAATCGTACAGTTTGAGCAGGAGCTGAATCGCGCGACTGAAAATAATCGCACAGTGTCTGCCCAGCATTAGAGTATCTAGTGATATCTTGATGGCAGCAGACTCTGGAGAGCACACAGTGCTGGTCCTGCTGGATCTCAGCTCTGCTTTTGACACTGTAGATCACAGCATCATGATAAACAGACTCGAGAACTTGTTTGGGATTACTGGTGTTGTTTTAAAATGGTTTATATCATATCTGTCTGAGAGATCTTTTACTGTTTGCATGAATCATGTCACATCAGAATCAACAGTTTTGCCGTGTGGGGTACCTCAGGGATCTGTCCTGGGTCCAATTCTCTTTTTACTTTATGTATTCCCCCTAGGCCAAATTATTAAGCGCTATAAATATATCTCCTATCATCTCTATGCTGACGACATCCAACTATACTGTTCCTTCAGGATTTCTGAGTTTTATAAATTGTCTAATTTAAGTAATTGCCTGACAGAAATCAACAAATGGTTATATGACAATTTCCTCCAACTAAACTCTGATAAAACAGAAACCCTAATTATTGCTCCAGACCACATGGTCCCAGAAATCAGGCAGCGTATCAGCTTCTTAGACCCTTCTGTAAAATCAAGCCTCAGAAACCTCGGTGCCATGTTTGACAGCTCGATGTCGCTCGAGCAGCTGGTCCGAAACTGTTTTTATCATTTACTGAATATTTCTAAACTCAGACTAATGGTGTCAAAGCTTGAACTTGAGATGATTATTCATGCTTTTATTTCTTCTTGTTTAGACTACTGTAACGGCCTTTTTACTTGTTTTAACAAATCAGCCTTAAATCGTCTTCAGTCTGTGCAGAAGGCTGCAGCACGTCTCTTAACAGGCACCAAGAGAAGATCGCATATCACTCCAGTCTTGGCCTCCCTTCACTGGTTGCCTGTAAGTTTTAGGTTTCATTTTAAAATTGTAGTTCTAACCTTTAGGGCCCTACATGGTCAGGCTCCTCAATATTTATCTGACCTGCTGAAACCACATACTTCTTCTCGGGCTTTAAGGTCATTAGATCAGAGACTGCTGGTGGTAGCGAGCACTCGTTTTAAAACTCGTGGTGATCGGGCCTTTCAGACGGCGGCACCACGGCTGTGTCTGTCTCTTTGCTGCACGGACTCCACTGATTCTTTTAAGAAACAGCTGAAGACATTTTTATTTAGAAAAGCATTTGATTAAGTTCTTCTTATGCTGTTTTTATAGTTTTATTGTTTTACATTGTTTTATTTACTGTTATATTGTTTTTATATTTCCATTTTCTGTGTTTATCTGTGAAAAGCGCTATATAAATAAATTTTACTTACTTACTTTTATAGATGGTTTGTTTCCATGACTGCCTGCCTTTAATTTCCCTTCAGTACAGTAGCAGTGGATGTGGGTTAGAGATGCAGTGAGCCTGGACCTGCAGGTGACCATCTTCACTGACCTCCTGTGACAAAGGGCTCATCTGTCCTGGTGAAGAGAAGAAACTATAAAGCCAAACTACACTTTAACCATTTCACAGGCCACTCGTCTGGTTTCTGGACGTTCACAACAAAACTTGTGTCTAAACACATTTTTTTTTTTTTTTTTATGATTAATATTTTATTGTACTTTTTAGAACACTACAGTCCACTGCGGAGACAGATTACATCGCATAAAAAAAACATCAGCATAGCAGCAGAACAGTAGAGAATACCAAACCAAAATGAGGGGGGGGCAAACAAAGCAAGAGATAAACAAAAGCATGGAAAGAAAAACAAAAACAACAACAAACAAAAAAGGAAAAAAGAAACAAAAGAAACAAAAACAGCCTGCCTTTGACTATGTGGGTCTTACTGCATGCCACACTCTGACATCCCTGAGAGTGCTTCTTCAGAATTCCAATGACTATCCCACTCTAGGGTCTAGTCTGTTCGTTTTATTCTGGACAGATATGGATCCCACTTCAGATGGAAACTCTCCACTTTATTCAGGAGCCTGTATGAGAGTTGTTCTAGTGCAGCGAGTCTCCCTAGTTGAATATGCCATACAGAGACAGGTGGGGTGGAGGGGGCCTTCCACTGGGAGATAATGAGTTTACGCCCCAGCATCAATGCAGTCTGTACCCACTCAGCAGCCTTAGGTGGAGCATAGTTAAGGAGTGATGGGTCTCCCAACACAAATAGTCTTGGTGAAAAAGGAATATCCCATCGTATGGTTGATTTGATAAAGTCATGTATCTCAGTCCAAAAAATTTGGGTTTTAGGACAGCTCCAAATCATATGGGTCAATGTGCCTACCCCAGTCTGACATCTCCAGCATTCAGGGGACTGAATGAGGTTCGCCCTATACAGTCTGTGTGGCGACCAGTAAATTCGGTGTAGTAATTTGAATTGGATTAGTCTCGTTCTAAGTTCCCTGGACACCTTTTTACTATTCTGCAACATTGCAGTCCATTCCTGATCTGTAAAAGCCACACCAAGGTCAGATTCCCAAGCTAACCGGAGGGCAGGTAGTCCTTTACTCGTGCCCGTAACAAGCATTGAGTAATATTTAGAGACTTCACGACCCCCCCCAAAGATTTTTTTGATGTAGCTGAGATATTCAATATTTGGAGGTGGTGTGGAGGAGGAACCAAAGGTTTTGAGCAATAAGTGCCGGAGCTGCAAGTACCTCCAAAACTGACTTTGTGGCAACTGAAACTGTGCTTTAAGGTCGTTGAAGGACTTGAGAATCCTCCCCTGATACAGGTCTCCGAGAACAAGTATCCCTCTCTGGACCCACAGTCTCCAGAAAAACGGCGATTTATTAATGCAGAGTTTGGGATTGAGCCATATGGAGGCCTCAGTATGAAGGTGGGAGTTAAAATTTAGTAGCAAGGCCACCTTCTTCCAGACCGTCTGCAGGAAAGAAAGAATGGGGTGGGTTTGTATATCTGGTGGGAGCTTGGTGGTTAAAATGTGCATCGGAGGGAGTGGTGAGCACAAAGTACTCTCCAGACTAAGCCATGGGGGGGCTCGTTCTGGAGGGAGAGCCCAGTGAACCATGTGTCTCAGACTGAAAGCATAATGGTAAAATAGTAGATTTGGGACCCCCAGGCCACCCGACTCCACTGGCTGCTGTAGCTTTTTAAGCTTTATTCTAGGGCGTCTGTTATTCCATATGAATTGGTTGCATAATCTGTCAAATTGATGGAAATATTTTGATGGGATTTTTAGCGGGAGTGTTTGTAGGAGGTAATTAAATTTTGGAGCACAATTCATTTTGATGATGTTAACTTTACCCCAAAGGGTGAGGAACAAAGGGGACCATCTAATTATGTCGGTTCTGAACTTGTCCAATAGAGGTTCAAAATTAGCCTGGACTATGTTGTGTAACAAACGGGGGAATGTAATGCCTAAGTATTTAAAACCAGTCTGAGGCCAGCTGAAATCCCCTGGCTGGAACAGGGTTTTGGGGCAGAAGGCTGTCAGAGGGAGCGCTTCAGACTTTGACCAATTTACTCTATATCCTGATATATTAGAGAACTGGTTAATAATTCTCAAGAGAGCAGGTAGAGATCGTTCTGGCTGTGATATTAGGACCAGGGCGTCATCAGCATAGAGCATCAATTTGTGGTTATTATTGTGGACCTGGATACCTGGAAAATCAGGGTCTCTACGTATTGTCGCTGCCAGAGGCTCTAAAGCTAAAGCAAAAAGCAGAGGACTCAGTGGGCAGCCCTGTCTTGTACCCCTGTGGAGGTCGAAGGACTGTGATATAATACGGTTCGTTAGTATTGAAGTTCTCGGATTGTTGTAGAGAAGTTTGACCCACCTTATGAATTTTGGGCCAAAGCCAAATGCTTCCATTACACAAAATAGAAAACGCCACTCCACCCTGTCGAATGCTTTCTCTGCATCTAGGGAGAGGGCTATAGCTGGAGAAAAGTCCCCCGTAGGGGATTTATTCTGGGTTGCCCACATAATATCAATTAGGCGTCTAATATTATCGGCAGAGCAGCGAGTCCGAATAAAGCCAACTTGGTCGGGGTGTATTAAGTAAGTCATGACCTTATCTAATCTGGTTGCTAGTAACTTTGCTAAAATTTTGCAATCACAATTGATCAGTCTAAACACATTTTTAACAACACACATACTACTGTTATTACTATGATTTAAATGTAATTAAACAGAAATGTTGGTTTAATGTAAAACCAGTTGTTGCTAAAGATTTGAGATTAACAGATGTTTGACTGTGTCGACTGATCTGTGCGAGGGAGGAGGAGCATTTACAAACCACATTGTCGTGTCCTTCTGCTGAAGGAGGGGCTGCCTTTTGTCTGTTTCTCTGCAAATCATTCGATGATGAAATAAAACAAAATAAAAAGAACATTTCATCTGTTTTTCTTTTTTACATTTTTCAGGTGTTTATCTGACCCAAGATTCGGTCTCTCGATCCAGTTCTTTGTTTTTGTGATCATTTGAGTTGTACTGACATCCACAGCTGGGTGACTTTCTTATATAAAAGTCCGACAGTAACATAAGCAGCCGGATAATAAAAAGTAAAATATAAGATATTAGTGAAGCAACAATAAGAGAGCTTTAAAGGGAAGCCACAACTAAAGCAGGCCACCTGTGAGTTACTTAACTACTTAAGTACAGTATAGAGTAAATGTACTTACTAGATTCCAGCTTACTTATTTTTTCTAATTTAAACCAACTCAGATGCCGAGATCCAGGAAGCATCATCGTGTGACTGGGAATGATCCCAAACCTGGGTTGAATAAACTGCCCTCGGGGGGACTTTGTCCTTCCTGCTACACTCGCTCTGCAGCTTCTTTTCCTTTACTGATTTTATGGACTGCTTCCTGTGAGGTGCAGGACCAGTCTGCAGAGCAGGACAAACCATGTTTCCTCATCCTGTCAAAGGGCACAAAGTGGGACTTTACTTAGATTCATGTATTCCATAGGACTGCATCATTTCCCCGTACTCTCCCCTCGGCAGTAAGAGGAATCAGTCCGTAACACTACTGTGAAAAGAACGTGCTTTATTGCTGTTTTGCTTCTTTCATCTGGAAATGTCCAAGCTAACCGCGGTCCAGACTGCAAATGTTGGAGTACGGTCACGGTCCTGGGTTAGTGATGGTTGTTGGGTTAATCGCCGTTTCTGTCTCAGTATGTCTAGCTCTTTAGTATTTCCTGAGTTCTAGTTTTAGGTTTTGTTATGCGGTTCCCTGTGTTCTGTGTTTCCTGTTTTACTTTGAAGGTGCATGTCTTGTATTCAGGCCCCTCTTCTGTGGAACCAGCTTCCAGTTTGGATTCAGGAGACAGACACTATCTCTACTTTTAAGATTAGGCTTCAAACTTTCCTTTTTGCTAAAGCATATAGTTAGGGCTGGACCAGGTGACCCTGAATCCTCCCTTAGTTATGCTGCAATAGACGTAGGCTGCCGGGGGATTCCCATGATGCATTGAGTTTTTCCTTTCCAGTCACCTTTCTCACTCACTATGTATTAACAGACCTCTCTGCACTGAATCATATCTGTTATTAACCTCTGTCTCTCTTCCACAGCATGTCTTTATCCTCTCTAATTTCTCTCACCCCAACCGGTCGCAGCAGATGGCCCCGCCCCTCCCTGAGCCTGGTTCTGTTGGAGGTTTCTTCCTGTTAAAAGGGAGTTTTTCCTTCCCACTGTCGCCAAAGTGCTTGCTCATAGGGGGTCATATGATTGTTGGGTTTTTCTCTGTATCTATGAAGCGCCTTGAGGCGACTTTTGTTGTGATTTGGCGCTATATAAATAAAATTGAATTGAATTGAATTATTTTGTTTTGCTTCCTCCCTGCCTCGTCATGTTTAATTAGGTTGAGCCGTGTCTCCCTCCTGTGCTCGGTGTAACCACTGCTCTCCATCCCCTCGTATTTCCAGGTGGTTCTAGTTTCTTGTTTCTGGTTCGTGTTATGTTACAATTTGTTTTCCCAGTTTAGGTTGAGGGTCGTTTTCCTGTTGGTTTTGTTAAACCGTTAATAAAGGCTTTAAACACTCTCGTGCATCTTTGTCTGTGCCTGGGTCCACACCTCTCATCTCCACAAACCGTGACAAGTGTTACTTGTATTTTAAGCTTGATCGGGACCAGAGATGGGCAGTAACGCGTTACTGTAATCCGATTACTTTTTTCAAGTAACGAGTAAAGTAAGGGATTACTATTGCAAAATCGGTAATTAGATTACCGTTACTTTCCCGTAGGAACGCTGCGTTACTGCGTTACTAAAACCGTGATTTTTTGCAAGAATGTCTCATGACAGTGACGTGAACAGCTGTGTGCAGATCAACAATGGATCATATATCGATGGTGGGAGAGAGTATGAGCGTGCAGCGTTTAAAGCGTGGAAGCACTGACCTTACTTTGAGTTTGATTCCATAAAAAGTGACAAAAACATTAGTGTCCGCTGTGCGTGGGAAGAAAACTTCTTTTTACAGCGAAAAAACCCCTAAACTTCCAACAAGCACCGAGTAGCTACGACGTAATGCGCAACTGACCGCGGCACACCTGCACCAGGGTAAACCTCCGCCTGCCCCACTCCTGCTTTACAGGTGAAAATAGAGCAACAGGACCGCTGAGTCTTTGACTTTATTTATTTTCTGCTGTGTTTTACTTGCATCTATTTGAAAGACTGAGTGTAAACACAAAAAATATTTTATTTTATGTGCAGAAAATAGGTTTAAATGTTAAACTAATTTATTCAAGTCAGAGAATGTTGCAGATAATTAAATTTTTGCTTGATGCATAAAGTTAAAAGATTAAAACTAATAAAACAAGTTTTAAAAAGAGACTTTTCCATTTGATTACATTTTGTATGATGGATTATGCAGAAAAAGTAGAATTGGGCTGAAAGATCTATTTATCACCTCTTCAGGTTGTAAATCGGGTCTTTAAAAAGTAACTAATTAACTAAGTAATTCATTACTTTTGAAAATAAGTAATCAGTAAAGTAACAGGATTACTTTTTGGGGAAGTAATCAGTAATTAGTTACTGATTACTTTTTTCAAGTAACTTGACCAACACTGATCGGGACTTTTTCCTAAACCTGATTTTGTCAGGCTACGCTGTGTGGCAGGCAGGATGTAGGACCCAAATGCAGGACTCACAAACACGAAAGGATGAAGCCAAAACAGCAGCTTTATTGAGCTGTAGCAAAAACATGCTACAAACAAAATCCAAGGACGAGGAACAAAGACACTAGGAAAGGAAACTGGGAAGCTAGAAACTAGGTGCGAGGACGACAGAGGACCATGCAGGAAACACATGGGAATGGTACGACACGACAGACAGAGAAAAACACGGGGCTGAAATACACCAGGAAGAAACCAGGGGATGGGAAACAGGAGGAGAGCACAGCTGGGAATACACAACAAGGGGAAGAAAACCTCGATGCACTGACTGTCACAGGCTGGGTCTCCGACCCAGCACTCTGAGTTTTCTTTGTATTTGTCTCATTTTGTTATGTGATCAGTTTTGTGTTATTTCCTATTTTCCTTTAGTTTAGGCAGTTATTGTTCTTGGTTTTCTATGTTTTGGGGTTTTGTAATTATTCATCACGTATTAGGTCTGTTAAGTTGTGTTGTCATGTTTTAGTATTTCCTGTTTTATTCTGGCAATGTCATGTGTTCTTTGTTCATTGTATTTAGCTTTCCTCTCCTGGTCCTGTCATTAGGTTTATGTCTGTCAGCTGTTTTCCCCCATGTGTCGCCACTTCCCCTGATCACCTCATGTCTGTATTTAAGCCTTTTGTTTTCTCCATGCCATTGTCGGTTCGTCTGTTTACATCACCGCAGTCATGGTTATAGTTTTCGTCTGTTTAAGCTCACCTCAGTCATAGTTATAGTTTTTTGGTCTTAGTACCTTTAGTGTTTTGTTTCTTAGTGTTTTGCCTGTTTGTTTTGGTCTCTTGGTTTATTTCCTGCCGGCATCGCAATAAAGCTTCACCTTCTGTTAAAACCTTACTACTCCTCATCGTCATCTGCTTTTGGGTCCTGTTTCCACACACACACCGGCGCACCCCGCCGTGACACTGACACAGGACATGGGACTGTCAAAGAAACACGAGACAACCACAAAGACGCAGACTAGACACTGAGACGGGGACACGACTGAGAGGGGACACAGGGGGAGCGTGGAAACAAGAGTGGCAAGACGAGGAAAACGAGAAAGGCAAAGCAACAGCAACCAAAACCCACGAATAACAACACTCACAGAATAACTAAAAAACACACCGAACACTGGGTCACAGGTCCAGTGTTTGGTCGCATCCAAACAACTTGTTCCATGGTATGCTGTTACGTCTGTGAGCAAGCTTTCTTCCATGCTTCGTGGGACTATAACTGATCCACCTGATCAGTGATGCAGAGTTGACATGGAATTGTTTTTATGACACTTTTATTAAAAGGATAAATAAACATACATCCATGTGCAAATGTGGAGTCACATACAGAAACTGTCATGATCCTGGGTCATGTTGACCCAGCGCTCTTAGTTTTTGTGTGTTTTTGTATTTTGTTCTTTGTTTATGCCATGGTTCATGGGTTGTTCTGTTAAGATGTTGCTTCTTTGATTTCCCCTGACTTTACCCCCTGTGTGCCCCCTCTGTGTATGTGAGTCCTCGTTCCCCCTCCTTGTGTTTTATTCCATGTTTTCCTCAGCCCGTTATGTCCGTGCTCTCCCCCTGGTCTGCCTCTGTGTGCTTCCTGTTAGAACACTCAGATCTGCCACTCAACTACTTCTGACCCAACCCAGATCTCGACTGAAGTCTCGGGGTGACCGTGCGTTTTGCTCTGGCTGCCCCGGTACCCTTCCTCTCGACCTCCGCGCATCTGATTCCATTGCACTGTTCAAATCACGATTAAAAACCCACTTATTCAATCTTGCCTTTCCCTCTAGTTAATATTTCTTTTATGATTTTATATCATGCACTTCTATGCTCATTTAAATTCTTGTTTGCTCTGTACCTGTTGCTTTCCTATGTATTAGTGACAGTTATCTGCTTGCATATTTAGTACTTGCTTTGGTCCTATTTCTATTATCCTCCTCATATACTCTATTTTACTTGTTAAGCACCTTGGCATACCCTTGGTTTTTAAGTGTGCTTTATAAATAAAGTTTATTATTATTATTATTACTTTGATAGTCTCCCGTCAGTTTGCTCCTGCCGTGTCTCGTTATGGTTATCAGTGTCACCTGTGTTCCCCGTGTGCTCCCCTCGTTAATCCTCTGTGTATTTATGTCCACGTCTCCCTCAGTTCAGTGTGGCGTTGTCAGTGTCTCTTCCCCGAACCTGTGTGCCTCTCTCTGTGCTCCCTCAGTTTAGCTTTCCTAGTTTAGTTCTGTTTCTTTGTGAAGCCTGCTATAAAGCAGAGATTTTGAGTTCAGCTTTTGTCTCCGTGAGTTTTGCCTTTGGGTCCTCATCTGCCTGCACACAGCTAGTTCATGGGGCGATCGTGGCTCAAGAGTTGGGAGTTCGCCTTGTAATCGGAAGGTTGCCGGTTCGAGCCCCGGCTTGGACAGTCTTGGTCGTTGTGTCCTTGGGCGAGACACTTCACCCGTTGCCTACTGGAGGTGGTCAGAGGGCCCGGTGGCGCCAGTGTCCGGCAGCCTCGCCTCTGTCAGTGCGCCCCAGGGTGGCTGTGGCTACAATGTAGCTGCCATCACCAGTGTGTGGATGACTAGATATGTAAAGTGCTTTGGGGTCCTTAGGGACTAGTAAAGCGCTATATAAATACAGGCCATTTACCATTTATTTATTCATGACAAAAACAATCTTTGGTTTTCTCCTCAGCTCTCCAGTCTCCTCAAAAAAAGATGCTCCCTGGGCTCAGGGCAGAAAAACTACATCTGAGGCCGACTGGCTGATTTTTAGAAATCATTCAACCTCTTTAATTAAAAGGTCGGAACCAGAATTCTGTCTTTCAAAAACGACTAAACATCTGAACAATCCTACAAAATTCTGGAAAATAATAAAATGTTCTTAATCCTTGTTGTTTAACAGAAAAATGATACATTTTAAGCTGTTTTAATGAGCATTTGTTTCTTCAGGGTCCAGATCTAACATGCTTCATATATTAATAACAGACACATCACGGGTACAGCAGTCCTTTCTCCCTGCAGCACGGACTACACTGCCCATCAGGCTACAGGCTTTGACGGTCCATTGTTAGAGTGAATTGTTAAATGTTGTCATTTTTATGCTTACCATCTCCACATTGTTTAACTCTGTGTTGAAAGGGATTCCACTGTGTGAATTCCACCTGCATACACACACACAGACACACATACAGTGCCTTGCGATGCCTGTAACACTCTGCCTGTTGCCTACATATTAAACATTTTTTGAATAATAATTAAAAAAACAAACATGTCTTCACATCATTATGTGGGCTGAAGTAGAGGTGACATGGGCTGTTAGATTGAGACACAGACAGCCTCTTAATGTATGTTTTGTTTGGGTTTCCACCAGCGTGGAATTACCAAAAAAGAGGTGATTTTCATATTACCTGTATTTCATATGTTCAGCCGAACATATAAAACGGGAAAAGACCGCAGTGTAATCCATTTATTTCAACAAAGTAACTGTATTCTGAATACCACCTTTTTAAACGGTAACAACGGTAACTGTAACAGAATACAGTTACTCATATTTTGTATTTTGAGTACGTAACACTGGTACATGTATTCTGTTACTCCCCAACACTGTGTAAGGCTGCGATCATGTCGTACTTGTCAGCGAGAACACATGTGTCCACGCTGCTGGGTCTTCTTCCTCTTGTCTCCCAGTATCCAATGGAGTTCCTCTGGGCTCCATATTAGGACCATTGCTCTTTTTCTCTTTACATAAACAACTTTTGTGATAATTTATCAAACGCTGCATTCCATCTTGGTACAATTATCTACTGCTCATCTCCTTCAGTAGCATAAACCCTGCAGTTTCTGCTGCCTTTGATGTTGTTCAGTTAAAATGGTGTTACATCCAGATTAATCCAAGGTCATGTTTTTCTTAAATGGCAAAGAGTTGTTAGCTACATCTCCTAAGACTAAAAGCATTCAAGGAACTGAAACTGATATTTTCTTAAAAGTATCAGGGATCATTATCGATCAGAGTTTGTCATTTAAAACTCACATTCAAAGGCTTGTGTCAAGGCTGAAACGAAAACTTGAAAACACTTGATTCATGCAACCTTTTCACATTTATTGGATTACGGTGACCTGCTTTTATGAATGACCTGCCCACTACCTAAAGAGGTGGGATACTGTCTACCATTTATGTTTTATTACTGGCTGTGGAAATCATGTACATCATTGTCCTTTGTACGCTGCTGTTGCCAATTGTCCATCTCTGTATATTCACAGACAAAGTGGAGGCTCGAGACCAAAAGCAGAGTCAAAAAGCGCATAAACTATTTACAAGGTTTATTCACAAAAGGAGCAAGACTCAGACTAGAACATGGATTTAAATCAAGAAACTAGACAAGAGCAGTAATGGGTCAAACGGGACAACACTCGGGCACAGGGAGCACAACGAGGACACGGATGGGAAACTCTGTAACAGAGGGAGGAGTTACTGGGCAGGTAAATAAAGTGAATTAGCTTCTCACGTGTGCACCACTTTGTGTTGGTCTTTCATGTGGAATTCCAATAAAATTGATTCATGTTTGTGGCTGTAATGTGACAAAATGTGGGAAAGTTCAAGGGGGCCGAAAACTTTTGCAAGCCACTGTACTTGCAAGTGAAAACCAGTTGATACAGGAGGGGGTAGCCCTGAGAGTGTCCTCGTGAGAGCCGGAGGTCCAGAGGGAGGCGAGGTCCAAGAGAGGCCCGACAGGCAGGGGGCAGGCTAGGGAACGAGGTGAGTACGAAACCTTTGGTGAGCTGACTGTTTGGTATAAGAATAAAGTTACGTTGAAACCAAGCACACCATTGTTGTTCTTGTGACATTACCAATAAGTGTGATGTGTCACATGACCCTCTTCCTATTGGAAAAACAAAAGTTGTATCCAAGATGGCCGACTTCTAAATGGCCACCATGGTCACCGCCCATCTGGAGGAGTTTGCCCCCTCACATATACTAATGTGCCACAAACAGGACTTTAATATCACCAACCATTCCCATTTTATTACGGCGTATCCATATAAATGGCCCACCCTGTACTTCCTCCTTCCTGGATGTTTGACTCTGTTGGCCCCTTGATTGTGGAAATAATCAATACTTCTCTTTATACTGGCTCAGCTCTCAGCTTTTTAAACAAGCTGTTGCTGAGCCAATATTAAAGACACCAAATTTGGACCCATCTGTTCCAGTCACAGCCAATATCAAAATCACCATTTGTGTCAAAGATGTGAGAAAAAACAGTTGCAGAACAACTGAACGACTTTATGGAGAAAAAGTGTTTTGGACATTTTCCAGTCTGGTTTCCACAAACTGCTGTGAAACTGTGTAGTGACATGTTGATGGCAGCAGACTCTGGTACTCCGTACTGGTTATACTGGTTATACTCTGCCTTTGATGCTGTTGATCACAGTATGATGGTAAACAGGTTCAAAGACTTGTTGGGATTACTGGTGCTGTTTAGCTCCCATTCTCTTTTTCCTTATATACTCCCTCTACTCCAAGTTATCAGACAGTAGTATTCCTTATCATCTCCATGCTGATGACATTCAGTTATTCTGTTCTTTCAAAGCTTCTGACTTTTAGAAATGGTCTTCTTTAAATAATTGTGTCAGAAATCAAATAATGGTTAAATGATAACATCGTCCAGTTCAAACAGAAATATTGCTCGCCATCACATGATCTGTTCTTTAGGCTCCTCCGTCACAAATGTGGGCGTCGTATCTGAGAGCTGAGTCTGTGTGAGAGTCACGGTTCAAACATCTGTAACCTGTGCTGGTGTCAGAGGCTGAGGTGATTCTTCATGCTTTGACTTCTTCTGTAACGTCTTTTTACTGGTTTCAACCAGTCAGCGTTGGATCGCCTTCAGACTGCACACGACGCTGCGGCACTAACAGGAGGTCACATGTTACTCCAGATTTGGCTTCTCCTCGTCGGTCGTTGGTAAATTTGAGGTTTCATGTAAAATGTTAGTTTGAGCTTTTCGAGCTCTGCGCGGTGAAGCTCCCCAGCTGATCTCTGACCTGCTGAGGCCTCATGCTTCTTCCCGAGCACTCGGGTCCTCAGGTCAGAGGTCGCTGTCGGTCCCTCGTACTGGGTTCAAACCCCGCGTGGGTCGTCAGGCACGAGGCTGTCGTCTTTACGCCGTGCACACTCCACTGACTCGTTTACAAAGCAGCTGAACAAATACAAACAAGCTTTTAATGAATTTCCTCATGTTTTATGTTATTTAGTTACATTTGTGGTTATGACAGTGCTGGCTACATACATTTGACTTACTTTGACCTCCTAGATCAAACGAGAATATCCTCCCTGCTGCCGCTTTCTCCTGAAAACTGGATGAACCCACATCCAGTTTCTTTTCACAGTGCACTTTTTGAGGATGAATTTTCTGCAAAAGCCCAACGTTCGGCCGTGTCAGGTAACGTGGCGTCTGAGAGCGTGGCAGGAAGCGTGGCAGGAAGATGCTGACCCACTTAAGTCGCTCTGACAAATCACCACGCAGGTGAATGCGCATTGTTAGTAACTCCAGGCTCCCGTTGCCTAGGTAACAGTGTGACACAGTAGTGGAACTGTTCCTTTGCCCCCACTCGTGACTTCACCTGAGGATTCACCTGCTGCTGGTCACTTCCTGCAAGGATGGCTCCTAAAGACTGACCCTGATGTCACAGTGATTTTAGCCACCGACTATGGCCGAGCCCGACCGACCGGTAACCTGAAAGCTTCACCTTCACGTTGCTCTGCAACACTTGCATCAATGCATGCTGCGCACTATCACTGCCACAGACAACAACCGCTCCTTGACACAGGAAGTACCTCCACCCAGCGCTAACCGATCGTGGCTCAAGAGCTGGGAGTTCGCCTTGTAATCGGAAGGTTGCCGGTTCGAGCCCCGGCTTGGACAGTCTCGGTCGTTGTGTCCTTGGGCAAGACACTTCACCCGTTGCCTACTGGTGGTGGTCAGAGGGCCCGGTGGCGCCAGTGTCCGGCAGCCTCGCCTCGCCTCAGTGCGCCCCAGGGTGGCTGTGGCTACAACGTAGCTGCCATCACCAGTGTGTGAATGTGTGTGTGAATGGGTGAATGACTGGATATGTAAAGCACTTTGGGGTCCTTAGGGACTAGAAAAGCGCTATATAAATACAGGCCATTTACCATTTAACCCACCCACTTCCATCAGAGGAGCGTGACCTCTAACACCGCATCGTAAAGATCGATCAGAGTGATTATGGATCGTCTTGTCAAATGAGTTTATTGATGAAACAAAAAAAGGTAAGTAACACATCAACGCTCTGTCTACCATCATTTACAATTGTACTTATGGAGGTCATACAGACTCTAACCATCTACAGTCACAACCAATCATGAGCTCTCGGCCCAGGTTCAGGACTCCGGTCGGGGTCGGATCTTCATCTCCGTGAAGCGAAGCGAGTACTGCCAACCAGTCCAGCTGGACCACTCCACACCGTCAGCGTAGGAGGCGTGGCCTCCTCTCAGGTACTGCCCATTCAAGTTGGAGGTGTGGCAGTTCCGGTACCACCACGCCCCCTGGTAGTACGCCGCACAGTTGTTCTCTGATTGGTCCTGGTCGCGGTCTTTGGTGGTGAACCGCATCCCCGAGTGCTTGAGGAGGGAGTCACCTGCAGAGAAATACCCGGCTGTGTACTGTGCAGTACTGTGTGGTAATCTGTGGTACTGTGTGTTACCGCGTGGTACCTGCAGTCCCGGAGTACCCGTCCACAGTCAGTGGGTATCCGTCCTCCTCGGGGTTCACGGAGTCTCGACCAACGGAGAATTCAGAGTACTGAGCGAACGCTGTGGCGTTATCGAAGTCTGCCATGTCGATACGCAGCTCGGAACCACCTGACCTGGTGAGCGAGTAGATCCTCTGCAGACCTGAGAGAGACAGCCAGGTGTCACTGTGCTGCTTTCTAAACTGTGTGCTGGACACTGTCTTTGTGAGGACCAGTCTCACCGCTTTACCACGGGACCCATCAACATTTTACCTGAAGTTCTACTCGGTTACATGACAAAACACAAAAACACCTTTGAACACGTTACTCTCACCTGAAATTAGAAAAATAAAGAATAATAACAAAACTTTCCCACCTGACTGTGGGAACAACCAAGGTTAAAGATTTACTGTGAAAAGTAGAAGATTAAAGGTGTCATTTCATGAAGCTGCTGCTGATGTTGCCCAGCTGCGATCAGTTTTATTAGAAACCAGCCCAACCGTCATCACTCAAACTGATGACAGCAGGTCCTGAAGTTTTGCACAGCTCCTATCACGACGTTTGTTTTTGCCCCGGGCTGGTCAGACGTGGTTGGGTTAAACCCTTCTTTAATTATTTGAATGTGAAATGACCCGACAAACAACTCAGGAAATATACATAAATACAAAGAATAAAGAGTTAAACATAAAGAACACCATGCTTGGCTGAAGCTTTAATACATCCAGTTTGAGGTACTTTATTGAAGTACCGCTAAGTTTTGTATCGAGTATTTCTGTGGTTAGTGTTTTTTATTTAAATATTTTTCTTTCTCTCCTAAATCATCCATTTAAAAACTTTAGTTCTCGTTTTCTTGATTTAAAACATTAATCCAGCTTTCTGAAGTTCTTCTTGGACATTGGTTACTTTTTTATTCAGTTCCACTCCAGTCCTTGTACCTGACCATATTTACAGGAATGTTTTCTTTGTTAAGCATCTAAAAAGTATTTTAGGATGATTCTCAAAGCTGTGAGCTGACAGCTTGAAATATCTCAGCATGGTGTGCAACGTGTGCTCAAAAAAACCTGAGGAAACTGGATAACAGTGTCCCGTTGTTTCAGCTAAGAAGGATAAAGTTCAGGTTCCTGTGTGTGCACTCAGTGAGTAATGGCCCCCACAAACACAGGAAAACCAACGTGTGTGTATCAGACCAAGCCAGTGCTCTCCAGTCGTTGTCCCAAATCCGTCCCTGTAAGCCTCCCATCCTCTGAAGAAGTTCACCGAGCCGTCCTCCCTCCTCTGAATCACCTGTACGCACACACACACAGGTGTGAAGCCTCTGACAGGTACATTATCAGTCTTAATTAAAGAAACAGTCGTGCTGATAAAATTAATCGGTGTGATTGATGAAGTGTGATCAATGTTCCCTCTAATTTTTCACGTGTCTGAGCGAACACACAAACTCCCTGAGCGTCCCTTGAACCACTGTGAGCAACAGCAGACGTGTGCAGTGTGGTCACGCCAGCATCCAAGTCACATGGTTTATTAAAGTAATCAAATTACAGCATTTATGTTAGACTACTTTAAATTAACTGCTTCAGCCTACTTACAATGAAAACTTAAAACAATCTTGTTCATGACCTGTAGCATGTTAACACTACTGGAAGGAAAAATAACTTGAACTCCAAGTTTGAAAACAAAACTTTATTTATTTTTCATAAAGCTCTGACTTGTATGATGAGTCTGTGGTCTGTTAGAGAGTCTGTAACTCTGTCTGCAACATACAGTAAACAATGACCAATGCTGGGCAGTTAATTATATAGTTACTTCTTCAAAAAAGTAACTGAGTTATGCAAACAACAAAGTGTTTTGCAGCTGTTTACCTAAAAATGCAGCCAAGGTGTTTTTAAATAAACCTTTCAAACTATTTACAGAACAATCAGCTGTTCTGCATCAAATCTGATGCCACACAAATTATTTGTGCCACTCCGCCGTCACTCCTAAAACTTCCCCCCGTTTCTTAACAACTAGATGCCACGTTGCCATATCATTTTTTGATTGGTCGACATGGTACTTTTTTTGGACGAATAGGAAAGGGAGAGGGGGTGGAGTTTGTTTTTGCTCACAGGCTTTCGAGCGTTTTCCTTATAAAACGCAGTTTTTACCGTTTCTTCCTGCAGTAAATATAAACAACGACAGTATTCAGGAAGAAAACAAACATTGCAGATATTTTATCATAACTCTGGTTTTACGTGGCCGATCAACACAGTTTAAAAACTGGTATAAAGTCCACACTTTGTCCGTCAGTTGTTCGTCTGTGCTGCTCACATCTCCAGTGGTTGTGCACGTTGTCATTAACGTGACTTCACTCCACATCAGCCGCTTTGCTAAAACACCGGTGTCGGCACATAAGGACGCTGTCAGAGCCTGTCAGCGACGTTGATTAGCTGCGTATCTATACGAATGTGAATCGCATCATTGGCTGGACTGTGGGATAAGGTGGCATCGTTCTGATCCCATACGGGAGCAGCCAGTCACTGACTAACACTGCAGAACAGGATTGTTAAAGTTTTCATTTTAATTTCAATTCAGGTTAGATTTTTCTTTGTGCGCAGAGACGTGCCAGCAGTGCGCAATTGCGCACGCGCGCAGCTTAGAGGGAACATTGGGTGTGACAGGATCTCCTGCAGGTCTCCTGTATGCTAAGCTAGTCAAACCGAAGCAGGTGTCTAACAAGCTCAGGCTGACAAACGAATTAGCACCTAGGGTGTGTGTGTGTGTGTGTGTGTGTGTGTGTGTGTGTGTGTGTGTGTGTGTGTGTGTGTGTACCGTCCAGCCTCCTCCATCTGTGCTCATGTCGCAGTAAACCATGAAGCCATTGGGGTCGTGGGTTGGAAACACGGAGTAAACGCCATCCTGAGAGACACCAGATTTCAGGATGTCGCTGCAGTCCCTGGGTCTGACAGCTGAGGGACAGGGGAAATGACATCATCAGCAACACAGGTGTGTCTGTGGAGGTCACTCTGTCCACCTGTCAGACACACCTGGACTCAGGTGACAGCTACTTATCTTCTTTATTTGTGTGTCATTCATCTGAAATCAACAGGTCTGCATGCACAGTCAGTGACTCACAGGTCAGTTAGTGTGTTAGATAGCTGTTATTATACAAAGGCTCGTCGATAACATGAAGGCTGTACCACAAACACACAAACTCGAGGAGGCAGTCTGAGCCAAAAACACACAATCCTGGAGTTTTGGACTTTTTTTGCCTTTCCTGTCTGACACTGTACCGTCCAGAACTAGTCCCAATAGATTTGTGTTCCCACACGGACCATTTTGGCTTTTCGTGTACTCGTCCACGTGATTTTCATAGTTTATTCAATCTTTATTATTTATTTTACTTTTTAAGTAATTATGGTGAGAACGGACAGGACCGAGGGACGGGGAGGAGAAAAGCGAAGACAAAAGGCTCATTATAACCGAGGACATCACTCAGTTAAATATGTGCATTTGTGCTATCACTCTGAAGTGACGTTTGAGAATTCAGGTTAAAATGTTTTGTGTTCAAAATGTTGCTGTACTGTGAAACTGAACTATATCCATCCATCCATTCATCCATCTACATCCGCTTTATCCGAGGCCGGGTCGCGGGGGCAGCAGCCTAAGCAAAGAGGCCCAGACCTCCCTCTCCCCAGCCACCTCCTCCAGCTTATCCGGGGGAACACCAAGGCGTTCCCAGGCCAGCCGACAGATATAATCTCTCCAGCGTGTCCTGGGTCTGCCCCGGGGCCTCCTCCCGGTGGGACATGCCTGGAACACCTCACCCAGGAGGCGCCCAGGGGGCATCCTTGCCAGATGCCCGAACCACCTCAGCTGGCTCCTTTCGATGTGGAGCAGCAGCTGCTCTACTCTGAGCTCCTCCCGGATGGCCGAACTTCTCACCCTATCTCTAAGGGAGAGGCCAGCCACCCTTCGGAGGAAGCTCATTTCTGTCGCTTGTATCCGCGATCTCGTTCTTTCGGTCACTACCCACAGCTCGTGGCCATAGGTGAGGGTAGGGACGTAGATCGACCGGTAAATTGAGAGCTTCGCTCAGCTCCCTCTTCACCACGACGGACCGGTGCAGCGTCCGCATCACTACAGCTGCAGCCCCAATCCGTCTGTCGATCTCCGGCTCCCTTCTCCCATCACTCGCGAACAAGACCCCGAGATACTTGAACTCCTCCACTTGGGGCAGGAACTCATCCCGACCCGGAGTGGGCACTCCACCCTTTTCCGGCTGAGAACCATGGCCTCAGATTTGGAGGTGCTGATCCTCATTCCCGCTGCTTCACACTCGGCTGCGAACCGTTCCAGTGCGAGCTGGAGGCCCTCACCCGATGAAGCCAACAGAACCACATCATCCGTGAAAAGCAGAGATGAGATTCTGAGGCCACCAAAGCGAAAGCCCTCCGCCACTTGGCTGCGCCTAGAAATCCTGTCCATAAAAATTATGAACAGAACCGGAGACAAAGGGCAGCCCTGGCGGAGCCCATCACCCACCGGGAACGAGTCCGACTTATTGCCGGCTATGCGAACCAAGCTCTTGCAACGGTTATATAGGGATCGAATGGCCCGTAGCAATGGGCCAGACACCCCATACTCCCGCAGCACCTCCCACAGGACACCCCGAGGGACACGGTCGAATGCCTTCTCCAAGTCCACAAAACACATGTAGACTGGTTGAGCAAACTCCCATGCACCCTCAAGTATCCTCGAGAGGATAAAGAGCTGGTCCAGTGTTCCACGGCCAGGACGAAAACCGCATTGTTCCTCCTGTATCCGAGGTTCGACTAACGGACGAACTCTCCTTTCCAGCACCCTGGCATAGACTTTCCCAGGGAGGCTGAGGAGTGTGATCCCCCTGTAGTTGGAACACACCCTCCGGTCCCCCTTCTTAAACAACAACAACAACAACAACAATCTTTATTTATAGAGCACATTTAAAAGCCAAGGGCATGCCAAAGTGCTTTACATAAAAGAATAAAAGAATAAAACAATTAACACTATAATATCAGAGTCATATAAGTGTGGAATTATGTTCACAGGTAAAAACCACTAATAAGAGTAAACTATAGCACATAGCTATAGCAAAGTAAAGCTGTACCATCAAACACAGTGATAGAGAACATAGACAACGCAAGACAAACAGAAAAATTAATAGAATAACTCACTGCAAACAAGGCCAGGATTTAACTGGTAGAAAAAGCAAGTTCAAACAGATATGTTTTAAGCCGTGATTTAAAAGATTGAATAGAATCAGACGCCCGGATGCCAATCGGGAGATTATTCCACAGCTCAGGTGCAGCTAGAGCAAACGCTCGATCACCTCTAGACTTCAAACGAGATCTGGGCTGAACCAACAATAACTGTGAGGATGATCTTAAAGCCCTCGCAGGAGCATATGAGTTTAAGAGTTCCTTAAGATAGCTTGGTCCTGTGTTATTAGTAATTTTAAAAGTAAGCAACAGAATTTTAAATTGAATACGAAATTTCACAGGCAACCAGTGCAGATCAGCAAGGACGGGAGTGATGTGAGCAAACTTCTTAGTTTTAGTTAGAATGCGTGCAGCGGCATTCTGGACTGTCTGTAATCTATGTAGAAGGGTAGAGTGGAGACCAAAATAAAGTGAATTACAATAATCTAGCCTTGACGTTACAAAGGCATGGATGAGCTTTTCCAGATCATTGTGCGGGATGTAGTGTTTGGCCTTAGAAATAAGGCGAAGTTGGTAAAAACTGGATCTGACGACAGCAGACACTTGTTTATCAAGTTTAAATGAGCTGTCAAGTAGCACACCCAGATTCCTAACAGTGTCAGAGAAGGAGCTAGTGAGAAAACCAAAGGCATCATGAAGTTTGGCACGGAGAGCGTCACTGCCAAAGATCATAATTTCAGTTTTCTTATCATTAAGGATAAGAGTATTTGCCAGAAGCCATTGCTTGACCTCACACATGCACTCTCGAAAGCTACTCAAGGACAGAGCTAGATCATCATTTAACTCAAAATAGATCTGGATGTCGTCGGCATAATAATGAAAAGCAATGTGGTATTTCTCAAAGATAGCACTTAAAGGAAGCATATATAATGAGAACAGGGTAGGGCCTAAAGATGGGGACCACCACCCCGGTCTGCCAGTCCACGGGTACTGCCCCTGATCTCCATGCAACATTGCAGAGGCGTGTCAACCAGGACAGCCCTACAACGTCCAGAGCCTTCAGGAACTCGGGGTGGACCTCATCAACACCAGGGGCTCTGCCACCAAGGAGTTGTTTAACTGCCTCAGTGACCTCGCCCCCGGAAATTGGCGGGTCATTCCCCTCATCCTCAGACTCTGCTTCCTCCTCGGAAGACGTGTCAGTGGGATTAAGGAGGTCCTCGAAGTATTCCTTCCACCGCCTGACTATTTTCTCAGTTGACGTCAGCAGCGCTCCGCCAGCACTATACACAGTGCAGGTAGAGCACCGCTTTCCCCTCCTGAGACGCCTGACGGTTGGCTGAACTATATACCATTCAGAAATGGTTCCTAGTTACACTACAAGCTGTTCATCCTGCCTCCCTTTTACTATTCATGCACTTCTCGTGAGTGCACGGGGATCTGCCACCGTCGGGCCCCTCTGAGGCCGTCCCCAAACCAAGGCCTCCATTCAGGCTCACGCCATCTGCCATGATCTACTAGAAATGCTGTCAAAGTAAAAATGAGGACGTGGTACGAGCTGGTGATTTGGGACTTTTCTGGAATGTTGGACTTTTGCTCAGATTTTCAGTCTGCAGACATTTTTTTATGTATCTGTTCAGATACAGATTCTGATTCACTTTGAAGGTAAAAACATTTATTTGTAATATGAAGCTAAAATTTAACATCATAAATGTTCAAACCAAAACTTTGTAACAAAAATGGGAGACAATCGAGCAGGAAATGTGTAAACAAAAGCAGATTTCAAATGTAATGAGCCAGCTGGGAAAATGATGGAAATTATTCTGAAATGTAGAACATCTACCTGTGATTCACCTGTGTGTGCGTGTGTGCGCGTGTGTGTGCGCGTGTGTGTGTGCGCGTGTGTGTGTGTGCGTGTGTGTGTGTGCGCGTGTGTGTGTGTGCGCGTGTGCGTTACCTCTGAGAGTGCTGTCTTTGCTCAGCTCACTCTTCAGGCTCCTCAGACTATCTGTCTCCCTCTGCAGGCTGAGCAGAGAATCACTGAAACCTGCCACCAACTTCAACACACCTGAGTGATTGTCAGACATCACCTGTACAGGTACACAAAGAGGGAGGGACTGTTTAGTAATATAAGACCAGTAACAACAACCTAGCTTTGCCTTGCTGCCAAAGGAAAGGAGATGACAGTGGACTTCAGGTTGATCAGAGCTGTACATTTGAATTGTTTCAGAAGTCTCTCACTCAGAACATGCTATATCATGTTTAGCTGGAAGCTAGCGAGCTAACTTCTAACAACATTAAATGTAATAAATTCTGTTTTCATGGATGCCTGGATGTTAAACTTAATTGTTACACCTGGTAAAACAGCAACGCTGATCATTTTATTAAAGATG
This sequence comes from Astatotilapia calliptera, assembly GCF_964374335.1. NCBI lineage: Eukaryota > Metazoa > Chordata > Actinopteri > Cichliformes > Cichlidae > Astatotilapia > Astatotilapia calliptera. The sequence goes on from NC_137433.1 coordinate 40,225,076, forward strand.
AAAGAATTTAGACAGTTTTTAACTCAGTGATGCTGCAGTGTTCGTTTGACTTTGGGACCTGAAGCAGAGTTTGGACCTGGAAACAGCTAATGACGTCAGACTTAAAGACTGGATTATGTATTCTTTTGTAATCCATATGTATCTATATCACCATGACAGATGCCTCATTTGTGTACAAACTCGATATTTTGATATTGTATCAGTTTCGTGTCTTATTTAATGTTGCCTAGGGGATGTCGGTCTTCTCTTTCATTTAACTTAAATAAAATTGCATTTCACTCTCTTCCAGCAGTGCATTCCTATTTCATTCATTCAATTACATTTTAATTACTTTGATTCATACCTTGACGATGCGGCTCTGTTCACTCTGCAGTCTGTCCAATCGTTGGTCCAGAACACCTTGGCCTCTTTTCAGCGAATCAGCTTCCACTCTCAGGTTGTGGGTGTGGCCTAATAACACCTTTAGCTCCTCCTCCAGCTTCTGGACAAATCCGTGGTCCTGCCAATCATCTGCATTGTAATTGGTCAGCGCCCGTAGCAGCGAGCTCTGCAGCACCTCCCATCGGAGGAAGTGCTCACTAAAGTCCGGACAGTTTGGGTCCAGGAAGATGCTGATTGGCTCTCCGTCTGCAACACGTGACACTGTCACCAGGGGCCCAGACTCTTTGGGATTGGTTGAAACTACAGATGAGGACACTTCCCCCCTGTAACCATGACAATCCCAGATTTATATTTAGACAGGCAGAAGGAAGGAAAGAGAGACATGTACAGGTGTGTTACCTGCTGATGAAGGGTAGAGGATAGTGGTTCAGGTACAAGATGGCAACTGTTGCTGCAACAATGACTGCGATGATGACCAACGTGCCACCAGACCATAACAGGAAGCTGCACACCTTCTACGAACACACACAGACAAACGCTAAGTTACAGATAGCTGTTGATAGATAGCTTGTAACATTACCTGATAACATAATTTAGATCAGCACAGAGTTTACCAACCTCTAAGGAGGGTCCATATTAGCAGACAAACTAGCACAAGCAACATTAGCCAGAAGACGACAGCTCAGGGTCATGTGATGCTAAAAACCGAACCATCTCACCGGGAACTGAATCTCCTGTTGCTGGATTGTGATTGGATCTTACTAATTAGCAGGTATCTGTGTGTTTGTGTGATGAAGTCTGACAACCAGGCTAGTTAGCATTAGCTGGTAGGCAGAGGTGGGTAGTAACTAATTACATTTACATGAGTAACATTTAAGAAAAAAGTACTTTTTGGAGTAGTTTTACTAGACTGTTGTCACGGCTGCCAAGGCGAGCCGTGTGGTGTTGGAGGGAGAAAGGACCCAAAATGCAAGCAGTGGATGATAATGCTCGTGATGTTTATTTACAAAGTGGAGTGGTGGCAAAACAGGCAATGAGGGAGGACAATAACTAAAGAAACCCAACCTGAGAAGATACCAAAAGGGATGCAAGGCAGAGAGCCGCAGACAAGGAACAGGACACCGTGGAACACAGAGTAACGCAGGAGAACACACAGGGCTTAAATACACACACCAGTAATCAGGGGATGAGAGACAGGAGGGCAACACAGCTGGGAGAAATCAGAGCTGACGGGACAGGGGGAAACGTAAACTGAACACACTCACATCAGACAGAGACCTTCACAATAAAACAGGAAACTCACAGACACAGAACCAGACAAGACACAGAACTAAACAGACAGATTCACAAGCAGACAGTGTGACACCATGGACAGACGGAGGGAACACAGAGAAGTGGGAGCAGGCAGGCAAAGAACAGAAACCTAACAAATGGCAAATCACCACAGCATACATACTCGGAATGAACAAAAGCATAAGGAAACACAAAACACTGAGTCGGCAGGCTCAGGACCATGACAACTGTACTTTTTACTTTTACTTGAGTAATATTATTATGAAGTATCACTACTCTTATTCTGGCTACTCAGTGTGAGTAACATCAGTGGATGAGTAATGAACACGTTTTAACCAAAAATGCAGGCGACAGACACAAACCTGCAGGTTATAAGTCAGACTTGTTGTGTTAATGTTACTCTCTGCTGTGACATTTGCAGAAGTAATATATAAATACTGGGGTAGATAATGTCTACCTGCCCTAATATTTCTTTTTTCTGCTTAGCTTTATTATTGTTTTGTTGCTTTTCAGTCTTTAAAATGTGTCTGTCTGATTATCTCATTGTTAAACATTAAATCAGATGTTATGATCAGTTACTGATTACTCAAGTAGCCTTTTTTACTAAATACTTTTTCACTCTTACTCGAGTAATTTCTTGGATGGCTACTTTTTACTTTTACTTGAGTAAAACCATGTTGTGGTAGCGCTACAGTTACTTGAGTACAATGTTTTGGCTACTCTGCCCGCCTCTGCTGGTAGTTTATTACTCTCTCATCCAAATGTGGTCACTTCCTGAAATCAAAACCAACATGGCGGCGGCAGTCATGACGCTCCGTGTTAGGGCAGTGCATTTTGTGTGCAGCTTCCTGTCAGAGCGTGTGTGAGGGTTAGAAGTAGAGATGGACCGATCCGATATTATGCATCGGTATCGGTCCGATACTGACCTAAATTACTGGATCGGATATCCGAGAGAAATAAAAAATGTAATCCGATCCATTAAATATCAAAAAAGCACCTCACAAAACTTGCGACACGGCGTAACTCGGCTCATAACCGTAGCACGTCGGAGCAGTATGCGTCATGGGATAGAGCGGCTGTGTGTGTTTGTAGCCTCGCTACCAAATCAGCATTTCATCTCCGAGGAAGTTTTCCCCGAGAGAAGTAAAGCAAGTGTGTAAGTTCATCTCTGAATGTTTGTAAAGCATTCCAGCGTTAAGCTTAACAAACGATATATGGAGCGACTGCCTCTTCTTGCTGCTACTTCAATCACGAAACTGATCAATGATCAGCTGATCGTCTCTCTTGTTTGTTTTTGGCCCACTTTGCACCAGAAAGAGGAAACCAGCGGCTGAACAACAGCAGCACGTTTAAGCTTGATAAGCTGTTGTTAGAATGTATTTAATATTACTTTCTACACCAGGATCTTTTTCTACAGCTGACGCTGGTAACTGTGCAGGGGCGGATCTAGCAAAGTTTAGCCAGGGGGGCCGATAGGGCATGAACAGGGAAAAGGGGGCACAAAGACATACTTTTCTTTCTTATTCTCATTTAAAATGTCGAGCTTTTAATAAATAATTATCTGAATCTTACACCCAAAGTTTTAATCTGATATAAAATGTATAGAAGTCCATTACTGTATATAGTAACTATTAAGTCTAATATACCCTAGTAAGCTATAGTACTTTTTCTTTGGGAAGGTACCATCTGTGCAGTCTGCAGTTCTGTAGAAGAAAGATGTTGAATCTATTTAATTATTCTTGAAAAATAATTTATTTCTGTGCATTTTTTTTTCACACTGCATCAAATTAAAGTTGATTACGTCGATTAAGCATCATGAGGTGGAGGGTGGGGGGTGGTTCCCTTTTTTTTTTTTTTTGCTGGGAGTTTGCAACCCTATTAGTCAGGTTGCTTACTCTTTAAAATACCAGAATAGGGAGGATGGAGCAGGTTTAAGTTTATTAGATTGACCAGTGTTGCTGATCTATGACATATTTTGTTGTATTTTTTGCATACAGTATAACAGAATAGCTTTAGTGTTGTTGTTTATTTAAACTTTAGTATGAACTTATACAAAATGCAGCAAGATATTCAAAAAACTGTTTTATTGATTAAAAAACACTATATCGGATTCATATCGGTATCGGCAGATATCCAAATTTATGATATCGGTATTGGACATAAAAAAGTGGTATCGTGCCATCTCTAGTTAGAAGTGGCGTGAAGATCCTGCATGCTCCTGAAGGGTGTAATCTGCAGTAAAGCCGACATATGCTGAAGATTACTCCTGCGCTGATCTGACAGTTTAACTCCAGATTAACACGACTTAACTCTGCGCGGCTCTCTGCTGTCTGAGCCAACGCAGCTAGGTGCTAACGGCTAACGTGGAGATACCTTGTGCTTGTTTGGCCGCTTGCTGTCGAGCTCTGAGCTGCTGTTGTTCATGATGGTCCACCGATCACTCAGCATCATCCTAGAACACAAACACAGTCTGAGGTTATTCCTCCGCTTACCTCCTCAGTGACCCCTTCCTGACCCCTGATCCCTGACCCCTGTCCAGCTCCTTTTCGGCGTCCCCAGAACTTCATCAGTGACTTCACTGAACTCTAAACCTCAAACCTTTCCTGAGACACCTGCCCATTACCGGATATAACCTCAGCAGTGACAGACCCCTAACACTTGACCTCTGTAGTGACGTGTCAGACCTCCTGACCCTTTTAGGGTGTTTACGATGGCACCATAACGGGTTCATTAGCAGCAGATGCTCCTCAGTGACGTCCTGAACCTGTGCTAGGAAACCAGCTGCTCACTTGGCGGGTTGTCCTTGTTTTCCACTGACGTGTTGCCAGTGCCCAACCTCAAACCTGTGCAGGTGCTTCCACTAAAGAAAGCCTGCTGGTGTTGGTGTGTTGACACAGCACCACACATTTTGACAGATTTTACTGTCAGTGAGGAGCTAATAGAGGAAACAGATTCGTTCCAAACACTGAGCTGGTCTTTAAAGGCACCACGTTAGAGAACAAAGTTCAGAGGTCATCTTTGCTTTAATCCAGCAGATCAACACCAACTTTGAACATGTCACTGTGACAGCACAGCCTCACGACTGAGCTCTGAAGCCTGAAAGTCAAAAACAGGTGATGCTATTTGTTCAAACAGAAAACAGGACAATAAAATCCAATTAACATCATTCATCCCCAAAGTTGGTAAAATCATGTGTTCTTACAGCAAAACATGAAACAACCAGAACACAAAGAAACATAACAGCTAACACACAAACAGAAGCTCAAACGTTTCATAAATATAAATGCTCTAATGTGAATCCACAGTCTGAGTGTTTAACCCATGACCTGCTGACCATGTGATCGCACGCTGACATCAGTAATCAATAACTCACCTGTCGGCCGCCAACATTCAAAAATTCTAAATTCAAATCACTGTAAACTTTATTGCCTCTCTGCTCGACGACGCCTGGCACGTTCTGTCATCCTCAGAGAGAGAGAGAGAGACCATCTGCCAGTGGGCGAGCAAGAGGGCGGGCGAGGGCAAGAGAGAGAGACCATCTGCTGCCGGGAGGAGCGAGAGACCCTGGCTCAGAGAGAGAGAGCGCTGATCTGATCGGCTTTACCGGCTGGAGGCGGTCACAGTGCCACCTCAGGACTGAAGTGTGATTGCAGCTCACGCTCTGAGCACGCTCAGTCTGAACCAACACATGACACACAGCTCCCTTATTTCCATTCTTACTGTTGGACTCTGAGAGCAGCTTAGCATGAGTCACAGTTCAAAATAATGCTTCTTTCTGTGACACCGAGCCCTGCTGCAGATGTAATATGTGAACCAGACGACATGAACTCTGACTGATGCTAGTTCACAGGTAAGCACGGCCTCGGTCTTACTGGGACGTAGTGCCGGACAGTCACTCCGGGTTAAACAGACACAGAGTCGAGCGCTTATCCAGTCGTCCCACTGAACGTGATCAGCACAGGACAGAGACTGAATGATGCTAAAGGAAGAACGTACACAGAGAAGGTGAGCCAGGCAGAGCCATGCTCGTTCTAACAGAGGACAATGATGCCAGCCAGAGCCTGAAGACAGTCAGCTGAGGGGCGGAGCTTCTGTGCCTGAGACGACCATATAAGGGCTGAGACTGGCAGAACATGTCTTAAGGTGGCTTCTTTGGTTAAATGTGTGAACACGTTAGCGTGTCTGCCCACTGTACCAAACTGAATGTTGCATCAGGGGACCCGCTCTCTGTGACATCATCCAGACCCTACACTGTGACAGCTGGGACAAACTGAGTGTCCAAAGGCGCCGTGTGTGGCTGAGATGTGGGGTGATCCTCTGGTGGACACCGAGCTCCTCGTTATGTTTGAAATGAACCGCAGACGCGTTTGTTTCCTCCTCCTGCAGCCATCTGTGTGCTGACCTCTGACCTCCACATTCTTCTTAGAAAGTTCAGCACTGGGAACTCATTGAACCCATTGGCGTGTCCACAGATTTCAGGTCATGTGGTTAGTTTCCTCCCTCTGACATACTTGTGGTTACCGTGTTAATCACATGCTGCGCTCTGATTGGAGGAGCTGCTTCCACATGTTGACCCCCCCGTTAATGACTAACGTGTGTGTGTGTGCAGCAGGCAGTAATGTGACATTGAATGTGAATTTCATCTCAACCACACAGGAAATCAGGCAGGGCCCTCCAAAGTAAAACTCTGTGCCTGTGACTCAGGCTCTGAAGCCACTGCTGCACATTATAAACTCACTGAGCTGCTCTGATTGGACAGACTCGTGCTCTTCTACATGTTTGAAAAGGAGGAGACAGATGTTTCCAGTACAGCAGGTTGAGCAGGAGCTTTCATTCTGAAAGAGCAGACAGGAAGCAGGTGGGTATGCTTGCTGGAAGCTGACAAGGTTAAAATTCTAAGCTGTTTGAATTTCTTTCCTTCAGAGAAGCTGAAGAAACAAACAGAGACAAAGAGGAGAGACGTTGGACTGCTGCTGCTCTGGGGTCAGTCGTTAGGGTTAGTTAGCTGGTTACACAGTTGGATAGTCAGGTTGGTTAGCTGTGGAGTTTGTATGTTGGACGGATGGACTCGGCTTCTCTCTGCAGCAGAAAAAGGTGAGACTGAACCTCAACATTAGGAATATTGTAACTTGAAAGGGCTCCAGGAAAAAAAACGTCAAAAGAAATGAAAAATCTAAAGTTTGAAAAAGAAAGAAAAAAATTCAGATTTGGTGAGCAAAGAATCCAAACTGCTCTGAAGTTACCTCGATGAGAAGAAAGTTGGTTGTACAGAAAATGCAGGCTGAACCCTGGAGTTACTTTCTCAGTCCACCTTATATGAAATGTATCTTTCCAATCAGTTTCCTGCAGGAGTACGATATCCTGCCGATGGTTTATGTCTGACCCATCCGCCATTTAGCAATTAAGCACTCAGTTTGCCCAGACCTGTAGTGTAACGGTGCCGGGTTCCCATCTGTTGTCCTCTGTGCATAAAACGTGTTTAACAAAGAAACAGAAATGCAGACTCTGAGAAACATCCCCCCCAGCACAGGGCACATGCTAACCTCTGTGAACATCTGACCTGAATTAATGACGATGGCGTGCAGCTCTACACGCATCCTGTCGGCTCACGAACCAGTGGAAGGAACATGACCAACCCTAGTAAAGCTCAAGAACCTAATACAGCCATGTACATGTACACACACACAGCTCATTCTTATACAAACCTCCATATATGCCTGGATACTCATTATGGGCTGTGAATGTTAACAAGATCCATTTAAAAACACGGCTTGCTTGCGGCTATACCGGCCTGAGATATTAAATTCACCTACATCTGATGAGCTTTTTGTTGCCATGATGCCAGGTCTCTCTTGGAAATGAGATTTTTAATCTCAATGCGATTTTTTTTACCTGGATAAATAAAGGATTAATAAAAAAAATGAGCTGTCATCTGACCGTGAAGAAGCTGACCCCCCGGTGTCTCTCCTCTTTCATTCTGCTGGCCGCCCTGAGCTCCGTCTGTTTGAAAACTTTGTGATAACGGTCCAAAGCCGAGTAGACGGATCAGCCGGGCCGATCCTGTGAGCTGCTCGATGACACGGGTCGAGGTAAACTGGTCACTTCAGAAGCCCAACCCTAACCTAGGAAATGGCAGAACAGCTTGTGACACCGAAACACACGCACACCCGAGCTGTTACCCAGCTTCATGCGTCTAAGGCAGCGGCTGTTTCTCCACCTGCTTCGTTCCACTCAGTCTGCACAAACAGCTCTCAAATCATGTCAATCGGTAACTTTTCTACTGCTTTTATTTTGAGTGCCGTTAATCATTATAACTGGTTGCAGTGCCCAGAGCTTTCCCCAGCACAGGTTTCGACGTCCCCACGCAGATAGTTGGAGCTGGGTGGGCTCTGGTTCATGCCAGATAGCAAAGGAGACCTTCATTCTCATTGGCTTCTTCACCTCTCAGTGTCTGGAGTGTCTTCTGGTGACAGAAGTTACGCCCGTTTCCTGACCTTGTCCCTCCAGACTGTCCCTACCTCAGCTCGGACAGCCAGTCAGGGTGGAGCTTAGCCACGATCTCCACCATCAGCAGCTAACAGCTGGTGTTTACTCCAGCTTTGAACTGCAGTTGTTTGAAATCAGTTGTTCTAGATCCTCCTAATGCTGCTCCTCGTGAAGCATTGAAAGCGATGAGTGAAAACGTATTCAGATGTTTTATTAATGGCAGATATCAGGGCTCGTGTTATCCCTGCTGTTACCAACCATTCCTCTAACAATGCTGCAGGGCAGGAGCACGATGCTACTGTCCTCTCCTCCAAGATAATGTCAACTCGAGGATTTGTGGCACAGGACTAACGAGAGGTGTGAACGGGTTCGTGCACAGGGAAAGACGGCAGGATGATAAATCAGCGACGGCCTGATGCAGTCCAGCAGCTTCTTTGGTGATCAATGACGAAGTCTCACATTTATTTATCCTTATAGTCCATATATCTGTAGACTATAGTCTATATATCTGTAGACTATAGTCAATATATCTGTAGACTATAGTCAATATATCTGTAGACTATAGTCTATATATCTGTAGACTATAGTCAATATATCTGTAGACTATAGTCAATATATCTGTAGACTATAGTCTATATATCTGTAGACTATAGTCTATATATCTGTAGACTATAGTCCATATATCTGTAGACTATAGTCTATATATCTGTAGACTATAGTCTATATATGTGTAGACTATAGTCCATATATCTGTAGACTATAGTCTATATATCTGTAGACTATAGTCTATATATCTGTAGACTATAGTCAATATATCTGTAGACTATAGTCAATATATCTGTAGACTATAGTCAATATATCTGTAGACTATAGTCTATATATCTGTAGACTATAGTCTATATATCTGTAGACTATAGTCAATATATCTGTAGACTATAGTCAATATATCTGTAGACTATAGTCAATATATCTGTAGACTATAGTCTATATATCTGTAGACTATAGTCAATATATCTGTAGACTATAGTCAATATATCTGTAGACTATAGTCTATATATCTGTAGACTATAGTCCATATATCTGTAGACTATAGTCTATATATCTGTAGACTATAGTCAATATATCTGTAGACTATAGTCAATATATCTGTAGACTATAGTCAATATATCTGTAGACTATAGTCTATATATCTGTAGACTATAGTCAATATATCTGTAGACTATAGTCAATATATCTGTAGACTATAGTCAATATATCTGTAGACTATAGTCAATATATCTGTAGACTACAGTCTATATATCTGTAGACTATAGTCTATATATCTGTAGACTATAGTTTATATATCTGTAGACTATAGTCAATATATCTGTAGACTATAGTTTATATATCTGTAGACTATAGTTTATATATCTGTAGACTATAGTTTATATATCTGTAGACTATAGTTTATATATCTGTAGACTATAGTCTATATATCTGTAGACTATAGTCAATATATCTGTAGACTATAGTCAATATATCTGTAGACTATAGTCTATATATCTGTAGACTATAGTCTATATATCTGTAGACTATAGTTTATATATCTGTAGACTATAGTTTATATATCTGTAGACTATAGTTTATATATCTGTAGACTATAGTTTATATATCTGTAGACTATAGTCAATATATCTGTAGACTATAGTCTATATATCTGTAGACTATAGTCAATATATCTGTAGACTATAGTTTATATATCTGTAGACTATAGTCTATATATCTGTAGACTATAGTCAATATATCTGTAGACTATAGTCTATATATCTGTAGACTATAGTTTATATATCTGTAGACTATAGTCAATATATCTGTAGACTATAGTTTATATATCTGTAGACTATAGTTTATATATCTGTAGACTATAGTTTATATATCTGTAGACTATAGTCAATATATCTGTAGACTATAGTCTATATATCTGTAGACTATAGTCAATATATCTGTAGACTATAGTCTATATATCTGTAGACTATAGTCTATATATCTGTAGACTATAGTCAATATATCTGTAGACTATAGTCTATATATCTGTAGACTATAGTCAATATATCTGTAGACTATAGTCAATATATCTGTAGACTATAGTCTATATATCTGTAGACTATAGTCAATATATCTGTAGACTATAGTCTATATATCTGTAGACTATAGTCTATATATCTGTAGACTATAGTCTACAGATATATAGACTATAGTCAATATATCTGTAGACTATAGTCTACAGATATATTGACTATAGTCTATATATCTGTAGACTATAGTCAATATATCTGTAGACTATAGTCTATATATCTGTAGACTATAGTCAATATATCTGTAGACTATAGTCTATATATCTGTAGACTATAGTCTATATATCTGTAGACTATAGTCTATATATCTGTAGACTATAGTCCACATATCTGTAGACTATAGTCAATATATCTGTAGACTATAGTCAATATATCTGTAGACTATAGTCAATATATCTGTAGACTATAGTCTATATATCTGTAGACTATAGTCCACATATCTGTAGACTATAGTCAATATATCTGTAGACTATAGTCTATATATCTGTAGACTATAGTCTATATATCTGTAGACTATAGTCCATATATCTGTAGACTATAGTCTATATATCTGTAGACTATAGTCTATATATCTGTAGACTATAGTCCACATATCTGTAGACTATAGTCAAAGGGTGGAAGCACAAGTCAGACCCCAAATACAGGAAAAGCCAGTGCGAGTGTGCGTGTGCGTGCGTGTGTTTGCGTGTGTGTGCGTGTGTGCGCGTGTGTGCGTGTGTGTGCGCGTGTGTGCGTGTGTGCGTGCTCAGCGTCACGTCAGACTGAGCTCATATGCTCTGCTTTGAGCTCAGTTTAATGATGGGTGGAGTTTCTTAAATCCTCTGGGTGTAGTAGTAGTTTTTACACCTACTAGTAGTTTTCCCTCGAGCCGCGCCGAGTGTGTCTAGGGAAACGATCTTCACCTCGTTACTTCAGGCCGACCGTCACTTATTTCTTTTCTTTCTTTGAACAATTTTTGTTGTTGGACTCTTTGTAAAATCTTCTTTTCTTGCCGTCCCTGTCCTCGAGCACATTTGCTCCACTTCCTTCACCGTTTCCTCCGTGCTACGGTCAACACGTTTCCTTATACGGAGCAATTGGACCTTGAGAATGATTGTGATTGGCCAACAGGTGACTGGTGGTTTGAATCGTCTCTGCTGTCTCCTGTAGGCCCTGTGATGGAGCTGTCCTCCACCTGCACCAGGAGGCCCAGCAGCCATTCAGGAAGAGGGGGGAGGGAAGGAGAGGAGACTGTAAGGAGAACAGAGACCCTCGGGATAATCTGCAGAGGAAGAGAAGGGACCGGAGAGGGTGAGGAAGTCACAAAGAATCACCGATCAGTCATCGATCGATCACTGCAGACTCTAACAGCCTGACTGTTACAGGACTCAGACCACAAACCAGTTCACACCTACTTCTGTTTTTCGGTGTGGCAGCGAGATCCAGATCCGCAGAGCTGAAATCCGAGTGGCTCTAATCAGGAAGACCCGGATTCAGACTGGGTCGAGCGGATTAGACCCGGTTCAGGGTCTGACTGAGCCACAGCGGGACCAGCAACCAGCCCAGAGCACATGGGTCAGAACCCTGTCCGAGGTGGGTCTGTGAGGGTTCAGGCTCTGTCCAGGACTTCCTCTACTACGATACCCAGAGTTCATAGCACCGCAACATAAACACAAGGTTACCATGGAAACATAAGCTCAACCTTAGCAGAAACAACAAAATGAAGGTTTACATGAAACTTCAGAGTTCATGTTTGTTCTGATTACTTCTTAAAAATGAAAGTAAGTAAAAGTAAATGGAAGCACTCGCCATGACAACGCAGTGATGATATATATCTGCCTGGTCCTTCGCGGCGGCGTCATCACAGTTTGTGTCTTTGTTTTTATTCTTACTGTGCTGCACGGTTCAGCGTCTCCTCTGCTAAAGGTGGCAGTCAGGAAGCACGGGGCTTCCTCGTTGGTTTCTGGGAAATTTGTAGAGTTCTGATTGGCTGCAAAGGATCAGTAAGAATAAAGCGAGACCAGCTCAGAATGATCCATGTTCTGATCCCAGGTTAGACCCGGGTCCATGGGGAGCATTCCTGAGACCAGGACCAGAAGGAGGAAGAAGGTCCAGCCGTCTGCGTTCAGAGGCAGAGGTGCGATCAATCGATCAATGATCGATCGATTTAAATCTGCAACTGACTCCGGCTGTCTCCTTTCTCTGTAGGTCAGCTGCGACTGTCAGTCACCAGAGAGCTGCAACAGCTGATCATTCACAGTAAGTGCTGTAGCAGCCAATCAGAGGAGACCTTCTGACAGTTAGAATAGAATAGAATAATCATTAAAACACAGGTAGAACCTCAGAGTAGCCCAGTAAAAAGTCAGACTAAGTGTGGACGACGGGTGGATAAGCAGAGACTCAGACTTACAGTGTTTGATCAGCTAAAAACAAAGATGGCTGCCTCTCCTACTCTTTGAGGTTCTCTGACAGATTCACATGCAGAGTTTATGTTTATGGAAATAAATATTATCCTGTAATAAATCAGGCGTTCTGCTGTCGGGCTGAACTGTAACTGCGCTGCTGTCGGCACATTGTGGAAGTGACTTCCTGTCCTGGAGCTCAGTGTTCCAGTGATCAATCGTTCATCCGTCTTCGTTTGGTCAGCCTGTTCTCTTCTGTCTGCAGTCCATGAGGCCAGAGGGCTGATGGGACAATCCCAGAGATCATGTGACTCCTATGTGAAGGTGAGGATGTGATGTCAGTAAGTTGATCAGCTGCTACTGCGACAGTCGAATATCAAAGACCTGTTTGTGCATGTGTTCACAGCTGGCCCTGACCTATGACCTGCAACGCAGCATCAGGATTAAAACTGACACGGTCTACAACAACAAGAACCCAAAATACGAGCGCCGCTTTAAGCTGTGAGTCACACAAAGGTTTCTAATTGCACACTTATAGAGACGGCGCTGGGACTCAGGACACCTTCGACTGTGCTATGAGAGTTTGCTGCAGGAGTTCCAGTCTGGGGTCAGACTGGAAATGAACTTTCACTGAAAGATCCTGGATCACGCCATTTCCTGTCCTGAGTTCTTACCTACAGTCTGATCCAGTGTGGAGGTTTCAAAGAAGGCTTCCCGCAGCCAGCAGCTTCAGCTGTACGAACATCACCGTTACCTGCACCAGAGCATGAGCTGTCAGGCAGGCTGGCTCACAGCTCGCGAGCCTCGCCCCCGTACAGTCAGCGCTCCAATATAATAGTTTTAGCTCTTCACAGCTGCAACCATCCAATGAAATTCTTAATAAAAAAGAGTAAAATCAATGAATACAGATATTAAAAATACTGTAGCAACTGTAGTGCAGAGGTAGTGCCACATACATGTACAGTGTGTAATATAAACTGTCCAATATTCCAGCAGCTCAATGTCCTGATGGCTTGTGGGTAGAAACTGTCCCTGCTGCTGTGGGTGTGGACGCTCCTCATGAAGAGCGTGAGGCTGTGGTGGCTGGGACCAGAGAAGATCCTCTGGGCCGTCCTCCTGTAGATGTCCTGGATGGCTGGCAGCTCAGACCTGCTGATGCGCTGTGCTGGTCACAGAGCGTCATAGCTGCTGGTCCTCACTGATGTGATGCCCAGGAGCCCGAAGCATCCGACTCTCTCCACTTGTATTCCCCTCGATGTAAATGCCTCCGCCCCACGAGCTCCTTGGTGTTGCTGATGTTGAGCAGCAGGTTCTTGTCCTGACAACTGATGATGATGCTGTTGGAGCTGGGTGGGGCTGCACAGCCGTGGCCTGCACACACATCCCTGGGGGGCACCGGTGCTGAGCGTCAGTGCAGATCATGTGACACTGCCGATCCTAGTTTACACAATATACTCCTCATGGTGGCGCACAGGTGTCAGTACCTAATAATCATGCACAGCGCTGTGCTCACCCACCTGAGGCTCCCAACATGTCAGCACTGCCAGATGCATTTACGTGTTGCGTCTGAGAGGGGGCGACATTGAGCCTGGTGCACATGTGCATCGTCTGCACATGCATGGATACTACATTGTGGTTATCATGGATTAAGTGGAATCACATACAGCATCAACACTTGTCTGCACTCCTGAATGAAGGAAAATATAACTACTAACCAAGCAGCCAGTTCTAAAACACCCTCCACCCACCTCCATCAGCACCACCATTGAGACAGCAGAATGTGGCTGTGCTCCTGAGGACAGCCGTGGCAGTCGAGGGTCTGTACATGGCAGCTTTGCAGGCTCGAGCTTAGTTTTTCTGAGGGAGATGAGGAGACGGTCAGACGTGCTTTCATCTCCTCGCGTTTGGATGTTTGCGTCCGTGAGTGAGTTCAAAGTGCAGACAGAGAGCATGTCCTCCGGCTGCTCTTCATCGCTTACCTGTTCCTTTGTTGCTTAAAGTCGATTCAAACGTTTCGGACTGAAGTCTGGACTCACACTGAAGTGCATCGCTGACCTCTGACCCCAAGCTGCATGGGCACTGTAGCGTGTATCAGAATTGCACACCCTGTTTCTTCTTCCTGTGGAGGGCCGGCTTAAATGAGTGATGCACCTGATTCAAGCCGCGTGCCTCAGGTTGGACACATGTGGTTTACACTGTTTGCATTTCCATTGTGTTTACAGTGTGTGTGTGTGTGTGTGTGTGTGTGTGTGTGTGTCTCAGGTGGATCAGAGGAGAGTTCATGCCGAGCAGGTTGCTGGTTTCAGTGTTCAGACGACCTGCTGACAACAGGTGAGTGATGACATCACTCTGACTCTCACCTGTTGAGCTGCTGATGATTGCAGTTCTCTTCAGGCTGGACATCCACACATGTTGCAGTTCACACTCTGGCCTGATGGTGGCAGTGGGGCTCACGTGGTACACTTTTTTAAACACTTTGAGGTCACATGATGAAAAGTTCAGACTCAGCTTGAATTTGAGGTTTCAACATCCAGACTGGAGGAAGAGTTCAGCTTCAAGGCTGCAGGTACCTGCACAGGTGTGGGTCTTTCCTTTCCATGGTCACAACATCCAGCCAGAGAAGAAGAATCTCCAGGAGGAAGACACCTCATTACCTGAGCATGAAGAGAAGAACCACAAACGCAGGAGGTTCAGAAAGCTTCCAGAAACAGGCCGAGCTGCTCCGTCCTCTGATCCAGAATGATGCGGTCGCTCCAAGACGATCAGAACAAGAACCGACTGAACTTAAATAATACAAAATATAAGAAACAGCTCTAGTATATGCAGAACACCACAGAGATGAAATCTGTATGACTGACTGAGAAAGCTGAGGCTCTGAAGCATGCAAACACAGAGCGCTGATGGGCACGCTCAGTGTGTTTGGCGAGAACATGCCGACCATCCTGAGCTCGGTTATTCAGCGTCACAGGGTTTCAAACCAGAAGCTTCACTTGAACCTGGACAGCGAGGACACAAACCAGCCAAAGGATCCTCGTCCCTGTGACCTTCTTCTGCCGCCGAGCTCTTGAAAACAGGAAATCAAATGTTTTACTTTAAACATTCCAATTAAAGTTCACGGCCTGAATTATCTAAGGTTATGCAGACTATCTGGCCTGAAGGCGGTGCTTTGTCTTACTCATCAGGTGTGTCCATCTCCTCAGGCGCAGTCAGCTGATTGGCTGTATGAGCTTCAGGATTGGCTCTCTCGTCTCATCCTGTGAGGTGAGTTAAAGTAATCGCAGCAGAGAATCTCGCACTGACTGTTTATACACTTTGTAACCTGCTGGCTCCGCCTCCTCTGGAATGACAGCCCCTCAATGGTTGGTTCTACCTCTTGGCGGAGGAGTATGGGTGGAGCAAACACCTGAGAGTGACATCACACAGAAGCAAACCAACAAGAAGCTCTGAAGAGGCGTGTGTGGACATCAGAGGTAAGGATTGGCTCCTCCGTGGTCATGTGACCCCGGTGATTGTGAAGCAACTTTCCGAAAGTCAGTGGAGGAGCTTCACAGTGACCTGTCTGATGATGTCATTCTGTTACAGGTAAGTCAGCTGACAGGTGTTGTGAATCCCATAATTTATTTATATAGCACTAAAAAAACAACATCTAGTGTGAACGCTCAAAGCGGCCACAAAAGAAGACGTCACACACGACGTTTAGACCCAGAGCAAACAGTGTTTGACTGTTTCTGACTTTACGTTTCCCAGTTTTCCTTTAAGTTATAAAGTTACTGTGTTATCTACATTTGGCCTAATAATGATCCTTGTTGCTGTTTTAGAGGAGCGGAGCTTCTAGCTGCAGATTTCTGTCAGAATCTGCAGATTATACAGAACAAATAAAATGTTCACGTTTCTCCAACGCTATCTTCCCAGCAGTTGTACTGGACGGACAGGAAGCGTTCGCGATGTCTTCTCCGGCGCTGATAATCGGCGTCTGTCTTGTGTCAGGGACGTAAAAGACGGATTTAATGCGACGTGACCATCAAACAGCAGTCGCTTTCTAAAACATCAGATATGTATCGGATTCAGGACCACATACGGAAGTGACCCAGGTCGGATTTGTAAATATTGGATTTGTGCCGTTCACACCGTCACACCATGATCGGATATGAGTTGCAGAGGGTCAGAAAAGTCGGATTTGATGTGCTTTCACCTGCAGTGTCAACGTAGCCTTAGTTTCAGTCGAGATTTGGAGACTGAGTGATCCATGAAGCACCTGGAGAGGAAATAATACTCCAACAGGAAAGGTGTGATGGCCTGCCTGATCGGAGAGGTCAAAGGTCAGCTCAACTGTGGCCGGTCTGCTGTTAAAGTCTGATCTGCATGTTTGATGTTTGGCGATTGTGGCAGCGTGAAGTCTTCATCTACCGTTATGCTTTAGTTTTATTTATGCAGCGCCAAATCACAGCAGCCATCGCCTCAGGGCGCTTTCTGCTGTGAGGTCGATCCAACAATGACACAGAGTCAGTGAAGACTGTCAGCTACGCTCCACCAGGCGTAGCTAAGGGAGGGTGCAGGGCCACCTGATCCAGCACCAACTGCTTTATCAAGAAGGAACGCTTGAATCCTAAAAGTCAGGCTTCGTGGTGACGGCGCCGTAAGCAGCTGCTTGCCCGTGTGTGGATCCATATATTCGTCTATTTATAGAGGCTGGGGGGTGGGGGGCTGATATAGATTAAAAGTGACTCCTGCTCTCTCACTCATCCCCAGGGGTCCACATGGTTACCATGGTAATGACAAGCAGCCCACTAACCATGTGACCCTCACAATACCTCTGTGCTCATGTCCCTCTCTCTCTCTCTCTCTGACATCATACTGAGGGCTGACTGTGGTTCGCCGGGCTGCACAGAGCGAGCGCGGGACCACAGAAGAAGCAGCTTCGGTCTGCCTGCAGCAGCTGTTTGTTGTTCAGCCCCGTTCTGTGTCACATGATACGTTTTGTTGGTCTCGAGGTCAAATCCTACAGTGTGGCAGCAGCTCTGTGAGCCCGGGCATACCCCTTTACCTGTAGCGTACCTGGGTCTCTGCTGGTGTCCTGGGTGTGCTCAGTCTGCTCCGAGGACAGCCGAGATGTTCTGGAAGAATGCGGCGTGGTCGTGGGATGATGCAGCAGGTGATGATGATGATGATGGTGGTTATCTGCTTGCAGCAGACCTTCGGAGGACTCCGGACTCCACCCCTGATTCTGACCTGAACCACATCGTTGATGCGGCTTCCTCCACCGGTGCGTCCACGGCCAGCCTGACAAAGTCCACCTCCACCAGTGCCACCAGCACCAGCGGGCCAAAAGACCTGATCTCCAGCCTCCACTCTGAGGTCACCAGCTACAGCAGCCACGCCTCCACACTGTACACCAACACCAGCCAGCAGTACGCTGGCCGAGACGGCAGCGCTATGCAGCGAATGGAGGTGAGTCAGCGTACACGCACACACGCCGTTAAACATGCACCAGGAGGAGGTGGAGGTGCGATGTTCACAGCGACCATATCTCCTTCTGTTCCTGAACGTAACGCAACAGACAACTAAGAAGTTGGTTGGTCACCAGAGAGTAACTGTAACTTTAGTTTGGTTTATCTGATCGACAGTGTGTGAAGGTTGCAGTTCCTCTACCGTCCAGCAGAAGCAGCACTAGTCCCAATCAGTGTTGGTCAAGTTACTTGAGAAAAGTAATTAGTAACTAATTAGTTACTTATTTTCAAAACTAATTAGTTACTTAGTTACATAGTTACTTTTCAAAAACATGATACACAACCTGAATACGTAATAAAGCAACAGACCTTTCAGCCCAATTCTACTTTTTCTCCATAATCATCATATAAATCTGAATCAAATGAAAAACTTTTTATTAGTTTTATTAGTTTTAATCATTTAACTTTATGCATCATGCTTTTTAATGACATCATGTGACCGATAATATGGCTGCTGTCACTGTACTGAGCGCCCCAAGAAGGCGGAGCTTCAGTTTTGGTGAATGAAATTCAAGGATTTCGATACTAATTAACAGTAAGATGCTCTCCACAGTCTAGTACAGTTAGGATTAGCTGATAACAAAGCACTCTGCCCTCTTGTCCAAATATGGTCACTTCCTGAAAGAAGACCTGACATGTCTCTGTTGGGTCTTCAGATGTGACTTCACTAACCGGTGGGTGAAGCGTTACTTACAGTGTAACCAGCTGCTGATGGAGCGCGTCCTGCTCAGAGAGGATGAATAATGCTGATGGAGGTTATTCTGAGCATCGTGGTCCTGTTTGCTCCGATTGCTCGCAGGCTCCTCGTGTTTTACTGTTTTTCTGAGAGGCTCATCAAACATTCATGTGATGAATTATGGAGTGAAGCTGCTTCTGTAACCGTCACAAGCTGCTCTCTGACCCCAGCCTCAGAAACATCCGAAACATGAGGTCCAACACAGTGTGTCCTCTGTTCCTGTGCAGAGCAACCAGAGCTCCAGCTCTCAGGTGTTTGTGGGTGTTTGTACACGTTTGCTGGTGTTTGTGGGTGTTTCAGGCAGATTTCAGAGGACTCGCATTCAGATTCAGGAGCTTGGGAAAACATTAATGGTAAATGGTAAATGGCCTGTATTTGTATAGCGCATTTCTAGTCCCTAAGGACCCCAAAGCGCTTTACACAACCTGTCATCCACACATTCACACACTGGTGATGGCAGCTACATTGTAGCCACAGCCACCCTGGGGCGCACTGACAGAGGCGAGGCTGCCGGACACTGGCGCCACCGGGCCCTCTGACCACCACCAGTAGGCAACGGGTGAAGTGTCTTGCCCAAGGACACAACGACCGAGACTGTCCGAGCCGGGGCTCGAACCGGCAACCTTCCGATTACAAGACGAACTCCCAACTCTTGAGCCACGATCGCCCCGGTATGTTTTAATTTTTATGGTTTGGGGAGGAGGGAGGGAAGGAAAATAACGAGGGTGGGATTAGGTGGATTATGTTTTAAGAAGATTGCTAATTCATTCATTCATTTCATTCATTTATTTATTCATTTTCAGGCACAACAAATACCTATATTGAACATAAAATACACAAAACAAAAAACAAAACTTGCCTGAAAAAGGAGTGGGACGATGAGTCAAAGCCCTCACAAACACACGTCAGCCCGAGTGTGTGTGCTCAGGAAGTGTGTGCGTGTTATCACAGGGACACATCCACTGTTTTTGTGTGCCTGAGTGTGTGAGTTTCCTGCTATTATTCTGTGTGCTGGTTCCCACACACATACATCCAGTTCACCTCTGAGCCTCTGCTACGCGCTCACACGGGTTTACCTCGATCGGCACGCTGGACTCGGACCTGGTCTGGATCTTCATCCTGGTTTGGTTCAGCTCTGCTGAGGACCACTTGGTGGATCCACAGGATTCAAACTCTGACCTGCTGCCATGCACACCATCCACCGTCTGTGTCGCGTCTGCATCGGACAGAACCTGCCTCAGGTCTAAAGCTATGATTATTGATTCCATCGATCAGTCTTGACCTCTGTGCTTATTGATGATGTTGACTGGGACATTTCATGCATCACAGCAGCTCTGAGACTAAAAGCTGTTTCAGGTTCTTGGATCCAGGTCAGCACAGTTTTCTTTGTTTCTGTCTGTTTAAAAGAGTGTGACAGATAATCGGTATTCAATACCGCCAATCGCAGGAAGCTCAGTTCGCCACAAAAATGGCAGAAAGCAAACTGCTTTCCTGATTGGCTGTGCAGTTTGATGTCACGCCTGGATGTGTGTCATGTTCCTGGGAAAAGCTCCACAGTGTCCTGTGTTGTGTGTGTGCTGTGTAACCGGAGCGTCTCACGTGCTGGTTTCGGGTCTTACTGAATGAAACAGGAAGTTCGTTCTGTTAGAGCAGGGCGGAGGGCGGAGCTACCAGTGATGGAGAGCTGGACCTCAGACGGTTTGGTCCAAAAGCATCAGATGACATCAGAGAACAAGCAGAGCAGAACCACTAATGTATAAACTGAAACGATGAGCCCAGACTCAAATTCTTTGTGCTAGTTACTAACTTTACTAGCAATTCCTTTATTTTTGTGACCTCTGACCCCAGAGAATAACTTAGACAAAACAGAGTTTTATCTCGGTTCAGTTTCAGCTCGTTGAGAGCAGAATAAGTCAGTCGGCTAATACGGAGCAGAGCTGTTACTATAATGTTGGAGACAAAGTGTGATGGTGTGGTTCGGGACTCAGCTGCAGGGGAGGGGTGGAGCAGAGGGTTCAGGGGCGTGCATGGCAGCTCCCCCGTGACTGGGAGCAGGTGCACGTGGAACAGGAGTTCTGTGTGATGTGTGCAAAGTCGTGGTGGGTCTGTGAATGCTGGCTTTCCGTGCACCTAAAAAGTGAAGACTGTGAACAAACAGACAAAGAGACGATTCCCCGACCGACACTTTTACTGTTTGCCTGTCCTCGGCCCACATATGGAAAATATCATTGAGAACCAGAGCCGCACAGATCAGGTGAGACAGTTGACCTTTGACACCATCCTCATCCTGGTCCTGAGTTGTAATTAAAGAAATGGTCTGACTGGCTCCAGTTTACAAATCCTTCAGTGGACAGGTAAGGGAGGTCCAACGTGTTGGGGTTTAACTCCGTCCCACGATTTCTCAGGACAGCTCTGAGCACCGGCCCTGCATCCTCAGCCAATTAGAAGTCAGAAAACAATCCCTCTCCTGAGGTCCACCTTTCACAGTTTGAAGGTTTCTCGGTTCTTTGTCACGAGTTCAAACCAGATTGACGTGCGCTTCTGTTGATTCGAGAGCGCCACAGCAGTGGGACGTCTAAAAAGGCCGCTTCACTGCCTCAGAGCATGAATCTAAATGATTATTTGGTATTTAAATGTTCAAACAGCTTCTCTAACCTCCTCTGATCTCCTTTTCCCACTTGGCTCAGCCTGAGGAGGCCGGGGGAAATTGTTGATTTAGACAAATGCAAAGCTGTGTTAAAGGCACGCTCAGCTTCCTATTCCTGGTCATTCCACTTCCTGTTTGGCCTGAAAGCTCTGCAGAGGCAGGAAGATGGCGCAGGAGCGGGATCGTGAGAGCAGAACTGAACCTGCAGACAAATGCTGTTTGCATACCTTCACCCCGACGCTGTTCTTGGTTCCCCTGCAGCAGTTTTAATATCAGCCTGTCAGTCTGAAGTCGGGGACATTAAACTTCTATTGTGGCGAGGAAACTCTCAGGACGAGGCGACCTTTCCTTGCGCCGTCTCTGTTTACACAGCCATGGAAACCACTTGGAGACCCCCACCAAACATGGCCCAATGGGCCTCGGTCAACAGGGCCGTGGAGTAACACACGGTGCGCCCTGCAGGCTGAGAGCATCACAGCAGGAACAAACCTGACCTGACAGCAGCCTTCTGTCCTACACGACAGCTTCTCAGTCATCCTGAGAAGAAACTTTAAGATGATGAGTCATCAATAACAGAGTGACCACGCCGGTAACTCAGCACAGGACAGCATACATGAGTCAAACGAACAGGTTCACTGCAGGCTCATTTACCCTCACAGTTTATGTTTACATGACACGACCGAACAAACGTTTTAGAACAGCAAGGTGATAATTTGATCCAAAATACTGAAACCAACAGAAGGCTCCATAATCGACTCCTCAGCGGCTCTCTGAGAATAAACGTGTCATTTTAAGAAATCAGCCTTCAAAGAGGCGGGCTGTAAGATTTCAACTGCTTTTATTGGAAAATAAAATCTCCTGGAAAGGAGTAACCCTAACCCTGCGTATCATCACCAAAGCTCCCTGCTGATCTCTCATAAAGAGAAAAATCCTTCGGTGGTTGGCTTTTCCAAATGACCCCAAATCTCTAAACTGACCAGTGCACCAAAGTGTTGTCACCTGTAGGGTCTCACCTTCAGGTGAAACATCGTCAGAGTTTGCTCAGATGTGTGGAGAACAAAAGGAGTTCCTCCAGACTTAATCTGGGCTCTGTGACAGGAAAGCAGACCTGCTACGCCTCGCTGAGAAGGTGGAGTTTTAAACTGACTTCAGGTGTGTTCTGACTGTCCTGCAGGTGAGCATCGCTCGAGGAAAAGATGGATTCGGTTTCACCATCTGCTCTGACTGCCCGGTCAGAGTGCAGGCGGTAGATCCAGGTGAGAAAGACAATTCCACGACCGCTGTACGACATCCCGTTCACTCACAGGTAATAAACACCTGGCTGTCCTCACTGCTCATAGGCGGTCCGGCTCATCAATCTGGACTCCGTCAGGGAGACTCGGTCCTGCAGCTCAATGGGCTTCCTGTAGAGACCTGGAAGTGCGTCGACCTTGCCCATGCCATCAGGTAACCCTGCCCCCTGTCAGAGTGACCCCACCTGTTCAGGTAAATCACAGGGCACATCTGGCCTTTTGTGAATACTAACAGTGGCGCGTCTCCTCAGGAGCTGTCAGTCTCAGATTGTGTTGGTGGTGTGGAGAAGTTTACCTGAGGTCCGGTCAGCATGTGACGCTATGCTCCGCCCACACACACACAGCGCGGTGAGTTTCATGCGTGAGGACCATTTGAACTGCACCTGTGGTCATAATCACAGCTGCAGATAATCAAAGGAGCTCTCATTCAGCTCATTTTAGTTTTACTTATACAACACCAAATCAGCTCGAGGTTTATAGCGTAAGACCTACGATAATACCCCGACAGTCAGACCTGCTAAAGCTAGCACTTGGTAACAGGAAGGAAAAACTCCCTTCTGACAGGAAGAAACCTCTGGCACAACCACCAGTGAGGGCTGGAAGACACCGTGTGGGAGCTTCAGTGCTTCCTTTATTCCTTCCTTTAGCCAAGGAGACACTGTAGCACCATTTGTAAAAGAAGAGGAGATGATGCCATCCCATAATTCATAGCAACACATCACCTGACAATCCAAGAAAACAAGTGCTGAACATTACATGCTAGTTAAGCTCACAGCTGAACATCAGAAGAACATGGGTTGATATAAACTCTGTGTTTTCAGGTTGTGTCTCTGATGTCTGCTCTCATGTTTACTTCACTGTGCTTCTCCTTTTCTGTATCATTGACCTCACAACAGCTCGCCAGACAAATGAGCGCTTATTAACTGATCTTACACTAAGCTAACGTTCCTCTGTCTCCTAGACGACAGGCAGGAAGTTGCTGTCTAACCCCACCCAAAGCAAACAAGACCGCAAATGGGGTCAGGGGTCAGGGGTCCGGGCCAGTTTGGGAGCTCTAGGTTCTCTATGGAGGGATAGAAAGGAGGACAGGGAGGAAGAGGAAGAGGAGGAAGACCAGGAGATGTACACACCTCACACCACCACCCTGAAGGGCACACGTGTGACATCATCAAATGGAGACAATTACATCATCCTGTCACCTGTCAGCACAGAAGGGCAGGTGAGTGTCAGGAGGCGGGGCCTGTATTCAGAAGGAGTAGAACACAGTTTGTCAGTGTTTGGTTCCAGCACTGAGGGTCCTGTGCAGAGACGTCAGAATAATCAGAACTGAAGTTTAGAACATCGACTTACTGCAGCCGTTGAATCTGTGACCGGGACCGACAGCCCCGTGACAACCTGACAGGCCAACGTAAAACGGTCTGAGTGTGAAGCACGAAGAAGACAATGTCTAAAAATGTCAGATGGTTTGAACACGCAGTGAGTTTAATCGATTCACCAAAGAAAGGAAAACCCCAAAGAAGAAGAAAAAACAAGTCGTAATCTGAAAAGCTGCCGTTTCATGAAAAACATTGTAAATACAGTAAGTTGCTGTTTTTATGGGAAATACCCTGACGCTGTACAGTCATCATTCCAGTTAGAGAGTCTCGCTAAACTCAGATATTTGTGTTGAAAGAGAATATTTTAGTCAGTTTGACAGTTTCAGGTGAAACACTTTGACCTTTGGGACTGAGTAAACGCCACATCGAAACCATCATTATTCTGTAAAGCTCTCTTTATGTCTTTGTTTGCATTCATATATTTACCTGCACATCATTTTGTAGTTTGGTTTGCTGATGTTCGTGCACCATCAGAACGATGCTGAAATCAACAGTTTCCAAATAAATGTTCTCTTCCTCTCCAGCTGCTGCAACCAGTTTATCACGACAGGACTGGGTCGATCGGTACGACTTCCACTCTGAATATTATTCATCCATATGCAAAGTGCTCGTAAATATTATGATTATTTAATCGTGTCATTTGTGGTTATCCAGGACATCTGTACCAGACTCGCCCCAGAGGTCCGAACGTCCTCCACGACTCGTGTTTGGGGTCGTTACAGAGACCTTTTACCAGGCAAATCTCCACCCTGCCTCCACCTCTTTCCTCCACATCTTCGGCCCTGCCCAGAAACTATGGCAACTACCAGAATTGCACCATCGTTCAGTCACATGTGCCCTGCTCAGGATATGGAACCTACGTCACCATGGCGCCCAAAACCGTCATCTTCCCTATTTTCGTCCAGGTCAGAACCAATCCAGGTCCGGAGTCTTTAAACTGAACCAAAACAAATCCAGTGCCCAGAGCTCCAGGGTCCTGAACAAACCCAGAAACTCTTAGAGCATCTATCTATCTATCTATCTATCTATCTATCTATCTATCTATCTATCTATCTATCTATCTATCTATCTATCTATCTATCTATCTATCTATCTATCTATCTATCTATCTATCTATCTATCTATCTATCTATCTACTTAGCACTTTTATTTTTATTTTTTTATGTTTATTTAAGTGTTGTCTGACAGTATGTTTGCACTAAGTACCGCAGCAATTTCCTAATGTTGTAAACCTGCTCAACATTTGGCAATAAAACCCCTTCTGATTCTGATCTTTATCCGCCCCATTAAGCTCTAACCCAGAACAGAGTTACAGCCTTTTTTTATTTTATTTTGTTCATTATAACAGTCATTACAGATCTCTTTATGGAGACTCTACAATGATGAAGAGAAAACCTCTCTCACACAGCATGGCCCAGATGGACCTGTCCTCCCGTGCATACAGGACCCCCTTACTTGATCCAAGCTGAATTCAGGAATGTTTAGAAACAGGAGGAGATGCGGTGACGACAGTATGAAAGGCAGAATAAAGTGTGGCAGAGAGGGCCGGGGAACTTAATTGAAATGGTCTGAAATAAGGAGAACAGGTCTGTCCTGTAACGGGACATTGAGTCTCCATGGGGATTACTTGCATAAACAAAGGTAAATAACAGTAATGAGGAGGGCGACTGACAGTGGGCAACCGTCAGCTACAGAGGAGCAAAACGGTGTTTGTGTGGTTTGCTTTTGTTTACATGTGTGTTGTTGTTGTTTCAGCCTCTCGATCTCTGCAGTCCAGACAGAGCGCTGCTGATGTCTGAAGAGATGATCCTGCACCAAGCCGACCTGCTGCCTGCAAAGGTAACACCCCTGTAAACAGTGTTGGGGAGTAACGGAATACATGTGCCGCCGTTACGTATTTAAAATACAAAATATGAGTAACTGTATTCCGTTACAGTTACCGTTTAAAAAGGTGGTATTCAGAATACAGTTACTTTGTTGAAATAAATGGATTACACGGCGATACTTCCCTGTTTCATGTTGTGGCGGGTCAGGACTGTTTGGGTTTGTTTGACAGCTACGTTCTGTTGTTCCAGGCGGCAGCGTTACGGTTGCCATGGTTACAGGGTGAAGCTCTCTCTCTGCGTGTTTCCTGGGTGAGAGAGCGCCTTTTTGTTGTTGTTGTGCTAAGCTAACAGGCAGAATGCAGCCTGATGAGCAGTGTAGTCCGTGCTGCAGGGAGAATGGACTGCTGTACCCGTTATGTGTCTGTGAGCGAGGAGGGAGAAAAAGGAAAAGTACGAGCTGTCACCGAGCAGAAACGGGAGCTGGAAGCATGTAAATATAATAATAACCACTGCAGCCAAACAGAGAGCCTGACGAGCCCAGTTGTAAGTAAGCTGTTAAGACTCGACTGTACGCTGTGTTCGTGTTTCCTCTGAAACAATAAGCTCCGTTGGAGCAGCCTTTCAACGCCTCTCTCTGTCTCTGGCAAGCAGAGTTGATCCAGACAACAAAGTAAAGCTCGTTTTCGGCTACCAGCCCGACACGAACCCGTATTAGTCCCTTCAGTAATAGTAATAAATCACATTCACGTAGTTGTAAACAGCGTGATAATATCTTAAGTAATCCAAAGTATTCCGAATACGTTACTCTCATTGAGTAACGTATTCGGAATACGTTACAGAATACATTTTAGGGCATGTAATCTGTAATCTGTAATGGAATACATTTTAAAAGTAACCTTCCCAACACTGCCTGTAAATATACTGCACGTATGCAGCCCTGAGTACCACCAACAGTCCTGGAACTCTAACTAAACAGACACCTTTAGAGGCGGTCCTGGGGCGGCTGACACACTATTGATCGAGTAGCCTGCACCCCTACCCACTCGAACTCTGCGTTCCTCCAGTAAGATGCTTTTACTGGTCCCACACTCCCAGTTAAAATCCATAGGTGATGAAGGCTTTCTCCACCGCCGCTCCGAGACTCTGCAACAGTCTTCCCTCCCTCTTATAGATATACACATGTATAGACAAGTGTGTATGTATGTGGATGTTTAATCACGAGATAAATAATTTACCTCATTCATCTTCATTCTTTCTTGTATTTGATTAGATTGTCCCTCTGTTCAGCACTTTGGCCGACACTTGATGTCTTTAAACATGCTATACAAATAAAGCTGACTTGACAGTGGACACGGTGAGTTTGTGTTTGGGAGGCTGAGGCTGAGGTGCACTGGGATGTCGTGCTTGGAGTTTCAGTTCTCAGGTCTCCAAAGGTTTAAACCTGTTACCCACAGCCTGTCACACAATCACCCTGTTTCCATTTCTTTAGCTGAAATGATGAAAAATGCAAAGATAACACAGTTTGACATAAAATAGTATTTTTACTCCAACAAGGTGTTTCCCAAAGAGCTGTTAGCGGTAAACTCTCTGGGCTGTGTGTCCTCGGATATCTGAGGAGACAAATGGAGGACATCTCCTGTTTGCTGAGGACTGATGGGTTTGCTGATGGGAATTGATAAGAATTTAGCGATTAAGATTCCATTATGGATATCACTTATCGATCCTCACTGGCTGCGCTTCTGGAGCCATTCTAACCTTACGGCTGATAATGCAGTGCTGGTCGTTGTGTTCCCATCGATGTTTCTGAGAAACGTCTGGTTCTGCAGACTGAACCTGATCCTGAAGGACACACCGACCTCAGAGCTGAACCAGGATCAGTTTCCTCCTCCCATCCATTTACACACATCTGGGAATTTGCTGTGTTTTAGTTTCATACTTTCAGTAAAGGTGGAGGTCAGACGTCGCTCTGCCTCCGACTCTCAGTTACATGTGTTAGTGCAGGAAGAGCGTGGCGAAGCCGGCGGTCCATAAACACGACCTGATGATGAGGAAAAGGAAGATGGTTTATAAGCATTTAAACATTGTTACTGAGCAGAATGAACACGGCGGTGATGGTCTGTGAACTCTGAGGACATACCTCAGGGTCAAAGTAGGGCTGTGCGATATATCGAGTTTTTTAAAAATATCGATATATTTTTATACGAGATATAAGATGTGACAATATCGTTTATATCGATATAGTCTATGCTACGTTATAATTATAGTTGTGGAACCACAAGTTTGCCTCTCTTTCGTCCACTTTTGTCTCTACGCAACGTTACTCGGCCTCGCCTCTCCTTCACTGAACACAACTCCCCCTCCTCCCCCATCGCTTCACCTGCAGGCAGCGACAAGATGGACACGGCAAATAAGATAAGATAACCTTTATTAGTCCCACACGTGGGAAATTTGTTAATCTCCGTTAACGAGTTACTGCGGATCGCCCCGTGCGTGGGGCTGGACGGCGTCAACATGTTAACGAGCTAACCACGCTAACGCCATGCACGGCCTGAAATCCTTTCATTTTCTCAAAAATCGACTGCACGCCTTATGTATGAATTCTGGTTGTGCTTGATGACCGCGAACCAATTTTCTGTGGAGCACGGCGCTCAGCAATCTGTTAAAAAATGTTTTAGTTCGACTTTGCTACGGAGCTGCAGCAGCTTGATGGATTGTCGGAGCATTACGGCTGCCGAGGAGCCTCGCGGAGTGATACGTACTGTGCTTCAACATAATATTACCGTATTGTTTGTGTATAAGGACCATAAATGGCACCTGTTAAGAGACACGGTTATGAAGCGGATTTCAAACTCCAGGCTGTCAGTCACGAATTGTGAAATCTTTGTTATTATGCTCAGCGTCTTTTCGTTTACATTTTGACTGCACAATTGTGAGCTCTTTGTTATGCACAAAAACAACATCGTTTTCTTTTATTTATGGAGCATTATTATTTAATAAATGCTCATAATTTATGTTTGAGTAGTTTTTTCATGTACATCTGTGCTGTATGTTAATAAAACAGCTTTGACTAAGAACTCTCTTTTTGTTCTTACTTTATGGCTTTAAAAAAATATCGAGATATGAATTTTGGGTCATATCGCCCAGCCCTAGGTCAAAGGTCACAGTGTTGTGTGCAAATGAAGAAACAGGTCGATGAGAAGAAGAACTACAAGTACACATTTTATTGTGCTGACAGTGGTGTGTGTGTGTTTCAGGTGACCGTGTTGATCTACACTGACCTGCTGCTACTTACCAGAGAGGATGAAGCTGGACGCTGTAACGTCCTGCAGAGTCCGGTGTTCCTGAACACATTGAAGCTCAGAGAGGGTAATGCTGCGTTCACTGTCATCTCTGAGCATCGGTTTTTCTCTGTAACCTACAGCTGGCAGGTTTCTGTTTAATGTCAGAACACATTGTTGTAATCCACATTTGATTTTCATTTCCTGGTTCGTTGTCAGCTGATTGACCAAGTAAAGTATCAACAGCACTATAACCTGTTCAATTTAACTTTATTTATACAGCACCAAATCACAACAACAGTCGCCTGAAGGCGCTTTATATTGTAAGGTAGACACTACAATAATACATACAGAGAAAAACCCAACAATCATGAGCAAGCACTGTGGCAACAGTGGGAAGGAAAAACTCCCTTTTAACCAGTGTTGGGTAAGTTACTTTAAATTAGTAACTTAGTTACATTACTAGTTACTTCTATCAAAAAGTAACTCAGTTACTTCAAGTTACTCGTTACTTTCAGAGTAACTAGTTACTAGGGAAAGTAACTTTGGTTTTACTCAGAATTCTCTTGTTAATGTGTTGCTTCCGTAACTGGATACCCAGCCAGTCTTCTAGCTTGCTTACTTGCCACAAGTGCACTGTGCCACCAATAGAAAGGAAAAAATAATGTGCGCATTTCCATGAGAGAAATCCCACACCTGATTCTATCCTAGCCTGCTTTTTACATCCAACACAAAAACTGCAGTCGTGGTGCTTTGATTGTACTCAGAACTCGGAAATTCTGCTTCTGAATAGGAAGATGTAGGTAACACCAGACTGCAGATGAGCTGCATACAGGGCTGGACTGGGACAGAAAATCGTCCCGGGCATTTTGACTAGAGACCGGCCGCCATTATAGGAAAAATCATAAAGCCTTTGAATGAAAACAAACACTGTTGTGACAGTGATGTGCACTGTTCTGATGGTATATATGCATCAATCTATCAATCGTTTGTTGTAAGATTCAGATAATTATTTTTTTAAAAGTGAAACATTTTAAATGAGAATAAGAAAGAAAAGTATTTCTTTGTGCCCCCCTCTCCCTGTTAATGCCCTACATGCCCCCCTGGCAACACTTTGCTAGACCCGCCCCTGCACAGTTACCAGCTGTCAGCTGCTTAGAAAAGGATCCTGGTGTTATTTGTCTCTCAGAAACAGTTCATAACTTCAACTCATCCATGTCACCTAAAAGGTAAACCTGTTTCTCCATCACCTGTTCAGCTCTGATGATTCAGTAAGGACATCTCCTGGTTTCATCTTCATGTTTCCCTCTCACCACATATCCAAACCATCATGACCAGCAGCTTTACAGCTGTGGCTCCAGCAAACATCAGCTGATACTAGAAATTAATATTAAATAAATTCTAACAACAGCTGATCAAGCTTAAACATGCTGCTGTTGTTTAGCGCGACATCCGCTGGTTTCCTCTTTCGGCGCAAAGTGAGCGATAAACAAACAAGAGAGCTGATCATTGATCATTGATCAGTTTCATGATTGAAGTAGCAACAGGAGAGGGAGGGGGAGAGAACGAGAGAAGAAGAGGCAGCTGTGCAGCGTAAACACAGAATAACTCCAGCTTTGTGTCTTTTTCATTGTAGCTGAAGTCTGGGACAAACTGTTCCCTTTTCACCTCAATAAGATATTTTCTCTGAATACAAGATGATTCCGTTTTTTACGGGACGGTTGGAAACTCTATTTTGTTCATAAGGTTAATTATTAAAGTTCAACATCAGTAACATAGCACCACCCAGCTGTATAGAAACTCCGTCATGCTAGCTAGCACGCAGTACGAAAAAGTCAGCACAACGAAAATAAACTCCACCTAAACTTGGTTCATATCTGACCCAGACAGACTGCAGGTCATAACTTCTTACCTGAACTTCAGTTCACCTGACACTCGGACCAGCAGCCGCTTCGGGTCTCTCCTCCTGCCTCCCTTTTCCTTCATCCACCTGCTGGCCTCCACCACTTAATGTTATTGAATCTGTGGAAGCTCCGCGATAGCCTCCACACGAAGTAACGAATAACGAGCCTATCTAAATCCCAGTAACGAGTAACGCGTTCCCGGTTTTGGCATAATAACTAGTTACCGTGCTCGTTACCACAATAATAACGTAGTTACTCTAACGCGTTACTTAATAACGCGTTAGTCCCAACCCTGCTTTTAACAGGAAGAAACCTCAGGGAGGGGCGGGGCCATCTGCTGCGACCGGTTGGGGTGAGAGAAGGAAGACAGGATAAAGACATGCTGTGGAAGAGAGACAGAGGTTAATAACAGATATGATTCAGTGAAGAGGACTCTCCATTTGACGTTTCTGTGTGTGTGTGTGTGGCAGCTCTGTCGGAGCCGCTCCACCTGTACTTCCTGCAGAGCGCTCCGAGCCGCCGCCGCCTCTTCAGCCTGGAGGCGTTCAGCATCGAGCAGAAGGTCCGAGTCAGCCTGTGTCTCCACGATAACATCCAGCCGCAGCTCGTCACCACGGAGGCCACACACACCCAGCAGGTACAACACCTGTCCAGGTAGTCACAGAAAGCAGGAAGAGGGCCAGTTCACACGTGTGTCCAGCAGAGGTCGCCAAACACATGAAATACTCAAAGCTTTTCCCACACAATTTAAGTCCTCTCCTCCTCCTCCTCCTCCTCCCCCCAGCTGTCAGACCTCCCCTCAGACTTTGGCTTCCTCTCTCTCGGGCAGTCTGACCCCCTCTATTGTCCTTCATCTCCTTACTCTTCGCTCTGTGACTCCCTTAGACCTCCCTCCCCATCTTCTTACTCCCCCAGTGCTCCCTTCTCCTCCTCCACTCTTCCTCCTGCTCCCGTCTCCCTTCTCTCTCCCTACTCCTCCTCACCACCTTCCAGGAACATCATCTCCTC
Source organism: Astatotilapia calliptera (assembly GCF_964374335.1). Classification (NCBI taxonomy): domain Eukaryota; kingdom Metazoa; phylum Chordata; class Actinopteri; order Cichliformes; family Cichlidae; genus Astatotilapia; species Astatotilapia calliptera. Next base: position 40,257,305 of record NC_137433.1, read on the forward strand.
AGCTCAGCTCCTCCCTTCACCTCACCGTCCCTCCTCCACTCTAAGGAGTCCTATCTGGAAGGAGAGAGCAGGAGCAGAAGAGGAAGAGGAGAGGAGGAAGAGGAGACGGGAGGAAGAGGAGGTGGAGGAGCGGCAACAGGGGGAGGGGGAGAGTGCCTCAGAGACTTCAGAGAACGCGGGTGGTGTCGGGGGGCGGGGCTTCCTGCTCAGCCCTCACCACTTCAACATGAACCAGGAGAGTGACCGTGACGAGGAGGAAGAGAAGTTTATCTTCAGACCACCAGGTGAGTTCAAGTGCTCTGAAAGAAAGTCAAAAGTCTTGAGTTGGGGGAGTGGAGGATGTGAGGTAAGCAGGATGAAGCTGGTTTAGAGCCGCTGCAGGTGGAAACGTTCCCAGTTTGATGGATTTTCTCCTGTTTCAGTCCTACGTCGCTCGCTCTCCGAGGGTTCTCTGCTGCGAGAACCTCGATCGCCCCACTTCCTGTCCGACAGCACCATCCACCGCCTCACCCGTCCTGTGAACTTTGACCTCAGCCCCAACTCGAGCCCCGCCTCCCGAGCCCCCTCCCCCCACACTCTGAGGAAGCAGCTGACCGGAGAGGGGGGGTCTCTGCACCAAATGCTGATGCTGCTCAACGGGACCAAGGTAGGGACCAGAACCGGCTTTAACCACAGAACCGCGAACCAGCGTCATGTGACTACACAACGCATAGCAGCAGGTTGATCATTGTGCTGCATGTCAGAGTTAGCCCCAGGCAAACGGGGCGACTGCACCAGGACGGCATCTGGTGTCAAATCAGACGTGCAAATCGTTAATAAGACAATCTACAAGCTGATTGGTTGAGGCCCAGGTTAATGACGAGTGTAAAAGGGAGATTTACTGTGGGAGTGGTTTGAACACGTGCAGAGGAAGATCCTGGGGTTAGAGACCGGTACAGCTCGGGTTCTTCGGTTCTAACAAAGTGTTTTTGTTTGTTTTTCAGGCTGGAGAACCCAGAAACCGACAGCTGAAGAAGAAAACTCTGTACGTAAACAAGCACACTGTTGTTTTGTCTGGTGTTGTTTCCTCTCGCTCTGATTGGTCCTCGTTGTCTCCTCAGAGCAGCTGATGTTCGAAGCCGCCTGGCGTTTCTGCGAATGTGGAAAAATGGCGCTGGTGTCCATGGAAGCAGTTTGGAGAAAGCGCTGAAAAATAACAGGTAACTCGGACCTGAACCCGAACTAGACTCACCTGCAGGTCAGGAAAGGCAGCAGATTATCACAGGTCATAACTAATCAGAGTAAAATCTCCAGGTGATCACGGCCAAGCATGTCGGTGTTTCTGCCCTAACAGCAGTGGTGTGGAGGTGACATCACAGTCTGAATGAAGCTCGACTTCAGAGCCTCTGGTGGATGTTAGAGGAAATGCAGGTTTTCCTGAGATGCGTTTGTTTTGTTTTCCAGACCGTCTGCAAAGGAGGTGCTGAGGTGGGCGGAGAGTCTGGAGTCCCTGCTGTCCAATCAGTGTAAGACTTCCTGTTTGTGTTTAACCAATTTAACCAATAAGGGGAGGAGCCAGCATGAGAAACGCCTCTCCACTAGATTAATGTCTTGATGCATGCTCAATCATCCAGGTAAGTAGATTGAGGTTGATTGTGTTCACCTGGACGTTTCAGTGGGAGAAACGTTTCATCGCTCATCAAGTGACGAACCAACAACTATTGATCAAAGACCACTGATCAGTGATTGATCAGTGGTCTCTGATCAATAGTCATGACACTTTGCATATTAATGATCACAAGCTGACCTCCCAGCCCATTGTTCATTCAGTGCTGCTTTTTTCAGTCATTGTGCAAATGTCAAATTTGTATTTGTCACACACACAGCCATACACAGTATGACATGAGGTGAAATGCTTGTAGCTGTGCAATGCCCGACCATTAGATGACAGTGGTTTTACAGTATTTACAATTTACAGGTTATTACAAAATTTACAGATTTAACTTAGAAATTTACAGTAAAAATGTGCAAATAGCAGAAAGAGATTATAAATTATAGGAAGTGTGCATGAAGAAAAACCAGAGTGCGTGTGGTGATGTGATGTGTGGGAGAGTCCAGTCCTACACCTGGTTCAGGGCCGAATAGCCTGGGGGAAGAAGCTCCTCCTCATTCTCTCTGTTTTGGCCTTAAGGGAGCGGAAGCGCTTCCCAGACCTCAGCAGTGAGAAGAGTCCTTTGTTGGGATGGTCCATCATGATCTTCCTAGCTTTGGTCTTGCAAATGTCCTGTTTATAAGGTTGAGACCTGCAGTCAGCTGAGACTGAAGACATCCCCTGATGATGATGATGATGATGAAATATTTCTCCCATTGAAACGTCCAGATGGACAGAATAAACCTTTTGGCACCAGATTAATGGCGTGCTTCTCTTTTCTAATTGGTCAGATGGTCTGACGGTGTTCCGTCACTTCCTGAGGTCAGAGTTCAGTGAAGAGAACCTGGACTTCTGGTTGGCTGTGGAGAGGTTTAAAAAGACACGTCCCTCCAACAAGATGGCTGCCAGAGCTGCAAAAATCTACGACCACTTTATTTCTACGACTGCATCGAGACAGGTACCATGTGTCTGAGCTCCGATTGATGTGTGTTTTTTGGTTGTTTTTTTCCTAATATGGTGATGAAGCATTCCTCCAACGATGATGTCGTTACAGTCCAGAGGCTCGGTTAAATTCATACCTGAAACCATCAGGTTGTTTACTTTCATCATCATCATCATTTATTTATTTATATAGCACTTTAAAAACACACCTGGTAGACCAAAGTGCTGTACAATACTAATATGCACATAGTAATAAAACCAGACATAGCAATAAAGTTAAAAAACAATAAAAAATAAAAATGTCAGTTACCTACAGAGTTAAAAGCCAGGGAATAAAAATAGGTTTTTAATAAAGACTTAAAAACTGGCACTGATGCAGCCTGTCTAATATGGAGAGGAAGGTTATTCCAAAGCATCGGCGCTGCAACAGAGAACGCTCGGTCTCCTCTAAGTTTCAGCCGTGACTTTGGGACCGAAAGCAGCAACTGCTCAGCTGACCGAAGGGAACGAGTGGGGACGTGGGGCTTCAACAAGTCAGACAAATAAGCAGGTGCCAGACCATTTAGAGATTTAAAAGCCAATAAAAGGACTTTAAAACTGATCCTGAATTCAATTGGAAGCCAGTGTAAAGAGGCCAAAATCGGAGTGATGTGATCAAATTTTCTTCTACCAGTTAAGAATCGTGCCGCAGCATTTTGCACTAATTGCAAGCGTGACAAAGTGCCCTGCCCAACCCCTGTTAAAAGAGAATTACAATAATCTAAACGTGAGGTAATAAAGGCATGAATAACGCTTTCCAAGTCACGCTTGGAAAGAAAGGGCTTAACCTTTGATAAACGTCTGAGTTGATAAAATGCTGATTTTACCACCCCGTTTACATGGTCATCAAAGGTGAGTGCAGAATCAATTTTAACTCCGAGATTTGTGATCGAACTCTTTAGTTGGGAAGTCAAAGCTGCAAGATCAACATCCAGAGTATGAGAAGAACGATTTGGGCCAAATAAAATTGCTTCTGTCTTCCGATCATTAAAATTTAAAACGTTTTTTGCCATCCATGCTTTGACATCAGTAAGGCAGTCAAGCAGAGGTCCAGTTGGGAGACTATCAGAATGACTAAAAGGTAAGTAGAGCTGGCAGTCATCTGCATATAGATGTAATGGCACTTTATGCTTTCGGAAAATCGAAAGCTTTATTGATCGTTGTATTAAAGTAAAGACTTGTAATCAAACATGTTGGTCCACCTGCTCATTTGACACAGCTGCTTTTTTTCAAGGTCAATGTGGACTCTGCCATCAGAGAGGCAACCAATCAGAGCCTGCGCCTTGGCGTTAGCTCCGCCTCCTTCCAACTGGCGCAGGAGCAGATTTTCAACCTGATGGAGACGGACAGTTACCCACGATTCCTCAAGTCCCGCCTCTACACCCAGCTGGCCAGTCACAACACAGAGCAGCGGATCCGACCAACCAGAGACGAGGGGTTGATCTGAGCTTCCGACTGGTTGAACAAATCTCTCAGTAGCATTCTGGGAGATGTAGTATTGAGTGTTTTGGGACATTTACCCTTTTCATGTTAAACAACTTGATTCTTACGCTAATCTTCTTTTTTTGCTGATCTTTGTTTATCTAAAAACATTTAACCCGTCCGTGTGAGAAAAACATGGCCTCTGACCTTGAGCTTGAAATGAGATGCCATCTTTACACTGTTAGGTGTTATCCTTTATGCCTTCTCGTGACCCAGGTGAAGCCTTGCTCACAGGTTAAACATCGGCAGGACTTTCAGCCTCGGCTGCATGTCGTTGATTCCAGAGCAGACTCTGATTCATGTTTTTAGCTAACGGCTAACTGATGTATCTCTGATTAAAGCTGACTGATGTCACATCAGGTGTCAGACCTCCTGTTTCCTCTTCTGTGACTCCCCTCCATCCAGCAGGAAGTCTGACACCGGCAGGCTGCACAGGTGAAGCAGGTTGAGTGACGGATTCACCTGCTGCTGTTTGATTATCACACTGAACAGTTTTAACTGATTCAACAATAACCTGAAAATCTAATAAAACAGACCGAATGACCTTGAAGTTCATTATTTAGTCTTTAAGTCGTGATAACAGAGCGCAGACTTCAGCTGGTGCTTCCTACGGTTCAGGTTCTCAGTGATGGAGACCAGGTGTGTGCAGGTGGAGCAGCACCTGCTGGTATCTGGCTGTCAGAGGTGTTTGAAATCACTTTTTTGTAATGAGTGCTGAGAGTACTGAAGATAATTCCACCAGTCGAGGTGTTGAATCTTCACAGTCCACAGGAAATGAAATGAAGGTGGTGTCTTTACAAACGTGAACTCCACCTTTAATGGATGCAAAGAGTCTGAAAGAGATGCAGCAAACATGCCAAACCATAATTCATGTATATAGCACTTTAAAAACAGCACATGGCTGTACAGCAGAAATATAAAAAGTACAGTAAATACATAACAGTAAAATAACAGTGTTAGTTACCAGAGGTGGGACCAAGTCATTGTTTTGCAAGTCTCAAGTAAGTCTCAAGTCTTTATCCTCAAGTCTCAAGTCAAGTCTCAAGTAATGTCAGGCCAGTCAGAGTCGAGTCTCAAGTCACTGGTGTAAAAGTCCGAGTCAAGTCACAAGTCTGAAACTTTGAATTTCAAGTCCTTTCGAGTCTTTAAAAAAAAAAACAATGAAAAAATAATGTTGCAGTTATGCTAAATGTAAATATTAGACCATGTAATTTTAAAATCTGTGTTTTTCTCAACACATGACAAAATAGTGAACTTAGAAAATATACACAAATTGTGAAATTGCACCTCTTTAAAATGCAGCTCAATTAAACTTAGCTCCAAGAATAATTTTCACCGACAGTTCTGAGATAAGCTGCATGTTATTCTTGGATGCGGTTGTAGGACCGGCTTTAAAATCGCATGACAAAAATATCATACACATTAAAAAAAACTGCATCACCAACGTAGCCTGGACAACATTTGCTAGTTAGATGAAGTCAGCTATCTCATCTTAGCATATTTATATGCATATTTATAATCATACGGTTCTTGGAGTGAGTGCACACACTCATGAAGTTTAGTAACTTCCGGTCACTGCAACAAGCCCAGGTACAGTTTACCGCCGGATGGGTACAGGACCTTGAAATGCACCGTGTAGAACGAAAGACCATCGTACGTATCATAAGTTTACCAGTCTCACAAATCGTCGTCATAAATACAGATTCGTTAACAGTTTATTAATAGGACCTTTGAGCTCAACGGTAATTAATTAGTAGTGGAAATAATTTCTGGTAGCATCACAGAAATGTAGCAGTGACAATAATATTGTATGCTGTAATCGTACTGGGCAATTGGTGATACAAAAAACCTGTTTTATCCTGTGAATAAAAGTATATGTTTTTGTCAATGTACCATAATAACAGAAGCGAAACACAATATTGTGTCAGGACAATTCACTATTTATGCACAATAAATAAAGGAGCATAGCACGACAATTTCTGTTCAGCGCCAGACTTGCTTGTAACCTATATCACCAGTTATGTTATGAAAGTGACGTATTAACTACAACAGCAGACTGACCTTTGTGGGAATGCTTGGAGCAGACTAACCTGTGAGCTGGAGTGTTCTGGGACGTTATATTTGGTCTTTGAATGGCTGCAATCCAGTCGCCTCTTTGTTACTTCGGAAACATGGCTCGAACAATTTCTCTTCAACGACGTAATCCGATAACAACCGATCTCTTTACCCGTCGGCTTCCCGTGGCTGTCATGCGACCGGCTATTGCAGCTAATAATACAACAGCTTCTTGACATTTTTGTGTTTCTTTTTATCGCTGTATAACTGATTTCAATTGAAAGCCTGCGTGCGCTAGTACCGCTTGCCACGAGTTCCCAGAATCCTTTGCGGTTCTACCCGTGAATGACGTCACATTTTCAATCTCTATATAATATGCATGTTAAATTTTATATTTGGGGTGAAATATCAAGTCTTTTCAAGTAAACCGGTTCAAGTCCAATTCAAGTCCCAAGTCATTGGTGTAAAAGTCCAAGTCAAGTCACAAGTCTTAGAACATTTTTTCAAGTCAAGTCTAAAGTCATAAAATTAATGACTCGAGTCTGACTCGAGTCCAAGTCATGTGACTCGAGTCCACACCTCTGGTAGTTACACACTGAGTCAAAGGCCAGCCAATAAAAAGGCCTGATCTGAAGAGGAAGATCACCCCAAAGCTTCAGGGCCACAGTAGAGGACGCTCGTCTCTAAGTTTCAGCCACGATTTAGTGACTGAGAGCAACAGCTGCTCAGCTGAGCAACTGAGGGGGACGTGGGGCTAATATACAGGCGCTGGACCATTTCAGGTTTTAAAAACCAGTAAAAGCATTTCAAATGGATCCTAAATTCAATTGGAGGCCAGTGTGGGGAGGCCAGAACCTTTGTCATGATACACCGACACAGATCATCGTAACTACACCCCGTGAACAAACCTTTGAGTCGGTTACTTGTAGTTTTACGTCTTCATTTCTTCCCTTTGTTTGATTTCCTTTTTTGTTTTTGCGTGAAATATTTTAAATGCCCATTTTTGTATTTGTTTGTCTTAATGAGGGTGTTTCTGTGTGTGCGTGGTTGGGTACCTCCCCGCTCACTGAGAGAGGAGCTCTGAGGAGGCGATGAGAGGCTCACATCCAGCTGCAACAGGAACACAATCATTGGCGTTTCTGTTGAAGCACCTGTGTGGACACGCCCATCAAGTTTGTGTTTTCATCATTCCCAATAATTAGACGCAGAGCACCATAAAGAGGAGGCCTGAGCAAGTTTTATTTTGGAGGAGCAAAGTGAATCGTAATATCACTGATGACTCAATAAACACATTAATGCAGGACATGGAGAAATGAATGCAGGCAGTGATTTATTCATTTATTGATGATCCTCCATCGATTCATTTATTCACATTGATTCTTACTCTGCTGATCACATCAAACAGAGACACACTGAGAAGACGTTTTATTAGAGACGACAAACTCGCATACATCAGACGCTCCGTCCACCACAGAAGAAGAGGAAGACAAAGTCGCTGTCTGTTTCTACCCGGCCAGAATGTGTTTGACAAACTCGGTGTAGTTGATGTGCCCATTGGCGTCCTCCTGTCCCGCCATCAGACGATCCACCTCGTCCTCAGTCATCCTCTCTCCCAGCGTGGCGAGGACGTGGCGGAGCTCCGCCCCCATCACCGTGCCGTTTCCCTCCTTGTCAAAGACCCTCAGCCCCTCCACAAAGTCCTCGAAGTTGCCCTGCTCTTTGGAGCGGGCCACATGCTGCTGCATGGGCAGGAAGCTGTCAAAGTCCAGCAGCTTGACGTTCAGCTCCTCCGCCTTCGGCCTCCCCAGCAGTTTCAGCACTTCCTCGTTGGTGGGGTTGTGTCCCAGCGCCCGCATAACATCGCCGCACTGAGCGTAGGTGATCTTCATCTCGCCGGCTGGCGTCTCGTCGAACAGAGCGAAGGCGTCTTTGAACTCCTCGATCTGGTCGGGGGTGAACTCCACCACGATGCTCTTCAGGTCCACCTCGGGGGGTTTTGGCTCCGGCTCCGCGGGCTTTGCTGGAGGAGGAGGCTCTTCCTTCTTTGCCTCCACCTTCTTCACCTCTGTCTTTTTCGGTTCCACTTTCTTTGGCGGCATGTTGCTGCAGAGCACTGGCGGTGGAGATGGAAAGTGACTGTCTGGTGTTTTATAGGAGCCAGCGGTGGGCTGAGCGAGCCAGGAGCAAATGGCAGGGAGGAGAGAGGAGGCGACCAAAGATGGAAGAAACCTGGAATGGAAACACTGAGAGGAGATAAGAGCCTGCAGATAAGAAGCTTCCAGAAGCAGCAGAGCCGGTCTGAACCGGAGCCTCTGACCTCTCCTCAGGCCTCCATCAGTGAAAACCACCTCCTCCTTCACATACTCTGGGATCTTTTCTGTTTCCTGCTAATCAATAGTTTTTAGCGCAGTTTCACAGCGCAGCTATCCTCTGCATCAATCTGTGAAGTAATCTCTGCATACCAGGCCCTTAATTTTGAATTACATTCTGGATTTATCTGCAAAGAGAAGCCAATCTAGGAGAAATCTGCTCTCTCTGTCTGCCTTGGATTAACTGCAAATGGAAGAACGCAGTCTTACATATTTGTTTAATATGTGCGTTGAAGGACATGTCCTGGTCAAAAATGACTCCAAGGTTCCTCACAGCGTTACTGGAGGCCAAGGTAATGCCATCCAGAGTAAGAATCTGCTTAGATACCATATTTCTAAGCTTTTCAGGGCCGAGTACAATAACCTCAGTTTGATCTGAATGAAGAAGCAGAAAGTTAGCGGCCATCCAGGTCTTTATGTCTTTAAGACATTCCTGCAGTTTAACTCATTGGTGTGTGTTATCTGGCTTCATGCACAGATAGAGCTGGGTGTCATCAGCATAGCAGTGTAAATGTATGCTATGTCTTCTAATGATGCTGCCTAAATCAGGGGCATCAAACATGAACGAGCTGAGAGCCGCTGCTGTCGTCTCATTGGAGCTACTTTAGTGTTCAAGTACAAAACAAGAAAACAGACACAAATAATTCTGAAAATGTTTTGTTTGTTTTTTTACATTTCAAATCTTGTATAAGACGACTGTGCCTGTTCAACTTACCTCCATCATTAACCTCAGTGCGCAGTACCTGTGATACCTGCAGCTGCTTTAATCGCTCTAATAAGATTTTATGGTCGACAGTATCGAACGCTGCACTGAGGTCTAGCAGGATGACCTGTGACAGGTATAATTTCAGGTGAATCAGCTACACAAACATCACTGTGCTTCATAACAGGAGCAGGGAGTGCTGCAATACTGAGTGAGCACCATCACCACGTGAGAGCGCCACCTAGACAGACACTGAGGAGGAACCAGTTCTCTACATCAGGTTAAACACAGGCTGTAACACCACCTCCCCTCCGTTTTTATCTGCGGCCCTTTCAGTTCAGTTTATTTGTGTCTCGTTATCTCTGAGGTGATGTGGCCTCATGTGTCATTAACATTCCAGCTGTGATAAGAGGCGATGTCCCATGATGCTCTCTGTGTCCTTCAGTCTGGAAATAACTGCGCAGCTGCAGCTTGGCTTCATCTTTCACGCTAAGCTGATCACAGAGGTTTAAAATCCATGAATGAAGCAGATGTTTGATCACAGCAGCACAAACAACGTTGTGTTTTCAAACTATAACTTTAATCTCCAAACACTTTAATGAAACATCCACCAATAATAATAATATATTGGATTTATATAGCACTTTTCAAGGCACCCAAAGCGCTTTACAATACCACTATTCATTCACTCTCACATTCACACACTGGTGGAGGCAGCTACAGTTGTAGCCACAGCTGCCCTGGGGCAGACTGGCAGAAGCCAGGCTGCCATATCGCACCATCGGCCCCTCTGGCCATCACCAGTAGGGTAAAGTGTCTTGCCCAAGGACACAACGACCAGGACAGAGAGCCCAGGGATCGAACCGGCGACCTTCCGGTTACAGATGCGATTCCCAACCCCCTGAGCCACGGTCATCCTACCAATGAGACATGTAGGATACAGTCATGTGACACACAGCAGGAACCCAGAAGTTCAATGTGATTCACGATCCATGAACATATTGATTCACAGATGAGACATTAAAGAGGGTGGAGTCAGCGCTGCTTCAGTCTGCGACACCATCAGCATCTGACACAGATATCAATCAATCAATGAATTACTGATCAATACCGTCCTCACAGAGATTATTATCAATAAGTATCATTAACCACCTGGTGGATCTTTGAGAAGCCATCTCTCTCTGATGGCTGAGCTCAATAAAAACCCTAAAAATCATACATTTCACAGTGGAGCTTCTCATTGGAGCAAAGCAGCAGCATC
>NC_137433.1:40275285-40510285 GCF_964374335.1 Astatotilapia calliptera
TTTAAAAGGGCTGATTCAGTGCTATGAAAGGGTTTAAAACCAGATTGGAAAACCTCTAAAACATTTTGCTTTTCCAGGAAGGCCATTATTTTGTTGTAAACTACCTTTTCAAGAATTTTGGAAAGAAAAGGTAGTTTGGAGATAGGCCTGTAATTTGCAAGAACCATAGGATCAAGAGCAGGTTTTTTAATGAGGGGTTTGACTACTGCATGTTTAAAATCTTTAGGGACAACACCTGACATCAGACTATGGTTTACCAGCTCAAGCACCAAAGGACCAACTGTAGGTAACACCTCTTTTAAAAGTCGAGGAGGGACAGCATCATTTGGAGACCCTGCAGGCTTAAGATGACCAACAGTCTCCTTTAAAAAGGATAGAGTCACAGGCTCAAACCTGTCAAAGACAGCAGAGCAGGAAACAGAGACTGAGAGGTCGTGAGCATGAGGAGAGATTTGAGCCCTTGTGGAGGAGACCTTCTCGATAAAAAAGTGTAAAAAATTTTCACAGGCTTCTGATGAGGGCTCAATACAGTCAGTATATGGTGCATTAAGAACAGAGTTAATAGTTTTAAATAAAACACGTGGGTTGTGGCAGTTTGACAAAATAATGTCAGATAAGTGTTTTCTTTTGGCATCTTTTACAGTTCTTTGATATCGACGCCAACAGTCCTTCAGCATCTGGAATGACACTTGTAGTTTGTCCTTTTTCCACTTGCGCTCAGCTCGACGGCAGTCGCGTCTGACAGCTCGGGTCAAGTCGTTCAGCCAGGGCTCAGATTTAGTTTTAGGCAGTCTGGATTTTAATGGAGCCACAGTGTCCAAAGCAGTCCGACAGGTAGAATAAAACCATGAGCTCAGTTCCTCAGTCTGGCTGCATAAAAAATCCGGGATCTTACAGATCTGGTCAAAGACTGTTGAAAAGTGTTCAGCAGTGGAGGAGTTAAAAACACGACAGCGCTGAGCAGCAGCGCGAGTTTTAACTGAGGCACAGGCAAGAGGAACTTCAAACATCACAGGACTGTGGTCAGAAAACACAGCATCACAAATCTCTATGTTAAAAACAGAAAAACCATGAGATAAAACAAGATCAAGCGTGTGTCCACGTTCATGTGTGGGACCTGTCACACATTGCACCAGATTAAACGAATCAATAAGGTTTAAAAAGCCCTTCGCCATGGGCATGTCAGGACAACACACGTGAATATTAAAATCCCCAGCAATAAGAACACGATCATATTTTGGCATGAATTCAGCCAAGAAGTCAGCAAAGTCACTCACAAAGTCCTTATTGTATTTTGGAGGCCGGTAAACCACCGCACACAACACTGTGTGAGAGCAGCCCAGCTCAAACACAGACAGTTCAAAGCTGGTGAATGACGGGGTTGATAGCTGCTTACATTTAAAATGACTTTTAAAGATCGTAGCTATTCCTCCTCCTCGGCCCAACATACGTGGGGAATTAAAATAGCAGCAATCGCCGGGTAGAAGATCCGAGAAGATGCTGCACTCACCGGCGCTCAGCCACGTCTCGCACACACAAAGAAAATCCAGTCCTCGGGATGTGAAAAAATCCTTCAGGATAAACGTTTTGTTCGCTAGGGACCTAGCATTTACCAGGCCAATCCTGGCGGTAAGCAGCGGATCCCCGTCGCTAGCCGTCTTAGAAGCCCGACACAGAGGCCGCAGGTTCCGCAGATTCACACCACGTCGGCGGGGGCGAGGAGAGCAGGGTTTTCGGGACATCCCATCTAGGCCGATGACAGGTACCAGCCAGGCACAGACAGGTTCCAACGATCGCCGAGAGAAACAGAAGTTTGGCACCACTCCTTGTTTTCTGGACAAGGGCTTAAGAGAATACCTTAAAGAAGCTTTCAGCTTCACCAGGAAGCCAGCCCTTCGACCCCGGCGACGGCACTTTTGCCGGAGTGGTGGATCTGGAACACGGCACAGGTGAGCCGGGATCTCCGATATTAGCGGGGGCAAAGTTTTATGTTCAGCTTGGTTCCACTTTGCCCAGCCTTTGACAGAAGGTCGGAGATCCAGTAGGGTTAGGCGATCATACACCAAGAGAGAGTTGGCATTTATTACAATAGTCAATAAAATCAAAACAAACAAACATAACACTGGCAGTGATAGACGGCAAGCCACACGCACCGGCGCCATCTTGGCTACCTGGATTAGTAAGATGAATATGAAAGTGTCTCACCTCCAGCAGCCTGCTGAGGTGATGCTCAGACAGGACCTTCACCTCTCCTCCACTCATCTTCTTTTCTTGTTCTCACCTTAAGCTTGCTCTTGTCTGTCGTTGCAGCAGGGACGATGCTGTGGACAAAACAGCAGCATCAGGTGGCTGCGTCGGTTACCATGGTAGCGACCTGCTGAGCAATGACAGACTGAGGACAGTGACATCACAGTGACACCTGATGGCAAAACAGAGAATTACACACCTCTCACTGTCTCCTTATGTGGACGCCTCTCAGACATACACGCATCCTCATTTTAGTTCAGTAGAGAAAAAACCTCTAAAGCTGATTTTTCCTGATGTTTCACACATTTTATGAAACATCCTGAAGTTCTCAAATTTTCATACCCACCAAAATCAAAACAATGGAAAAGTCGTGAATTGCAAATGAAAAGTTTGTGGAGATGAGAGTGGACTCCTTCAACCTTCTAAATGATAACAGTTAAATCTTCATCAGATGATAGTTGATGGTTTCCAGCTTTAAGGAAAGGTGAACACGTGCAGCGATGTGGGTCCGTGTTCTTAGCCCGGCTACGGGAAGAGACGAGCTGAGACTCGGGGAGCAGGACATGTGGGGGTGGATCCTCACTTTTAACCCTTTCTGAACTTTGAGATCAGTGATTGTATCGCCTTCTAACAGGAGTCAGTTATACTGCTGATACTGTGTACTAAGTACTGGGCAAAAGGCTTAACCTTAAACTCATTTCTTTATATTTTGCCAGACTTCCTGTATTTTTTGAAGTGCTCTTGAGCAATCGTTTTCTACATAAAAGAAAAACAAAATTTCTAACAGATAAACAGTATCTGAAAATCTGTTCCTTTAGAGACGGGAACAAATCCTCAAAGACGCGACACATGGATTTTTATTAGAGCGGTTAGAACATGCTGTAGGTATTACAGGTACTGCACTGCAGTGGTTTGTATCATATCTATCTAATAGACTCCAGTTTGTGCATGTAAATGGAGAGTCCTCTTCACACACTGAGGTTAATTATGGAGTTCCACAGGGTTCAGTGCTAGGACCAATTCTGTTTACATTATACATGCTTCCCTTAGGCAGCATCATTAGAAGACATAGCATACATTTACACTGCTATGCAGATGACACCCAGCTCTATCTGTCCATGAAGCCAGATAACACACACCAATGAGTTAAACTGCAGGAATGTCTTAAAGACATAAAGACCTGGATGGCTGCTAACTTCCATCCATCCCTTCTCTTCCTCTTATCCAGTTCAGGGTTTCTGTGGGACTGGGGCTTATCCCAGCTGCCATAGGGTGACAGCGATACCATGGACAGGTTGGGGCTGCTAATTTCCTGCTTCTAATTTCCAGTCTCAGATAAAAGTGAGACTGGAAATGGCCACCCCTTCCTGATCCTCTGCCACAGGTTTTTTTCCTGGGAAGTTTTGAATTGAAGTGAAGTAAACTCAGTTGAATGGATGGATGGATTTTGTACTGGTATCCTCTTTTGATCTTCACAGGAGCTCACTGAGGTGTTTTTGATGTGCGGTTGCCCACCTTCACTGTCTGCTTTTCAGGAAGCCAGTTGCAGGTTGCAGTGTCCACGCCTAGAACCATCAGCTTTTCCACACTCTGCTATGGGATGATTGTGTTAAAAGCTCAGCTCAAGCCTTTCTCTCCAGCTGTTGACAGCTGGAGAGCCCCGCCCGGTGGCAGTGGAACTGTTTGTGCCTGGGTGGTGTTGTAACCTCAAACCGTAGAAAGAAGTTGTTCAGCTCATCTGGTAGAGAGCTGTTGTCCCGGCTCATCATCGGGGGAGGGGGCTTGTAGTCAGCGATGTGTTGAAAGCCCTGCCACAGACACTGTGGATCCTTGCTACACATGAAGTGAGTGTTCAGTTTCAGTCTCTTCACTTCTCTGATCCCCTGTGACAGGTTCTTCCTCCCTATAAGCTGCAGGATCCACAGATTTAATAGCTTTGCTTCGAGCTCTCAGAAACGCTCGCTGGAGTCTGTCCCAGCTACCATCGGACGAGAGGGGGGCCCGGGAGGAGCTGGGGGACATCCTGGACAGGTCGGGTCTGGACAGGCTAACACACAGAGACCGACAACCATTCGCACTCACACCGTTCATTAACCCAACCCCACTACTTCCATTTGAGAGGAAGCCCAAGTACCTGGAGCGAACCCACACATGAGCAAGCAGGTGACAGTGGGAAGGAAAAACTTTCTGCTGTCTGCTGCCTCAGCTCGCAGCTGCTGCCTGGTGGGGTTCAGGGGAGGAAGACGGGACAAAGACAGACTGTGGAAGAGAGCCAGATAATGATTCAGTGCAGAGAGGTGCATAAACACATAGTGAGTGAAGAAGAAACACCCAGTGCATCATGGGAATCCCCAGCAGCCTTGGATCAGGATTCTGATCTCCTGAGCTGAGGAATCACAGACTTTTGTTTTTAACAGGACATGATGACTGACTGAAGAATGCTGCACACTGATTGGCTAAAGATGTGTCAGTCACATGATGACAGCACTGTCTTTGGGTTCTTTTTACAATTATACTCGTGCATTTTTAATGATGTTTGAGTCTGGGCACAGGTACAGAAGCTTTATCCTGAAACTGTTGGTTCAACTGTGCAAAAGTCTATGCCAACAGTGTTAGATTGTGTGTGTGTGTGTGTGTGTGTGTGTGTGTGTGTGTGTGTGAGGCCCACTGATGAAGAGCGTCCTCTGAGTTCAGCTGAATGGAGTTTAACAATGCAGGAATGTGTGTGTATGTGTGTGAGGCGGGGGATTTGGACGACTCTCTTTGGTTTCCATAGAAACATGATGTAAGGGCGAGGGGGCGGGGTTCTTCTCCTTTCATTGTGTGAGTATGTGTATGTCCTTTTGTGCTTGCTTTAAAGTTTGTGTGGACTGGCTGGTAGAGAGACCTCACTCGATGGAGGAGTAAGACGAAGAACCCAGCAGCAGAGCGGCGTGACGACTGACGGGGTCGAAGACAGGAAGCTGGAAGTTGGAGGAAGTCTGTAATGTAGAGGTGAGGGAACAGGAGCTTTTGTTCTTCGGGGAGTGTGTGTGTGTGTGTGTGGCCCCTTCGTGACGTTTTCAGAGTCCAGATTGAACCACCTCTGACTTCTCTGATTTTCTCTGCCGCTTTATTGTGGGCTGCCGCAGGTCCCCCGACAGCCTCTGGGTGGAGCTGCAGCCTGGGGCAGATGAACGCAGTGACACTGCTCATTAATGCATTCGTGTGTGTGGCTGTCTTTGTGTTGTAAATGCGATTAGACACTGGCAGCTCTGCTCCTGTTGTTGTTGACCTACTTCTGTAGCTTCACTTTAACCTGAAATCGTCTCCGAGGGCGCACTCGGCTAACTTTACTGTTTCTGCTTCATGTGGAGCGCACACAACCCAACTGCTCAGCTTCATTCTCATTTGCAGGCAACATTTTAAAGATAAATCAGAGTTTAAACACTGCTGCAAACAACACACACACACAAACCTTCATATATACAAATCTACATTTGCTTAAACTATTCTGATTCTGATCTCACGAAGGGGGCCTGTTTTAAACCAAGACATACTATTGCTGAAAGCTGGGGTATAAAATTCACACCGGAAGTGGACTGAATATCAGAGGAACTGTCCACGTCATGGTCAGCATGTACGAGGAGGTCAGAAGAGGTGCAACAGTGAGAGTCTGCAGCCTTGTGTGAAACATGGCGGAGTCTCCATCGTGGTTCCAGATGCATGTCAGCCAAAGGTGATGGAGATCTTCAAACACACTGCCAGTGCAGTGAAAGCATCCTGAATAGAAACATACGGTGGATCAGCCTCCGCAGAGCCCGGACCTCAACATTGCTGAAGCATCGATTCGCTTCTGCCAAGAGGAGTGGTCAAACATCCAAAGCATCGGGTCAGGCTGAAGCTTGCTGAGGGACGTTGAACCAAATGTTAGTGGGGTGTGTTCTTCACTCTGTGTGGATTGCAGAGAAAGTACAATTTTTAAAAAATTAGTATTTCTGTACAATCACTCCACCCTGGTAAAAACAAACATTTCAAAGGAGTGATTAAAAGCCCCAAATCACCCTGACGGTGGTGCTGATAATGAGCGGATGGAAACGTCTGAGCATCACCTTCATGTCATTAGAGAACCTGTGCTGCCTTCCAGGTGTTTGGGTTGTTAACTGTTAGTGTCCGAAAACATGAGGGTGATGGTATATGTTTCACACTGTTTGATGCGAGGGGTGGAGGGGTAGGTGGAGATGGAGGTAAGGATTAATTCACACAGTAAAAAAGGCTGCAGGCCAACTCTGACCTCGTGGGGCTCAAACGGACGTTTTAGCCTTTAAGTCTGAAAAAATGAAATGCAGTATACAGAATACTACAGAGTACTATCTGTCACTTCCTCTGTGTCCAGGTTCACCGCGACAGCCTGAGGAGAACTCCTCCCTCAGCACCTCCCACACCTCCATCATGACGGACAGCCAACACCCAGGCGTGCCTTCCCCCTCGCTCTCTTCAAATGTTCACCACAACGGCAGGATTGGGGGGGCGGTGTCAAAAAGTCCCATGACCCCTGATCAAAATGGTAGTCTGGATCCAGGACCAGAATCCCACAATCCCAGTAAAGTCAGCAGCAGGACGCTGACCTCCACCTCACCCCTGAGGACCCTCAGGACTCTCCGAGGCCTTGTGAGTCCAGCCGGTCCCAGTCCTGAAGGCGGCACCGCCAGACCTCGGGGACAGAGCCTTAGCTCTGCACTCAGCTCCAGAATGAGAATCACGACCCCCAGAAGTAAGGTAACTCTCACCTGCAGTGAAAGACACACCTGAGCTGGTCCCACAAGTCCAGGAGAGACAGGAGCTCCCAGGTGGAGCCAAATCTGAAGGGAGGTGTTGATCAGTCTTTGGGTAGCTTTGATCAGACAGAGGTCTGATGAGACGAGTTAGAACCTAAAAATCTGGATGGACCACATGTGTGGTCAGAGTTACCTCATGTGATTTTTAATAACAGCCTGAATAATTAAAGAGAGGTCACAGATTCAGGGGAGACCCCGATGAATGGATCAAACAGCCTTTTAGCTGTAGCTTATAAAGAATCATCACCTGTCTGAGGTGAAGTTCTGCACCTGGATGAACTCCAATCAAAGACATCTACAGACAGTCAGAAGCAATAGGCTGACATAAGCTGCCTCAGACTCTGTTCTCAGTGTGGTGCAGACTCTTCTGGTCTGTAGTATTTGACAAACATTGGTGTGAAACTGCAGATCAAAGTGAAAACTCAACATGCAGTAAAGAGTTTTGGTGATTTTGGAAAGAGCGGAGAGGACAGATGGTGACATCGTGGTGTTCAGATGCTGTCACATTAAGTGTGTTGGAACTCAAATCTTTAACTCAGACTCCTGTTAACCACTTGTAACACCTGTGTTGTTGGTGCAGCGTAGGAGCAGCCAGCAGGGGGAGCCAGAGGCCCTGTTGGACCTGATCCTGGAGTCTCAGTGTCAGAGGCTGGACGACCAGAGAGCCAGCGTCAGCCTGCTGCCCGATCCGGGACCAGCTGCTCTTTGTGGGGCCTGCAGTCCAGATCAACCCCCTGTGCCCAGCCTGGACTTTTACTACATGCTCATACACTACCAGGTCTGTATCTTTACTGGGTTAACTGTTAGCTAAAGATTGGACACACTGGTGTGGTTGGTTGGTGTGGTTTTTACAACACCGGGAGTATCAATGCTCCTGACCAATCAGATTCTTGTGATGTCAGACAGAAATATTAGAAATGCTTTCTTACCTCTAATTTTGAAAACAGAGACCTCCCTAAGTTAGTATTGTTCTTGACTAAAGCAAAGAGAAAAGGTAAATAATAAAGCCTTTGGTTACTTTTGGTTTAGGGTTAGCAGCAACATGTTAGCAACAGATCCTTTGAGTCCTGTAAGCTGCGAGCTGAGGCCTCCTAGACTGGATTTGCTTAGTCTGGGAGATCACACAGATCCCTGATTGAAGGCCAAGTCCGCCCTCAAACTTCATGTGCTCTAAAACATTTCTGAACCTGTTTAGCAGCGTGGCTTATCTTGTTGAAGGGCCACAACCATCAGGGAGCACCATTTCTCTGAAAGGGTGGACACGGCCTGTAACAGTGCTTAGGTAGGCCTGTCACAGTAACATCCACGTGGATGCAGGACACAACTTTTCCCAGCTGAACATCACCCAAAACATCGTGCCGCCTCCTCGGCTCATCTTCTTCCAATCTGGCCTTGTGCTTCCAGGTGTTCCCCAGGTAAGCAGTACACATGCATCTGGGCATCCACATGATGTGTATGCTGACACCTTTCTATCAGAATGGGCCACCCGGTCCAGCCGTCAGTGAACCTGGTTGGTTCTTTGATAGGTTACTGAGCCCTGCAGACCAACCAAAGGGCTGCAGCTTTGGAGACACTCTGACCCAAACTGTCAGACACATTCAAATCCTCTTGTGCATTTTTCTTGCTTTTAACATCACGTCTGAGGACAAAATGTACACCTGCTCCCTGATATATACCACCCACTAACAGGTGGTATGACTGTATTCACTTCACCTGTCAGTGGTCAGAATGGCCCTGTTTGAAGTATCCGACCATTTTCACTCCAGTTCACTCTGATCTATGAGCAATATGATAGTGCAGCTCCTGCATGTGTACGAATGAACAACAAGAAAAATTCGTTTGTACCTCACTATCTGTACACATTGTTTTAACATTAATCAGTAAAGGTGCTGTGGGCAGGACTTGATTTTAGCATTTTCAGTCAAATCTACA
The DNA here is from genome assembly GCF_964374335.1 of Astatotilapia calliptera. Taxonomy (NCBI): domain Eukaryota; kingdom Metazoa; phylum Chordata; class Actinopteri; order Cichliformes; family Cichlidae; genus Astatotilapia; species Astatotilapia calliptera. The sequence continues at coordinate 40,284,282 of NC_137433.1, forward strand.
CTTTACCTGAAGGATGAAAGAGAAGCTCATCAGAACAGATGATGATGCTATGGGGATAAAAAGATTTTATCCATGTTTGTTGTGTTACATTAGCTACCAGACGGGTTATGACCCACGTGAGCTTCTGTCTGTGTCTGCATTTGGGTCCACTCCCACTTACTGACCTCCAGACCCCATGACAAGATGGCTCTCTGTAAGGTGCAAACAAGTACTTTCTGTCAATATGTCACAACAGTGCGGCTGCTCAGGGATGGTCCTGGATCAACACTGATCTCGTCATCAGGAACAGGATAGTGTAGAACAGCCCTCACCTGTCTCTCTGTCTGCAGTCTGACAGGATGGAGGACCAGAGGTGTTCCCTCCCAGACCTGGATGACGTGCTCACTCCGGTTCCTGACGGTCAGGAGAACTTCTTCTCTTTGGTCCAGAGAGTCCAGTCCAGGAGGATGAATGAGCAGCGAGCTTCACTGCTGCTGAGGAACAGTGAGGAGGACCCGGACGCACAATCTGCTAGCTCCTCCCTCCATCATCATCATCATCATCATCACTGATGAAGCCCCAAGTCTGATCGGGTGGAGCGACTGAATTCTAGTTCCCTTTAAGGAGTAGCATTTGTTGTTGAGTGTGGCTCTGGCTCCTCAGACTGAAACCAGGACCGCAGTGATCCTGGACTTGGGGCCATGAGGGTTTTCGTCTGCATGTAGGACAAACTGCTGTCAGAAATAATCTTAATTTTTACTAACACACCTGTAACACATGTCACATGATCAGGAATCACAGGTTGGTTTCTGTACGGAAGAAGAAAAAAATGCTTGGATGGACTCTGAGGTTTGATTTGATGTTTGGAAGTTTGTTTTAATCAAACTTAGGGCTGCAAGCACTTCTGTGTGGATGGGTAAGTGGGGCTATGTGGGTGGGGCAAACCCATATTTATCTCACACAGCGCCCGCAGCATATTTGCCCTTCAAGGCTAGTGGGGATGCCGGTGTTGGCTTTCCCACAGGAAACCCACGTTAGTGGCCAAGAGAGGCATGTTTGGTGGGGCAAGCTGAGGTTTGACTGCATTAGAAGGTGAACGTGGGCATCCCTGTGATGCTGGGGTAGGGAAGGTGTAGTAGGGCGTGAGGCGTGGGTGTGAGGTGTGAGGCGTGAGGCGTAGGTGTGGGTGTAAGGTCCTTGGTCTGAGGGGTGGGTGTGGGTCTGAGGTGTGAAGCACGCGTGTCAGTGTGAGGGGCAAATGTAGTGATGGTTAACAAGTTAACGAGAAGTGGTCGAGGTTGAAGAGACTGCTGAAACCCTTGGGGGCGCAGGACACGACTCATTAAGTCACATGACTGGGGGGGGATGCAAAGCATTCTGGTAGATGTAGTGAAGTTTAGTAACCCATACTTTCAGCTTTAAAAGGACACAGCCTTAATGAGGTCATCATATCCATCAGCTGTTGCTCCTCCCACCACAATGCCGTACAGGAAACAGCTGTTTACTTCCTGTTTGTTCTGTGGTCCCTAACCCAAACTAACGAGGTGACTGAATGCAGACCAACTGACGATGCACTCACTGACCGCATGATAAACACTCTGCATGTAAACGTCACCCTGGACCTGTGAACCTGTGACCTGATCTGTGTCCTGTTTCACCTGTACTCACCTGATTCTGTAGTAACTGCAGAAATGTGACCTTTAACCTCGTGGTGCTGATTTAAATAATCTCTCTAACAAACATCTCAGCTTGTATTTCACTGTCAAACTTTATTCAAACATGCAGCTCACAGACGTGATGTCAGGCTCTCCCACCTGACATGTTTACCAATCACAGGTGTCCGTCTGGAGCTGAAGCCTCTCTGTGACCTCTGACCTCTGTAAGCTGGAAAAGTCTGATCGTAAAGAGAAATGTCACTTCCTGTGTTGGAGGCTTGAATAAAGTTTCATCAGGCTTGATCCTATTTGTCCTCCTCCTTGTTGCCTGGTAACACCTTTCTCACCCTCCCAGTCCCAAAAGCGACGATGGTTCAAATCTGACCAGAGATTTCACATTTCAGTCAGCTGACTGCAGACAAACGAAGCCGCCTCCTGTTGCTGTCTGCAGGCGACCTTTGATCAGGACCACACATGTCCCGATCCAGAATAATTGGATTTGTTCGGAGTGGTGTGACAGCGACGTAGATTTCAATTCAATTGTATTTACACAGCGCCAAATCCCCTTAAGGTGCTTTATATTGCACAGTAGATCGTACAATATTACACACAGAGAAAAACCCAACAATCATATGACCCCCTATGAGCAGCACTTTGGCAACAGTGGGAAGGAAAAACTCCCTTTTAACAGGAAGAAACCTCCGGCAGAACCAGGCTCTGGGAGGGGCGGGGCCATCTGCTGTGATTGGTTGGGGTGAGAGAAGGAAGACGGGATAAAGACATGCTGTGGAAGAGAGACAGAGGTTAATAACAGATATGATTCAGTGCAGAGAGGTCTGTTAACACATAGTGAGTGAGAAAGGTGACTGGAAAGGAAACACCCAATGCATCATGGGAATCCCCCAGCAGCCTACGTCTATTGCAGCATAACTAAGGGAGGATTCAGGGTCACCTGGTCCAGCCCTAACTATATGCTTTAGCAAAAAGGAAAGTTTGAAGCCTAATCTTGAAAGTAGAGATAGTGTCTGTCTCCTGAATCCAAACTGGAAGCTGGTTCCACAGAAGAGGGGCCTGAAAACTGAAGGCTCTGCCTCCCATTCTACTTTTAAATACTCTAGGAACAACAAGTAGGCCTGCAGAGCGAGAGCGAAGTGCTCTAATAGGGTGATATGGTACTACAAGGTCATTAAGATAAGATGGGGCCTGATTATTTAGTATTATTTAGGCCTTAGTTTTCACCAGAGCTACAGTATCCAGAGTCGTACGTAGTGAAGAGGTAAAATTATTAACAAGATGTAGATCTGGACACCGTGATCATGAAACTCGCAGCTGCTGACAGCCTGAGACAGCCGACGCTATCGTCAAAGACTAATAATATAAAAATAATAATACTAAAACAAACACACTGTTGTGTCCTTTGAGCTTTTTAAAAGACGTTTTGATAAATGCGTTGTTTTAGTAACTCTGAAATAAACTGGTTGTTCCAGCACAGCTTCATCACAACATAAGTGCATTGGTTGTTGTTTTTTTCTCTGCAGCTTATTTTAAGACTTTGATCAGCTCCAAGAGTTGAAACAACAAATGTGTTTCATGCTGAAATAAACTTACTCACAGCCTGCTGCAAACTCAATATTCCAGCCTGGATGAATATCGGATCGGTCCATCTCTACCTCATACATTGGAAACTGCTGTGTAATCATAATTTTACTCGCTGTATCACAGTATAACAAGGAGTGGATGGACAGAGGTCAGTGTTACTCCTAGGGGATATTACTGGATGTATTTCATCAGATGAAAAATTCACATTTGGCGCTTTTGACACTTTTAATCTCTGACTAAATCAGTCTCCAGCTCTGTTTCACATGTATTCAAAGGAACTTGATCACACCCACACTGCTAAACCACTGGTTTAGTTAGTAAACTCTAATGTGCCCTTTGCTTTTGTTTGATTTTAGTTTTTATATATTTTTATTTTTATGGAAGCGCACATGTATTTTACGGAGCGCCTGCTCCTATCAGCTCTTCTTCGTGCACCAATAGAAAAAATTAACCCTCAAACGAATCCGGAAACTCAGAGGGACCGCTTCACTTCCTCCACTGAGCATGTCCATCACTGCGCATGCGCGGCTGCAACACAGGACGTAAACAAGTAGCGCGAGTTCCGCCGTCCGCGTGCATCCGCCAAAGAGCGCGAGTCGGCGAGAATCAAAGTTTAACGGCTGTAAGAGCGCGAGAAAGATCGATCACACCAGATCAGGTAGGAGCACTTCCGTTTTCTTTCTTTAAGGTTAGCGTTAAATTGAACTCGCCCTGACCCCTAACCCTCAGTGTGACCGGTTCGGTTTTTACAGAGTAAGAGCTCTTTAGTGACGTCACATATGAGCGCCAGGTTGGTTTCAGCGGCGAATTCGCGATGCAGCTCGAGCTCGTCTTTTGTCTGAGGCGGGTTGACCCCTGACCCCGCTGCCGTAGTCTCCTCTCAGGTAGACGGCAGCTGATCAGCTGATCGTGTTCCACGCGCTGCTGGGGTCGTCACACCTGAGCGACCCCGGACACGGAGTTTAGGAAGAACGCTAGCTACCGGCCGATACCGTGGCTTCTTAGCTGTAACAGAGTTTGACCCGTGAGCCGATTACACGCAACCACGACAGCCACAGCGCAGCAGTTTGTGTGACTGTTGTAAACATGTACACGCGTGTCACAGCTGTGAGCACAGGACAGATCACGTGTTTGTGCTCTGTGACGTCATCTGACCCTACCTGCTCCTCCTCCTTTGAACAGAAGGCCACTCTTCTCTTTTTCTCACTGGGCTCGAGGAAAAGAGGTTAGGGAGAGCAGATGGTTTTGGAAGATGCCCGAGGAGGAAGAGGAGGAATGCTTAGGGGCTCCTGGTTGTGGGAGGAGTTACCTACAGGTTGGGTGCTGAGGGAACCAGCTGAGAAGTTGTTTCCTCTGCACAGTGAACAGGAGACAAGGAGGCTTGATGGAGAAATGAGGAAGTATAGGAAAGCATTCAGAGGAAGAATAGAGGGAGTTGCAGAGGTGAAGGAGTACAGTGAGGAGTATAGAGAGCTGTGTGGTTAATCTCAGAGGACGTGATGTCACAGCTGAATAAAAGCACCCTGAATCCTGGTGTGAATCGACGACACGTCACAGATTGAACCGCTCACACTGAGCTGCACTTTGGTGTGGACGACGTGCCAAAGGCTGTAACTGCTGCAGTGTGCACGCTGTGTCGTTCTGTGGTGCATTATGGGCAGTCTCCGTCTCTCACTGAGCACGTTCCTCTGACTGGCCAGCTCGGACAACATCCGCCTGTCTGACGCCACTTTAAACCAGCTGAAGGGGGTCTAGATGTGTCCTGACTGTCGGTTGGAGCTGATTGAGTCTTGCCGGGTGGAAGCCACAGGTGGGGGCCGTCCTTGGGGGCTCCGTGGTGGTGATACGTGAAGCTCTGACTCGTTATCGGGTTTTCTGCTGATTGATAATGTTTCTGATCGCTGTTACGGCCTGACGACGTGCGCACACCCTCTCTAATGAAGTCACGTGATCTGAAGCCAGACAGACGAGCGTCTCTTCCTGCGGTGAGGAGATCATATCACAGGTGAAGCACACCTGGTCGCTGTCACATGTGAGCTTGGACACTTTGATAATGAATGTTGGCTGGGGCGCTCCGAGACACACAGGTGATGTTAGAGCCGTTTCAAAATGTGTTGTCTGAGCGGCAATACCCGTTGTTCAGGAGAATCCTGCAGCGGCTTCCTGCGCCCTGGCAGCGGGCGTAAAGTGAAGTGGCCGGGTACACCTCCCCCACTGAAGCCTCGCCTGTGCCAGGCGGTCAGCTCACACCTGTGTCCTGTTTATTTGTCCTGATTGGCCACACCTGACCTGACCTTCCTCTTCTTCTTCTGCAGCTTCTGTCACAAACTGACCTGCAGCATCGAGCCATCGCCTCCTCCTGTTGCTCCTCCCATCATGACACCTCCATCATCCTGTGAGAAGAAGAAGAGGAGGCGCGCAGAGGGCGAGGAGTCGCCTGCTCCCATCGACATCGACACTCCTGAGAGAGGAGAGAAGGAGGAGGAGGAACTGTTCAGTCCTCCCGCTGAAGAGGAACGGGTGAGCAGGAAGGAGAAGAAAAAGAAGAGACGAGAGGAGGAGAAGGTGTTCAGCTCGCCTGCTGAAGATGGACAGGTGAACGGGGAGGAGGAGGAAACCAGCGAGGGGAAGAAGAAGAAGAAGAAGAAGAAGAAAAATAAGAGAAGAGCGGAGGAAGAGGAGGTGTTCAGTTCTCCTTTTTCTTCTGCTGAAGATGCACATGTGAATGGGGAGAAGGAGGAGAAAGAGCAGAGGGGGGACAAACAGGAGGAAACCAGCGAGGTAGAGAGGAAGAAAGAGGAGGAACCGGGTCCCTCGTCTCCTGGTCTGGGTGAACAGCTGAGCAGGAAGGAGAAGAAGAAAAAGAGAAAAAAGAGGAGAGAAGAGGAGGAGGAAGAACTGTTGGCTCCTCCCTCACCTCCTACTGGGGATGAAAAGGTGAGCAGGGAGAAGAAAAGGAAGAAAAAACAGGAGGACAAAGAGCCAGAAAAGAGAAAGGAGGAGAAGGAGGTGTTCTGTTCTCCTCATGGACAGGTGAGCAGAAAAGAGAAGAAGAGCAGCGAGGGAGGAAAGAAGAAAAAGAAAGAGGAAGTGACATCACAGGAAAGGGAGCCTTACAGCGAGACTAAACAAAAGAAGAAGGCGGCGCGCATGGCGAGTGTAGCCACAGCAACAGCAAATGCACATGTGTCGGTTCAAACAGTCAAGAACAGGTTGAAGGAGGAGAGGGGAAGTGAAAGTGTGCAGGAAGTGACATCATGTAATGGAGAGAAGGCAACGAAGAATGTAAATCCTGCAAAGAGGCAGAGAGGTGCAGCGGGGGGTCACGGGGAGGAGGAGAAGAAGAAGAGGAGAACGGAGGCGGCAGCTGATCCTGAAGAGTGAGTTCATAAAGTTCATGTTAACGAGACGTCAGTGAACACAACACAGAAAGATCAGAGACTGAACAAAGCTGGGGAGCCGTGACACCTTACCACCTGCGGCTCCGCACGCTCAGACAGGAAGCAGCGTGGACGCAAAGCTCCTCATGCGGCGTCCATCTTTGTTGTCTCTGCTTTTATGATGATGTCAGCTGATGATGATGATGATGTCATGTGCTTCAGGTTTGACCATAAGTTGTTGGAGGAACTTCAGGAATTTGTTCCTCATGTGAAGAAGAAATCTGCCGATCAGATCAACAAGCTGCTGCGGTACGACTTGGCACGCTTCAAGGCCTTCAAAAAGAAAGGTAACACTGCTGCAGACGCCACCAGCAGGAAGGTACGAGCACTGTGCATTAACCCTGTGAACGCCTGTCTTCCTCCAGGTGTGTCTCTGCGCTGGGGGCGGTACTCTCAGCTTGAGAACCAGCAAATCGAACAGAACGTGGCCGACTTCTTGGCTCTGACGGGAATCAGCTCAGCGGAGCAGCTTCTGTTTCCTCACAGGTTCAAAGAGCAGGAGCTGGAGATCAGGAGGCTGAAAGCACAGCATCACTTCCTGGAGAACATCGGTACGTAACCAATGCAGAACGACGTTGGGTTCACTTTTATTTATACAGTGCCTAATTGCAACAACAGTCACCTCAGGGCGCGTTTCATATAAACTTCATATATATATATATATATATATATATATATTAGGGGTGCAACGATACACAAAATTCACGGTTCGGTTCGATACTTTGGTGTCACGGTTCGATATTTTTTCGATACAAAAAAAATGTTCATGCCTTTTTAATTTGTCATTTATTAAAATTATAAATATATATTTTAACTCAAAAGTACAGTTTTTAAATTTAACCCTAACCCTTGTGCGTGTTTTTTATTTTGACAGCGAATGCGCACCTGCGGACCACTTATGTGCAGCCCTGGTTATTTAGCTCGTCATATCGCAGCCACAGAAATTCTTTTGTCCATGAAACCATAAAGCTGCACTTTCTTTTTGCCTTATAGTCTGATTTGTCATAACTTTTCCGTTTTGTGGTAAGCTTTTCTTTGGCTGTCACTTCTTCACCCTGACCTGTCTTATTTGGCTCAGCAGAACTAAAATATATATCTGTCTGTGAAGGTTCTCAGTCATCCAGGTTAGAGCTGGGCGATAGAACGATAACGATATGTATCGCGATATAACTTTTACTCGATAGAGAAATTAAACTATCGCGATAGACAAAGGTCAGCCAATCCAAATTAAGTAGCGCAGAGCCGAACCAATCACAGCCGCAGCGTCACGTCGCGTGACTTGTTACGTACAGCACAAGTGCCAAGCCGCACGTGTGTTTGTTTGGGAAGCAGCCAGCGGGTAATGGAGCCAGCGCGTAATGGAGGAAATGAGTGTGCCGACTAGAAAAATCAACCGAGCGTGACCGAAGAGAAAACAGATGATGGTTGCAATGCCGGAGAGATTGTCGAACGGAAGAGCCATAGAAGTTCCGTAGTGTGAAGGTATTTCTGCTATTTCAAGTCTGACAAAAAACAGAGTAGCGTGCACTGTAAATTGTGCCGAAAGCAAGTCTGGAAATACAATAAACTGGTGCATGCGTCACACTGTGCGCCACGTTATTGTTTCGGTGAAATGAATTTCTACAATACTGTTAATTCTACTCTCTGCAGTGTTTAAATGCTTACATATACACACAGTTACTGTCCCTCCACACATACGACTCGGTTCTGCTTCTATGCCCCAGCTTTGTTTACTTTTTCCCACCGAGGCTTCTAGACTTCTGATTGGCCAACATTTCTGCACGGTTAGGAATCTAGCGCCACCTGCTGCTTTGGCATGTTCATAGCAGCGTTTTCCTTCATTTCTGCCTTTATGTGTGGACGGGATTATTTTTTAAAACGAAAACGGAAAATCTCCGTTTTCAAAAATACCCGTGTACGTGTGGACGTAGCCTCAGTCTCTGACTGGAAGCGCTAATTCGTCATTCGGCTTTTGTCAGACTAAAGTAACTGTTAAAACTGTTTGAAAAGCTCAGCTATACAACAAGGAGAGATTGAGAATTTCCTTTTAGTTCTCAGTTTATTTGATATTGACAAAAGTTAGTCAGTTTTGTCTGTTCTTCTGTAAAACAAACTAAGATTTATTTTTAGAATTAATATTTTGTTTCAGAATCAGAATCAGAATACTTTATTGATCCCTGGGGGAAATTATTTTTTGTTACAGTGCTCCATTTTAAACCAACATTAAGACAAGACAGACAATACGCTAACTAAGAATAGTACAATATATACATATATATACATACATACATACATAAGTCACTCATAAATAAATATTTGGAAAAGAAACATGTGTAGTTGTAGCAGCAAACAGTGTGTTAAGTGGATGCGTTGTACAGGGAGATGGCCACAGGCAGGAATGATTTCCTGTGTCGTTCAGTGGTGCTTTTCGGTAATCTCAGTCTCTCACTGAACGTGCTCCTGTGACTGACCAACATGTCATGGAGTGGGTGGGAGGTGTTATCCAACATTGTCTTTATCTTGGACAGCATCCGCCTCTCCGACACCACCTTGAGGGAGTCCAGCTCCATCCCCACAACATTGCTGGCCTTACGGATCAGTTTATTAAGTCTGTTGGCATCTGCGACCCTCAGCCTGCTCCCCCAGCATGCAACAGCATAGAGGATCGCACTGGCCACCACAGACTCATAGAAAATCCTCAGCATTTTCTGGCAGATGTTGAAGGACCTCAGTCGCCTCAAAAAATAGAGACGACTCTGGCCCTTCCTGTAAAGTGCTGTGGTGTTTTTAGCCCAGTCCAGTTTATTGTCAATGTGTACTCCAAGGTATTTATAGTCCTCCACAATGTCAACACTGACCCCCTGGATTGAAACAGGGGTCAAGTGTTTCCTGGTCTTCCTGAAGTCCACGATCAGTTCCTTGGTCTTTGCCACGTTGAGCTGCAGATGATTCTGCTCACACCACGTGACAAAGGAGTCGACCACAGCCCGGTACTCTGTCTCATCATCCCTGCTGATGCATCCAACCACCGCAGAGTCATCAGAAAACTTCTGAAGATGGAGGTCTCTGTGCAGTGGCTGAAGTCTGTGGTGTAGAGGGTGAAGAGGAAGGGGGAGAGGACAGTCCCCTGTGGTGCCCCTGTGTTGCTAATCACCTTGTCAGACACACACTGTGGGAGACGTACATATTGTGGTCTTCCTGTCAGGTAATCAACAATCCAGGACACCAGAGAAGCATCCACCTGCATCGCTGCTAACTTATCACCCAGGAGGGTCGGCCTGATGGTGTTGAAAGCACTGGAAAAGTCAAAAAACATGACCCTCACAGTGCTCGCCGGCTGGTCCAGATGGGTGTAGACACGATTGAGCAGGTAGATGATGGCGTCCTCTGTTCCGAGACGAGGCTGATAAGCGAACTGAAGGGGATCCAGATGTGGTCTTACTATGGGTCGCAGCTGGTCCAGGATGAGCCTTTCCAGGGTCTTCATGATGTGGGAGGTCAGTGCCACGGGCCTGTAATCCTGGGGGCCACTGGGACGAGGCGTCTTTGGTACAGGGACGAGGCATGATGTCTTCCACATCACCGGGACCCTCTGCAGACTCAGACTCAGCATAAACAGTTTATTTCTAAGTGGAATTGACAATTTAGTCTGTTTCGTTTGTTCCATTTTGAAACTTAAACGCTTTAGCGGCTGCCTTTTGTGTAGTTTGCAATATTTGCCTTTATTTATCTGAAAAAGTCTCATGTTCCTTAAGTACATCTACCCTGTTGAACTTATTATGGGAAATAAATATTTAAATCAAAACAAGCTGCTGATTATTTCACATTTTACTTGTGAGCAACGGCACATTTAAATCTTACAAATATAGTTATTTGGCTGATATCGTGATAGATATCGTTATCGCCTGAAATGAAAAAAACATATCGTGATATGAAAAAATCTCATATCGCCCAGCTCTAATCCAGGTCATCGTAGTCAAATATAAATCCTGCTGCTTTTACACACGCACTCACATAAGCTCAGTGATTCTCTGCGCGATCAACCTCTCACATGTTTAAGCTGCGGGAGATTTCACTTGTCATGTTTGCATAGTAAGCTAACGATTAATAAGACGATGTCAGAGGAATTGGTGCACAAATTATCATCACTCACAGATCAGTGCTGTCGCTCTCTATACACAGTTCGCACGATTGCAAAGTGAAAGCAAAAAACAAGCGCAAATTCAAACGCGATTTCAATATGTCACATATTGACAGTGGCTCACCGATGCCAATGACATAATTACCCAGCTACATTTCTGAAAGAATGCAAAAGCATTGACATATATTTTTCCTACAATAGCCCGACGGGCAGGGCAGAGATAGATTTTGGTAGCCCGACTGAAAAAATCGCTAGCTCCGGGACGTCGGGCTAGCGATATTGCAAGCCCTGTATCTGATTGAGGAATCACTCATCTTTGGAAAAGAGAGTTTATTACAGAGAAATGTCTCTTTCCAAAATAAAAGCTATACTATCCGCTTCTTCTGGGCTATATTCTCAGCAGCATAAGGAGAATCATGTGCTAACAGCTGTCTAAATGACTCGGCTAAAGTTAGTAGCATGCTTGTTGTATTTGTCTTTGCACTAGGATGATGTCGGTGTAAATGTGCAGTCATATTCGTTGTGTTCCCACTAGTGCTTTCAGGTTAATCTCGTTGAAATGACCTTAACACCACAACACGGCAAATCTCCGTTAACGAGCTACCGCCGATCGCCCCGTGCATGGGGCTAGACGGCCAACACGTTAACGAGCTAACTGCGCTAGCACACTAGCTCCCACCCATGTAATTGAGCATTGCGTGGCACATCCAACATACTGTTTTACTTTAGTCCATGACGCGCTTACCTTCAGGGTCATACGTCACATGAAAACCAAAATAGTTCCAAACGCCAGATCTGAATGAGGGTGGGGGAGGTGCCCTGCGCTCTTCCTTCTGACGATGCTGTCTGTGTTGAGCGCTCAGTGGATCTGCGCTCGACAGTGCAGCCTAGGCGGAGTAGTCGAACACAGATTCACTGAGCGCTCAACACAGACAGCATCGTCAGAAGGAAAGTTGATAAAATAAATTACAAATGTTGTATTGTTCGATACATATGCGTACCGAACCGAAAGCACTGTATCGAACGGTTCAATATCGATACGAATATCGTTGCACCCCTAATATATATATATATATATATATATATATACACACACACAAATACACTGGAGTTTCCTCCAGTGTCCTGTTATATTTTAGACAGCAAGGAGCAGACGGCCGAGTTTATTAAACTCCACGAGACAGCGGTGACGCTAATCTGAAGGCTGGACCGTCCCATTTCACAGCCGTTTACTTCCAGCCTGCCCGACCTTCTGAGGACCCGGCCCACGTAGACCGCGAAGGCCGGGTCCTCAGGAGGATGCAGCCCATGAATTTGAACACAACTAGAGGTTAATAACAGATATGATTCAATGCAGAGAGGTCTATTAACACATAGTGAGTGAGAAAGGTGACTGGAAAGGAATCACCCAGTGCATCATGGGAATCCCCGGCAGCCTACGTCTATTGCAGCATAACTGTCAATAGAAAATTGTATTTAGTAGTCAGTATAATCTTTTAATAATATAAGTTTACATATGGTAGTGATAGGATGTGCGATCCTTAATAGTCTGCAAAAGCTTTGCGTGCATTCCAGAGTGCTCTGGCATTCACATCCACATCCTGGGAGCATGGGAGAGGTCGTACCTTCTCTTATTGTTTTACGGTAGGATTAACGTAGCTATGTCAGTCTTAGTCTAAGTGCCCTTTTTTACATATAGATGAACTGTTTCCAGATTTTCCAGACCAGCAGGTTAAGGGAAGTCGTTTGTGGGGTCACACTCTGACACACAAACATACATACACACCTCCACATTCCAATGTAAGGAACAAACGTCCACTAAAGTATAAATAAAGACCAGGGCAGTCTCAGAGCTGCGAGTCTCTGATCCTCACTCTTGTGCGTGCACTCTGGTGACTGCCCTTCCTAGCAAGAAAACTGTGTGTTTCTCCTCTCTGATTCTCAGCTGAAGAAGTGTTTTAGAATATATCTCTTAACAATAACTAAGGGAGGATTCAGGGTCACCTGGTCCAGCCCTAACTATATGCTTTAGCAAAAAGGAAAGTTTGAAGCCTAATCTTGAAAGTAGAGATAGTGTCTGTCTCCTGAATCCAAACTGGAAGCTGGTTCCACAGAAGAGGGGCCTGAAAACTGAAGGCTCTGCCTCCCATTCTACTTTTAAATACTCTAGGAACAACAAGTAGGCCTGCAGAGCGAGAGCGAAGTGCTCTAATAGGGTGATATGGTACTACAAGGTCATTAAGATAAGATGGGGCCTGATTATTTAAGACCTTGTATGTGAGGAGCAGGATGTTGAATTCTGGATTTAACAGGAAGCCAAAACAGGAGAAATCTGCTCTCTCTTTCTAGTCCCTGTCAGGACTCTTGCTGCAGCATTTTGGATCAGCTGAAGGCTTTTCAGGGAGTTTTTAGGACTTCCTGATAATAATGAATTACAGTCGTCCAGCCTGGAAGTAATAAATGCATGAACTAGTTTTTCAGCTTCACTCTGAGACAGGATATTTCTAACTTTAGAGATGTTGCACAAATGGAAGAAAGCAGTCTTACATATTTGTTTAATATGTGCGTTGAAGGACATGTCCTGGTCAAAAATGACTCCAAGGTTCCTCACAGTGTTACTGGAGGCCAAGGTAATGCCATCCAGAGTAAGAATCTGCTTAGATACCATATTTCTAAGCTTTTCAGGGCCGAGTACAATAACCTCAGTTTTATCTGAATTAAGAAGCAGAAAGTTAGCGGCCATCCAGGTCTTTATGTCTTTAAGACATTCCTGCAGTTTAACTCATTGGTGTGTGTTATCTGGCTTCATGGACAGATAGAGCTGGGTGTCATCTGCATAGCAGTGTAAATGTATGCTATGTCTTCTAATGATGCTGCCTAAGGGAAGCATGTATAATGTAAACAGAATTGGTCCTAGCACTGAACCCTGTGGAACTCCATAATTAAGTCTTGCTGTGATTTTAAAATCAGTGATCCCAGTATGACCTTTGATCTTCTTGTCTGTCTGCAGCTGAGGGGATTCCTCGGACATGTGATCAGGTTTACGTCAGAGCCAAGAAGATTTTTGATGAGAGGAATAACATGGGAAGGTCAGAGGTCACGTTGCATGTTCATGGGTTTATGTTTGACTCGTTAACCTGACGGTCACCTGACACAATTTGGGTGTGTTCATTCAGGTTTTCTGAGGATGAGCTATGCTCTCTCACAAAGTTGCAGAAGCTCCACGGCAACGACTGGAAGAGAATCTCAGAGAAGATGGACCGCAGCATCTACTCGCTGGAGAAACGCTTCAACACCATCGGTGAGCTTCCCTGTGACCCCTAACCTCTGAACTCCACTGTGGTCAATCACAGACTGTACTTAGACGACTTGGTCAGATATCTTTAGTGACTTGTTTTAATTTTTTAAAGTAAACGACCCCCATGCTTATTTTGAAAGTTCATTTGTTGGGCTGATCTGGTTGCTGTCGTGGCGCCGAGTCAGAATTCTGCAGATTTGTTCCAGCTGCTCATTGTGACCTGAGACGGAGCAGGTTATTGATCGGTTATTGATCTGTAGAACAGATTTCTCTGCTCAGCCGTGAAAATGCTCTCCTGTCTGTGCGCTCACACCCAGCTCAGGGTCGCGGTACCTGGACTGCAGAGGAAGAGTTGCGCCTTTGGCAGGCTGTCAGGGCTCACCTGGAGATGCTGGTCCAGCAGAGCCCTGCAGGTCTGAGCCGAAACCAGCTGTGCAACAACCTGCCCTGGAAGAGGATCAGCGAGCAGGTGGAGACCCGGTCCTGGATCCAGTGTCGTCTCAAGTGGTCGGTGCTCCTCTGCTCACGTGAACCAGACCGGTACATTCCACGCCAGCAGCGGATCCTCGGGTATAACTCAGGTGTTGGTGTTTTCCAGGTTCTACCTGCTGAAGTCTAAGCTGTCCTCAAAGGGAGTGTTCAACCGAGGTGCCGAGGGGTACGCCGCAAAAATCCACCTCATCAACACGTGAGTGACGCGAACCCATCAGAGCATTCGCTGATCAGCCAATGAGAATGCAGGACAAACCTCCGGTCATGATGGACATCACTGTGTGTGTGTGTGTGTGTGTTCAGGCTCTATAACATGCATGTGGACGACGCAGCAGACATCGACTGGGACGAGGTGGCTGGACTCATCGGGTGAGGTCAAACTAGTATTAAGTACACAATAGACTGTACTACAGGCAGTATTGTGGTGTCACACCTGTGTGTGTGTTTCAGGACTGTGACGCCGATGTGTGTGCAGAAGATGTTTTACAGGTTGAAGGTTTCCAGAGTTCCAAACTGGACGAGTTTGTCGTACGCAGGTGAGCAGCTCGAGCTTGGTGTGTGTTCCACTTCCTGTTTGTGTCGCACTGTCAGATTAAACCAGAGTGTAGCTTTGATCATGTGACCCGAGTGTCGGGTCACGTGACCTCAGCTGTTTGTGTGCAGTGTGTTTCCGACCACACAAACACGAGGACACGCCGAATCTGTTCTCCAAAACCAAACCACACAAACAAGTCGTGTCATGTCGAGCATCGAAGAAACCTCCAACCGGAGCACACCTGAGACAGCCCGACCCCTCTGAAGTCTTCTTACCTGTTCGATCACAATGGTAACTAAACTGCTCACCTGGTCAGGAGCAGCTGCGCTGTAGTGCAGCTCAAACTGAGCGGACAGACAGGCGATGAGCACCCCGGGCGTTACTCAGACTGGGGCTCAAACAAAGCCTGGATGTGTGGTCCTTGCATTTAGTACACCCCTCAGATTTCCCAGTTTTCATTGAGCACCTGGATGCAGCATGCAAGCTCTCAGGTTCAGTTGTTCAGAGTAATTCAGGTTTAAGTGTCGTGTTCAGGTGAGCCTGCAGTAATCTGTAATCGCCTGTCTCTCAGAGATCATCGACTTCCTACAGAGCAGAGCCGTCCCTGTCCTGGAGGAGAGACTGAAGAAGTGTGAGCCCCAGGAGGCGCAGGAAGAGGAGGAGAAGGAGAGACTTTATCAGCTCTCTGACATCTTCTCAGAGCTCAGTGACGACGTGGAGCTGGACAACAGCTGACCTGCAGCCAATCAACATGTGGTGTCCCCATGGACAGACTTTATAAAAACACTTTGAAATCGGGACAGGGAGTGGGTTAAAAAAAGACTTTTATTTTGAAGGTGCAGATGCTTTGTAACATTAAATAAAATTGTTTTGGTATGTTGTGTGTTTGTTCGATCAGAAGCAATGCTCACACTGATAGTTCACAAATAATTAAGTTCATAAACGTTCGAACGTTATTGATCTGTGATTAAAGGAAGTCTGAAGCAGAGGATTGTGGGTAATGCAGCTCATCTGTCAGCGATGGCCCGTACGCCGCCGGCGGTCCTCTTCATGATGTTTGGCACAAACAGGAGTCCTGACATGCGCTCGATGGTTTCTATGGGAACCAGGAAACGCTCCAGAGGAACCTGCTCGCTGATAGGTTCGTTTGGTAACACGTACGAACGGAGCTCCACCCCCTTGCCGTCCGCTTGCTCCAGGATCAGCACCTGAGGGCACATGGGACAGGAGAACTTATCGCCAGCTGACGGGCAGGAGTGCTGACACCATCCAGTGGGTCGCCCTCACCTTAAAGAAGTGTGTCGGCACGGCGACGTGGTTTCGTCCTATCACTTGATATCGAACGTAGAGTTTCCCGTCAGCCTCTTGCCTGAAACACGCACCTGACAATGTCATTCCCAAGCCCCTCCCCTCAGTCATCACAGAAGGATGGGCAGCAGGTTACCTGGGCAGGTAGAGCGGGCCAGTGCAGACGTAGACGTTGAGGTAGCGTTTGGTGAGGGAGCGGCAGAGTTTCTCCAGGTTGTTCCAGGTGTTCTGGTTCAGGTGAGGGTTCTGCTCACAAACACCAGAGATCCATAGAATCAATCAGGTAATCAATACTCTGGATGAGCCTGTCCAGGTAAAAAGTCTCACCTGTGGAGCCACGTTGCTCAGGTAGAACGTGTCGTCCATGGCTTTCTGGCTCCACTTGTGGTTGGCTGCTGCGGCCAGGTGGCCCCTGTCGAACCCGCTCCCCTTGTAGTCGGCATTGGTCGCTCGGTGGAAAACATGAACGCTGCCAATGAATGTAAACAGATGTTACACGTTAAGAATTCAAACAACTTCACAGGTAGAGAAGAACGTCCTTCACCTGTCGCCTCGTTAACCTGCACGGACCACAATTTTCAAGCAAGGAAAGTTGGGGTCACGGTGTTTATCTGCAGCTCTGCTCGCACAGTTGGATTTTTACAGCATCTCAATAAGAGCTGCAGAAAGGCGAGTCCAGCTCGCACCTCATGAGGGCCGGTTCTGGCCCACGTGCCCTGTGTTTGACAGCCCGGTGGGAGAACACTGATGTGAACATGAACTTTACCTGCCCTGTTCCTGTCGCACCTGTCATCCTCTTTGAACTCGCAGTACTTCCTGTCTGACAGTCCGCTCAGGGAGGCGGGGTTTAGCCGCTCTATTACCCAGGCTGCAGTACGCGTGCGGGGGTCGTAGGAGGTGACGTAGGATTCTCTGGTCTTGATGTTGCCCAGTGAGGGGAAGCCATACTTCATCACAGCTCCTGAGCTACCTGGACTCACCTAGACACAGAGACACACTCAATCAGCCAATCGGGAACACAGAGACTCCTCCCACTAATTGATCAATAATCCAGAGTATATGGAAGTCTTCTTCCTCAGTGTTTTTATGGACTCACACACCTGAAGGAGCTGCTGCAGCATCGACATGAACAGCGTGCAGCAGATGGTGTAAGTGTTCCTTCTAACTGCATTTTGATACATTCCTAGTTTTATGAGCAGCTGTTAAAGTCACAGCTGGAGCCTGAGTGAATAAAAACTACTTCCTGTTGAGTTGCTGCATGAAGCATGCCGTATGAGCCCAGTGATCATTGATGTCCTTTGTTATGTTACAGCTTCATGTTTGCTTCAGGTCAGCTAGGATCAGTGATGATGGAGGAAATGCAGTCGCAGGGCGGAGGAAACGAGTTCCACAGCAGCCAGATAGAAGAACATACCATGGATTTCATTTTTTTTACCCAGTGAGCCAAATGATTGTGACGTGACAGTCACAGGAGGATGTGCTGTCAGCAGTAGCGGTTTTTGATATGGGCGGTTGCCCGCGGCGGCATCACGGGCATCGGCAAAAAAGAAAAAATAAAGTTGCTCGTACTCATGCTGCCCCGACATCAGCCAGCGCATATTGGGAATAGCAGAGGCACCGATCGGTTTTCTATCACCTATTTGCTGGGAGTAAGAGCGCCCTCCGTTTGCGAGGTGCGCCTGCTGCTTGCGGCGGAGTCTCTGGCTGGCTGGAGCAGCGTCTAATAACCAACTCGCAAAATAAAACAAAGCAACAAACACAAAAACACCAGACATCATGATACAAACTTATAATTTGCACCGATGTTTCTTCATAATTCTATACACGAAAAGTGAGCGCGAGAGCCCTCGGTGCGCCTGCGCGGTGCTGAAGTCAAAGTAAACTTTATTGTCATCTCCGCTACAGACAGTCCAGCATATAGAGACGAGACGACGAGGCTGCAGTTACAGCAGTGCAAGTAAACAAACAATAAATATAAGAAGAGTTAGAAAATAAATTTACACTTTAGGACTCGGAGTAAAGGATCAATAACAAATTTATAATTAAGCTTGACGATTTAAAGTCTCACACACGACCCTTTGAAAGGGGAGGGGCCGGCTGCTTCCAAATAGAGCACATTTCATTCAGCATGTTGTAAATCCAAGCCCATCATGTATTCATGATTTGAATCCTGGGTTGTGTGAAATCCCAGAAATAAACCCTCGACAAAGTAAATCTGTGAACTAAGGTGTAGGTCTAGGTTATGTTGTGGTGACCCTTGAGTTGGGGGATTTGTGTTCATACTGAAGAGCAAAATTAAAACCAATGTAAGATGGACAAGAAAAGTTCAAAGCCATCGGGTGCTCAGTTTAGAAAATAGAGAAAAGAAGAGAAACAAGCAACAGATCCAGGTAAGCAGATGTGTGATTGGATAATGGCAGGTCATCCTGAAACAATCAGAATCAGAATACTTTATTAATCCCTAAGGAAATTATGTGGATTACAGTTGCTCCAAGAAGAAATGGTAAAAATATTAACAGTAACAGACTAAACTCCAAACAATACATTATGTTACAGATTTTACACGTTTAAGAAACAGCACTAATATATACAGATCACTCAATTCTAAATATCAAGGATTAACAGAGGTGATGATAAATAAATATCAAGAAAATTGACAAGAATATTCCAGAGTAGAAAAGAGCGTGTGTAAAAAGGCTGTAGCTGTTGCAGTGTTCACAGTGTGTTAGGTGGAGGAGTTGTACAGGGAGATGGCCACAGGCAGGAATGATTCCTGTGTCGTTCAGTGGTGCATTGTGGGTAATCTCAGTCTCTGAGTGTGCTCCTGTCACTAGCCAGCATGTCATGGAGTAGGTGGGAGGTATTATCCATGATTGTCCTTATCTTGGACAACATCTGCCTCTCAGACACCACCCTAACGGAGTTCAGCTCCATCCTCCTCACAACATTACTGGGCTTGTGGTTCACTCAACCTGCTGCCTCTGTATACAACAACAGCATAGAGGATAGTACTGTCCAAAACAGAGATGCCAGAGGGAGTGTTCGCCCAGGCCGCAATACAGGCTAGAACCGCCACTGGCTGTTACCGACATACAGCAGCAGGGTCTGTCAGTGAGAACCAGCAGAGAGACTCAGCGGCTCCAGTGTGAGCTCAGGCTCGAGTGTTCGCTGTGAAAACAGCAGCTCCGATAAATGAGAGGAGGCTGAAGGAGAGCCGGTCTGCTGTGGGTCTCACAAACAGCTAAAGTGAGATGCGCGCTTTGTAGTCAGTCTCCTGCAAGTTGTAGTTTTTAACACTTCGGAGATCCGGCGTCACGTCGTTAAGCAGAGACGTTAAGCGTCTCCTAACTTGTTTTCCTCATCGGGTCAAGGAAACAATGTTAGGAAAACTAGATAGAAGACACTTTTGGAGCACACACAAGCAAATGCCGGAAGTCTATGACCTCACGCACACTCACCTGCAGCTCTGATGCCTGCACCGTCGGGACTCCCGGTACCGGGATGACCGGAACCCGGCTCATCAGGCCGGCTCCCCCCTCCTCACGCCAGCCTCCGGCGCTCAACAGACGGCTCGCCGCCGCTCCGAGTCCCGCTCCGAACACCAAGGTCGCCCCGGTCCGCCACATGCTGCCGGGTCAGCTGCTGGTGACGCGCTGTGATGACGTCACAGGAATGTATTTAATAAGCGTCTACCTGTCTGTGTGTGTGCAGCAACATTTCGTGTCCACATATTTCACTTTCAGTGATTTTTGTGCCAAATATGTACAACAAAGTCCTAAATTATGTGATTGTTTGCCATTCTTTAAACATAAATCAAATGCAAATTAAATATTATTTATTACACACCTTTTTGTTGACACACCCTCAATTTTAATTTCATTGCGTCCCACAGTCAGTGTTGGAAAGTAACAGAGTACATGAACCACCGTTACCTATTTAAAATACAAAATATGAGTAACTGTATTCTGTTACCGTTTAAAAAGGTGGTATTCAGAATACAGTTACTTTGTTGAAATAAAGGATTACACGGCGGTCTTTTCCCGTTTCATATGTTCGGCTATGCCCTCTCTGTTTTTGGTTTCCATGCCGGTGGAAACCCAAACAAAACACGCATTAAGAGGCTCCAATGTCTGTGTCTCAATCTCACGGCCCACGTCACCTCTACATGTGGCCGCATACTGACATGAAGAAATATTTTTAAAAATTACTGTTCAAAAAATGACTTAATAAGAAGGCAACAGGCAGAGTGTTACAGGCATCGCCCTGAAGCATGTAGCCTCGTGGGCAGTGTAGTCCAGCTGTAAGTAAGCTATTAAGACTCGACTGTACGCTGTGTTCCTGTTTCCTCTGAAACAATAAGCTCCGTTGGAGTCTTTCAACGCCTCTCTCTGTCTCTCGCTAGCAAAGTCGACCCAGACAACAAAGTAAAGCTAGTTTTCAGCTACGAGCCCGACACGAACCCGACGTATTAGCCAGAGGTCCCTTTACTACGGTTCGGAGCCGCGGACCTGTTTTATATGGTGAGTGACAGGAGAACGGCGGCTAAGCTGTCATCCCTGTTGGACAACATCTCCCACCCCATGCAGCAGACTGTGACAGCACTGAGCAGCTCCTTCAGTGTGAGACTGCGGCACCCACGGTGTGGGACGGAGAGATTTCGCAGGTCTTTCCTCCCCACTGCTGTCAGACTCCATAATAAAGACTTTAACTGATCAAGCACACACATCCATACATATGCAATAATACTAAGTGCAATAATCCTTTCTGTCATCGTTGTATTTTTACTCAGTTGTATATAGTATTTGTATTCTATTTTTTATCTTATTGTATATTTATTTTATTTTATTCTACTGTATATAGTATATTATTTTATTCTATTCTGTACAGTTGTGTACTGTATTTATTCTTATTGTATTCTAATTTTTGCCTCATAACTTTTGCACTGTCCACTTCCTGCTGTGACAAAACAAATTTCCCACGTGTGGGACTAATAAAGGTTATCTTATCTTATCTTATCTTATACGCGCCGAATAGTTTTCTATACGAGATCGCTGCAAAAAGTGCAGCCTTACCTAATGTCCACCTACTGTTACTCATTATATTAAGATTTAAACATCTAGCTGGTATTGGTGTGGAGAGTAACCTTCAGTAATAGTAATAAATCACACAGCAATAGGACATTCATGTAGTTGTAAAAAACAAGGTAATATATTAAGTAATCCAAAGTATTCAGAATACGTTACTCTCATTGAGTAATGCAGGGGCGTTTTTAGCCCATTGTTTATGAATCAAAGTACCCCCAAAGATTTCTTACTTTTTTTGACAATATTTGCTGTTTGTGTGTCACACTACTAAAAGTATAAAAAGCATACAGTACTTGGTTGAGACGTAACACTTTAACAACAAAAGTATAGAGCCTCCCAAAATGGTTTGTTCCAGCTCTGCCCTGCTCTGGCTCTAGCATCCTTTCTGCCAGAGCGATGGCGGCTGAGACGCAGCGGAGCGGATGTGTGAGTGCCTGGCTTAAAACAGGACATGCTAGCTGCATTTAGCCTTCAGTTACTCTTATATCGTTAGGTAGGAGTCAGGCCATGTTTCTTTTTAGCTGAAAAACATTACACCCAGCTAACCTGCAGTATTGAAAACGTGTTTTCTGACAATGTTTGCTGACCTACAATCCGTCCTGCTCTGTAGTAAAATCAGCAGCATTTGACCGTCCTGTTGCTCCCATTGAAATTTATACAGCCTTTTTAAAAGCTAAAACTTAACATTGTCAGTAGCCTGCTGTTGTTACTACTGTCCTGTTTGGAATGGAAGGAGAGAAGCTGCTTATTTTGTCCTATTTGCATGTGCCGGTATTAAGCCCAAGGTACTAACTAGCTAACTGACTGGATGCTAATTAGCCTTATAACTCCTGTTGTCTCTCTCTATAATTTATATTAATATTAATATTTTGTACATTTGTATATCATAAGGACTCCTCTATTTTTGGAGTGTATTTTTATGTGTCTGTATTATATTACACATACACATTAAAAGTGAATCCCTGTCCAAAAATGCACTCAGTTTACTTTTTACTCACTATGAGCATCATTCATTATTCTTCCCCACTTATTAAGGTTAGGATATGTATTTTTGTTTTTATTCCAATCCGTTCTTCTTTTGCAGCATTTAAATAACCTTTATCAGATTTGATGGTTTTGTTACAAACTTTTCAAAAAGTGTTTTGCTTTTCTTTCACAAATGTGGGATTAAATAGTGTTAAAATGTACAAAACAGTGATGTCGTGTTTTGTGACGAGGACCCAGGCACAGAGAGACTTGATGAATTTAAGAATCTTTTGATTTAATAAAGACGTTTGAAGACTTGTACAGAGATGGTAAAATTATGACTGATAACGGAGACAAAGACAACAGGCGACGAGGACAGGGAGGAACAGGGCTTTAAATGCACCAAGGAGACAGTCAGAGAGAACTCGGGACAACTGGAGACATTTAAGGATGCAGGGACTGACAGAAGGAAGAAGTTTATCTTGACTGGCTGGGCAGCTGTCTGGGTGCTCAGCACCCCCAAAGCTCTGAGTGCATCAATGAAGGACAGGCCCCTGCACCGTATGTACCACCGGCAGATAGAGGAGGTGGCTGATATCCAGAAGTCCTACCAGTGGCTGGACAAAGCTGGACTGAAAGACAGCACAGAGGCACTAATCATGGCAGCACAGGAACAAGCTCTGAGTACAAGCAGTGGCGTGTCTAGAAAATTTTTGTTGGGGGGGCCAGGTAGGGGCACAGATTTGGAGAAGGGTGGCAGATGTAATTGGCAGATAATGTTTAAAAAAAATTCTACCAACCATTAACCATAATTCAATAACCCTGTAAACCTAATAACCGAATGCGCTTTTAACTCTTATTAGAATGAGATTTTAACCACTACGGTGCAAAGTTTTTAGATACTGCGTTGATAAAGTACAAGAGATACAATCAGTCAGTGTTTACTCAGCATTCAAGGACATCAATATTTGCATAGTATTTTTACTGACATATAGTGCACATATGTTTTGGGCAAAAACATTTTTTAATATTAAAATACGAACATTTCAAATTCAAATTCAAATTTTATTTGTCACACACACACAACCATACACAGTATGACATGGGGGTGAAATGCTTGTAGCTGTACAATGCCCGACCATTAAATGACAAAAGAAAAGTTTTACAATATTTACAGTTTACTACAGAATTTACAAATTAACTTAGGAATTTACAGTAAAGAATGTGCAAATAGCAGAAGAGATTATAAAGATAAGGATTATAAATTATAGGAATTATAGGATTATAGGAAATGTGTGGTGGTGCATGTGGTGACGTGTGTGAGAGTCCAGTCTTATAGTGACGTGTTTGGGAGAGTCCAGTCCTACACCTGGTTCAGGCCCGAATAGCCTGGGGGAAGAAGCTCCTCCTCATTCTCTCTGTTTTGGCCTTAAGGGAGCGGAAGCGCTTCCCAGACCTCAACAGTGAGAAGAGTCCATTGTTGGGATGGGAGAGGTCCATCATAATCTTCCTAGCTTTGGACTTGCACCGCTTGGTGTAGATGGACAGCAGGTCAGGGAGCTCTGATTGAATGATGCGTTCTGCCGAGCGCACCACCCTTTGCAGATCTCGTCTGTCCTGCTTGGTGCTGTTCCCAAACCAGGTGCAGATGTTTGACGTCAGGACGCTCTCGATGGTGCAGGAGTAGAAGTTCTTGAGCACCTTCAGTGGCAGATGGAAGTCTCTAAGTCTTCTGAGGAAGAAGAGACGCTGACGGGCTTTCTTAACCAGGGTGTTGATGTGACAGGACCATGACAGGTCCTGAGTGATGTGGACACCCAGGTATCGGAAACTGTCCACTCTCTCCACTGGCGTGCCACTGATGATGAGGGGTTTGTAATTCCTCGCCTGCTTTGTAGTGAAGTCCACGGTCAGCTCCTTAGTCTTGCTGATGTTTAGGAGGAAGTTATTCTCCTGGCACCAGGTCTCCAGGTTCCTAATCTCCTCCAGGTAGGCCGTCTCGATGTTGTCGGAGATCAGGCCCACAACAGCAGTGTCGTCAGCAAACTTGACAATGGAGGTGGTGTCGGATGTGGCTACACAGTCATAAGTGTACAGTGAGTACAGCAGGGGGCTTAAAACACAGCCCTGAGGCACTCCAGTGCTGAGTGAGATGGAGGGGGAGACTTGTTTTCCTACCCTCACTGATTGGGGTCTGTCTGTGAGGAAGTTGAGGATCCACTGACACAGTGATGAGCTGAGTCCTAGATCCGTCAACTTGGTGAAAAGCTTAAAGGGAATTATTGTGTTGAATGCTGAACTGTAGTCCACGAACAGCATCCTAACATAATTCCCTCTGCCAGTGTCCAGGTGACTCAGGGATGTGTGGAGCAGGTGAGATATGGCATCGTCTGTGGAACGATTAGTCCGGTAAGCAAACTGAAGTGAGTCGATGGTGGCAGGAAGTGAAGAAGTGATGTGATCTCTCATCAGTCTTTCAAAACACTTCATCACAATTGAAGTCAGTGCTACTGGACAGTAGTCATTGTGGCAAGCGGGCTGTTGTTTCTTTGGAACAGGGACAATAATGGACCGTTTGAAGCACGTGGGAACCACAGCTTGGGCCAGGGAGAGGTTGAAGATCTCCGTGAACACCGGTGCTAGTTGATCATTTGTAACAAACAATTGACAAATTAGCCAATGACAATGCAAAACTTTATCTGCCTGTTAAAAAAAGAAGATAATCTTCTCACAAACTGGTGTTTGATTTTGAAACAGGAAAAAAGTGGGGAAACAAATGAAAAGACTAACATTTGAATAAAACCTGAAAGCAAGTAAATACTTTCTCTGCTGCCTTATGGTAAACTTTGGTAATATTGATAAAGAACAACACTGGCTGATGATGAAGTACAGACAGCTGGCATGGTGACACTGCCAGTATTAACCTGCAGGGATGGACTGGGACAGAAAATCGGGCATTTTGACTACAGACCGACCCACCAGGTATTAGAGCCATAAAGACTTTGAATGAAAACAAATGCTGTTGTGACAGTGATGTACAGTCTTGTTGGTATATGTATGATTTCTATACATTTTACGTCAGATAAAAACTTTGGTTGTAAGATTTAGATAATTATTTAATAAAAGCTAGATATTTTAAATGAGAATAAGAAAGAAAAGTATTTCTTTGTGCCCCCCTCTCCCTGTTAAAGCCCTACCTGCCCCCCTGGCAACACTTTGCTAGACCCGCCCCTGCACAGTTACCAGCTGTCAGCTGCTTAGAAAAGGATCCTGGTGTTATTTGTCTCTCAGAAACAGTTCATAACTTCCCTTCAACTCATTCATGTCACCTAAAAGGTAAACCTGTTTCTCCATCACCTGTTCAGCTCTGATGGTTCAGTAAGGACATCTCCTGGTTTCATCTTCATGTTTCCCTCTCACCACATATCCAAACCGACATCATGACCAGCAGCTTTACAGCTGTGGCTCCAGCAAACATCAGCTGATACTAGAAATTAATATTAAATAAATTCTGACAACAGCTGATCAAGCTTAAACGTGCTGCTGTTGTTTAGCGCGACATCCGCTGGTTTCCTCTTTCTGGCGCAAAGTGGGCGATAAACAAACAAGAGAGCCGATCAGCTGATCATTGATCAGTTTCATGATTGAAGTAGCAACAGGAGAGGGAGGGGGAGAGAACGAGAGAAGAAGAGGCAGCTGTGCAGCGTAACGACAGAATAAATCCAGCTTTGTGTCTTTTTCCATTCTAGCTGAAGTTCGGGACAAACTGCGTCTCAGCTCAATATGAAACGAGTAATATTTTCTCTGAATGAGGGACCATTCCATTTTTTTAAGGAGTCGTTGGCAACTCTACTAACTAACCTTATGAATAAAATAAAGTTCACTATCAGTAACATCATAGCACCACCCAGCTGTATAAAAACTCCGTCAAGCTGGCTAGAACGCAGTACGAGTTATTGTAACTGACTGTAAAAAGTCAGCACAGCTAAAATAAACTCCACCTAAACTTGGTTTGTATCTGACCCAGATAGACTGCAGGTCATAACTTCTTACCTGAAGTTCAGTTCACCTGACACTCGGACTGGTGGCCGCTTCGGGGCTCTCCTCCTGCCTCCCCTTCCCTCATCCACCTGCTGGCCTCTGTGGAAGCCCCGCCATAGCCACCACCAAACAACTGAGTTATTTTTACACATCGACCTGCATCTGGCCAATCCACCACCTCTCATTGTTCATGCCGTTACAAAAATAAATAAAAAATAAGTCACCGGGCAGATGCCCGGTATGCCCGATGGCCAGTCCAGCTATGTTAACCTGCAACCAAATCTGCAGCTCCATACAGCAATGTTACGACTTAGATTATATCTTATAACTCATAACTCTTATGTTAGCTGCCCTCAGTAGCATACTGTCTGAAATATTCCACGGCTGCAATAATTCTTTAAGTGTTATTTTTTCCTTGGTATTCTAATTTCACCGAAATTTACTAAACTCAACAAACTTAATATTACTTACTGGGACATTTATTCTGTCCTCATTTTCTTTCACTGAAAAATTGTTTCCTGCAGTGCCGTCTTTCTGCTTGGCTCTCCTACCTTTGCTAACGTGATGCACATAGCGCAGAAGCCGGTGCTGCATTCACTTACACTCGGATATCTGAGCTTCACCGTGAAAACATAATCGGACATTTGATATTTGATTGAATTTTATTGTTTTACCTTTGGGGTGGCACCTGGGGTGGCCAGTCTGGTTGGGGGGGGGTGGCCTGTGCCCCCCCCAGGCCACCCCGCTGGACACGCCATTGAGTACAAGATCCATAGAGGCTGGGGCCTATCACAGCAGGCAAGACCCCAGGTGCAGGCTGTGTAAAGAAGAAACAATCCAGCACATAACAGCAGGGTGCAAGATGCTAGCAGGCAGGGCATACATGGAACGCCATAACCAAGTGGCCGGCATAGTGTACAGGAACATCTGTGCCGAGTATAACCTGGAAGTCCCGAGGTCAAAATGGGAGATGCCCCCAAGGGTGGTGGAGAATGACTGAGCTAAGATCCTGTGGGACTTCCAGATACAGACGGACAAAATGGTGGTGGCTAACCAACCGGACATAGTGGTGGTAGACAAACAGAAGAAGACGGCCGTAGTGATCGATGTAGCGGTTCCCAATGACAGCAATATCAGGAAGAAGGAACACGAGAAGCTGGAGAAATACCAAGGGCTCAGAGAAGAGCTCGAGAGGATGTGGAGAGTGAAGGTAACGGTGGTCCCCGTGGTAATCGGAGCACTAGGTGCGGTGACTCCCAAGCTAGGCGAGTGGCTCCAGCAGATCCCGGGAACAACATCGGAAATCTCTGTCCAGAAGAGCGCAGTCCTGGGAACAGCTAAGATACTGCGCAGGACCCTCAAGCTCCCAGGCCTCTGGTAGAGGACCCGAGCTTGAAGGATAAACCACCCACAGGTGCGAGAGGATAATTTATTCTCTCTCTCTCTCTCTCTCTCTCTCTCTCTCTCACTATTTTATATATATATATATACACACACATTTGATGACTATACTAAACTTTATTTTGCTATGCAATTGAATCTGGTAAAATTTCTTTACTTCTTTCTTCATACTGTACTTGTCCCAGTAGTAATTTTACACCCTGTTAGAATGTGCTTTATTGCCTTAAAAAACTACAGCCCCTGTGGGAGAAAACAGGAAGTGACATCATTTGTTTTTGGAGGGAATTCAACTGTGGAAAATGAGGTAAGATTCAACGGTCACTCTCACTTTCCTTTTTTTATTCAGGATATTTTTGGTTCACTTTTGCAAACAACTTGCTAACTGTGCTAAGCTAATGGTATGGACCTGTTCCTAAATGGTTTGTTCCACTTTTCAACTTGTGCTTTTATGAAAAGGTGGCGTATTCCTTGAATTATGTTACTGGTCCTTGTTCATGTTTGATGTTGTGTGCTCCATTCTGGTATTTTACAGCTGCTTGCATGTTTGTTTGTTTTTTGTTAATGATTTTTTGTTTCTTGTTTCTGACGTACTTTTTAATGAACAAACATATAAGAAGCAAAGATGAACCGTAGATGTTTACTGTCAGTTTTGGCTGGCGGTCATAGGTTCTGTCTGTTAGGATGCCTGGGTCGTTGACCCAGGGTTTTTGAGTTTAATATTTATTATTTCTAGTCTTTGGTTTCTTTGAGTTCTGTCTCATGGTTTATGTCTCTGTCTTCTCTAGTTGCTCTGTCTCCCCTGTCAGCTGTATCCCCTTGTCTAGTTCGCGTCTCTGTGTATCCTTAGTTGCTATATCCCCGTGTCCGGTCAGTGTCTGTCTGCCCTGGTCCCACGTCTCTGTTCCCTCTGTTGTAGTGCCTGCATGTGAGTCTGTGTCTTTTGTTCAGTCTGTGTTATGGGTTTCCTGTTTTACTTTGAAAGTCCATGTCTGATGTTAATGTGTCTTGTTTTGCTTCCTTTGTCTCGTTAGGCCTGATTTGCCCCAGCTGTGTTTCCCTCCTGTTACCCATTCCCTGATTGCTCCCTCTGTGTATTTGAGCCCTGTGTTTCTCTGTGTCGCGATCTACTGTTTACCTAGCTGTGTGTTCTGTCAGTCCTCCGGTGTAAGTTTATTTTGATTTTTTTCTAGTTATGTTATATTTGAGTTTAACATTAAAGCTGTTTTGAGTTCACATCTGGCTCCGGAGTCTGCACCTTGGGTCCTATTCCTGTCTGCACACAGCCTACACATTACACTGTCCAATAATATGATGCGAGACTGGAGTAAAATACATCCATGGATTGGCACTTTATTAAAGAAGGAGCATGATAAGAGCACAAACACTAACTACAACTAAACAAAATGCCTTCCTTTTATACTCTACCTTTTCAGGTGAGTATCCGGAATAGCCCAAGTATGGGGTTAACTAATCAACATGAAAACATAGCCCTCCACACAAACAAACATACAATAACATTAAAGCACATAACAAACATATACATATTTCCAACACGTACTATAAACAAACCAATAACATAAGCTTCATCCGTTACTTTATAAATTAAAACCCTCTTTAACCACACTCCCTAACCTGGCACACTGGTCTGCTCCAGGAGCTCTTAAACAGGTGATTGAGCCGCTTTCACTCTTTTGCTCCACATCCTGCAAGAAGCAACCAGGACAGGTGAGTACCTTTACAAGTTCTAATTTCACATATATTTAGGTTATTGACATATGATTAACTGTAAACAGCTCTAACTTTGGCTCTTCTCTGACACAGGTAGGCCAGTCCCCCTGTCTCTTCACCTTCACAAGCTGTCAATTTAATCGTATGTCAAAATAAACCTAATAAAAGACTCCATAAGAACGAATGTGTTTTCTTTATTACCCTATTTTAAATTCCCAATCCACCCATTTATCATTAACAATGCCACCAAGGTAATGGAACCCCTGGTCTCCATTACATTTACTCAGATGTTAAAATTGAAAACACTGATGTTCCATCCTGTTTGGAAAAATGTTTTTTTGAAATGAAATGAAATGAAAAAGATTACTGAACAGTACCAATAAGCGTTGTGAAAATTTTTGTGCCAAGTTGAGAAGACAGGAACATTAAATGCACACATATGTATATGTTTTTAAAACTGCAAGTATTTTCCATGCCGTCAGAAAACATGGGTTAAAATAAACTGGTTTTTGTATAATACAGACCTGTGGTATATGTTATTAAATAACTTGTTACAGTTTCAAGAATAAAACGTTATATTACCAAAAGGGACATAATTTGTCTAAAGTCACTATTGATCAATATTTACATGTTTAACTATTTATGGTCTATATGTAAACGTCCCTAACAGGGTGGAACACAATCAGAGGCCATGTTTAAGAAAACTACCTGTAATTACTATCTTATCTATCCCTGAGCTTCACCATAATGGATTACATATAGTTAAACGTGTCAGTATTAAAACAAATAATAAAATATAACACAATATAAAACATATTAATGCATGCTCAATCATCCAGGTATGTCTGTGAAGGTTCTCAGTCATCCAGGTCATCGTAGTCTAAGGAGCTTGGAAAGAAAAGCGTCTGGACTTCTTGAGTTGCTTGAAGACGTTTCACCTCTCATCCGAGAAGCTTCTTCAGTTCTAAGGTCAAATGGTGGGGAGTCCCAGATTTAAAACTCCCACTGGGTTTAAATCTGGCTGCAATGGCTGCAATCACAGCATTGTAGATGGTGACAGATGTACCCTTAGGCCCCCTCCTCGATTCAGAGATGGTCTTTCCCTTTTCATGTAAATGAAAGGGAAAGACTCCGCCCTCAAACCAGCGTTCCTCCCTGTCCAGGATGTTACATCCTCATAAT
This sequence comes from Astatotilapia calliptera, assembly GCF_964374335.1. NCBI lineage: Eukaryota > Metazoa > Chordata > Actinopteri > Cichliformes > Cichlidae > Astatotilapia > Astatotilapia calliptera. Next base: position 40,315,131 of record NC_137433.1, read on the forward strand.
TGAAAGAGTGTCCACTGGCCTGTAGGTGTAAACAGACTGCAGAGTCCTGGCCTGATGAGGTGGCTCTTCTGTGTTGTAGCCAGAGGTTGTTTGGTTTCCCCGATTTATAAATCCTGCCAATCCTCCTGCACTTAACAGCGTGCACCATGATCCTTGGGGTCGACCAATTTTTGGTATTAGTTTAGTTTTTTAGTTTCAGTCATTATGCAAATGTACTGTTTATAAGGTTTGGGGAAAACTGCAGTCAGCTGAGACTGAAGAAGTCACCTGGATGATGATGAAATGTTTCTCCCACTGATGAACAGATGAACAGAATCAACCTTTGGGAATATAAAACATAAATATATATTTTTAAAAAAGGTATGAAGCTAAAATGTTGCCACAAAAAGAATCACCATTTATCAATGCTGCAGCTGGGCGAGCGATCAGCGGCTTTGTCAATAAACTTCATCACATTTCTGCATGAAATAGAGAGGACACGTAACGTATTGATCAGCTGATTTCACTCAGTTTGACCTTCAGACGTATGCACCAGTCAGAGCTCCAAGTGCAGTATGGGTGACAATGTTTTTGCAGAGCTTCATCCATACAAATTAAAGAGTCCTTGAACTGCACAGGAGGAGGGGGAGAAGGAGATAAGATAAACCTTTATTATTCAGAGGACGGGGTGGAGAGGACGATGTGGAGAAGACAATGTGGAGAAGACGGGCTGGAGGGAGAGTAGGGTTGAGGCAGCTCTCTTCCTGCAGAGTTCGGCTGTCTCTGATTTGTCAGGTTAAAGTGACCTGTTGTTGATCTCCTAAAATTATAATGTGATGATCGTCTTAGTGTGCAGGGCCTTATGTGATGTCATAAGATTGTGATGTAATATCCTGTACGACAATGTAAAAAAACATGAAGTTCAGTGAAAAACATTTGGTTGCAATCACATCGTCCCAGGTAATGTCATTATGGGACATTGTGCCTGGGGGCGGGGTCAGCAGAAAGTGGCGGTGATCAGACCGAAGGTCAGCAGGTAAAGGTGTGATGCCAGAGAGGAGGCGGAGTCCTCAGCGTTCTCCAGGCAGCCGTTCTTCTTCAGACACACCCTCTGCTCGCAGAATAAACCTGAAGGGGCACGTGGCATCATCAAGTTGTTCTGTGACATCATTGCATCTCCCAACCCACCTACACCACCTGAGCTGTGTTTACCTGTGAAGTTTTCAGGACAGATGCAGCGCAGGAAGTCGACGCAGGTTCCTCCATTCCGACAGACCAAACGCTCACTGTCGCACACGTTTGCTGATGGTGAAAGATCATCGATCACCAATTAGCTCATCGATAACATGAGGCGCATCATATTCAGCCCCTCTGTGTACCTGTGCAGCTGGCCCCGCCTCCTCTCCAGGTGTATCCAGGTAAACAGGAGTCACAGCGCCTCCCCGTGGCTCCATCTTTACACTGACAAAGACCCGAGTCCAAGCATCTAGGAGACACGCTGCCGTCTGCGTGGCACTCGCACTCTGAGGACACAACATCCCAAACACGTCTGTGTTACACCTTACATGTACAGTGTAAACAGGACTTATTCATGCAGTTTGCACAATGTCAGTCTGACTCTTACTGTTTCCGACTTCATTCTTACTTTTGTTTGTGTCGCTGTTGTAAATATAAAAATATATAAATTCCTGTGCTGTGTCATAGTAGAAGGCCCTCACCTGTGGCACTCCAACTGTGTTATTTGTTGTTTATTGTGGAGTGGACCATTTTTCCTCTTTGTCATGCTGCTGTAACACGACAATTTCCCCTGTGGGATCAATAGACTATCTATCTATTCACTAGCTGGGACCACATCCTCAGGTTGGACAGTGTTACGGCCCCGCCCATATTTTGGATCACGGTGTTTGGATTTTGTTCCGAGTGTCCTGTGCCAAGTGCCTGTTTTAAAAAGCCTTCTCCAGCAGCAGACCATCCTTGGCTTCCAAACCATCTTTGATAAACGTCCGTGTGTGACTTTAGAGAATCATTAAGTTTTGTATGTCGGTTGTAGACACTGTACTGAAGCTGCCTTATTATTTTCTGTACTTTTTGCTCTTGTTTATTAAATCAGGGAGTTGGTTTTTGTTTTTCCCAGGGTTTAGGTAGCACCTCCCTTTTTGGAATAGCTTGCTTTGTTTGTTATTTTGGCCTGTGTTCACCCCAGAGTTAAAGTTTTCAGTTTTTCGTAGCAATGAAAGCACCTTAACCTGTAAACTGGCTTCTGGATATGGCTCTGGGGAGCGAGGCGGGGTCACTTTCCTTTTAACCCTCATGTTGCGCACCTGTATTCCTAGACTGGGACGTAACAGATTGTGTTTTTAGTAGATAAGTGGATGACGTGAGCATGAATTGAGCTGTGGTTTGGGAACTGGCAGTGGCTCCTGGGCAGATCCCCACATACTGACAAAAATGCGTATGAATAGCTTGTAGTGCCACAGTGCGGCAGTGGGGTTGGTCATTTATAGACAGAGAACTGGACGGGGCGTGTACAGAGGTGTGGTCCTGCTCCTGAAAGATATATGATCTCCATTCTACCTTTTAGGTCTGGCTCAGATGGGTTACTCACTGTGAGATATTAACATAAACTAATGTGATAAGACAACCTCTGACCTGTGGAACATTGTGCTGCCGTTTGATGAGAATACACTTTGGTATCTTATAAAGTCAGAGCTGTGTGAAGACATCTGAGGAGATTTTTACATGTTCGACCTGGTTGTCATAGAAGAGCTCAAGACCAGAGCTACGGTTCAACCTTTAGATGTTTTACAGGTTTCTAACTTCACATTGAGCTCTATCTCTGCGTTTGTGTGCATGTTACAGACCAACACAGACGTTCTCGTCAGTCAGCGGCAGCGAGGCATTTCGGTAGTATCCAAGGCGACAGTACTGACAATTCTGCCCCCGCGTGTTGTGTTTACAGCTCACACATGTGACCACGTTGATGAAGTCGATGTAGCTGCAGCGGTTGGAGTGACCATTACACTCACAGTCTGAAGGAAACACACACACACACACACACACACACACCTGTGTTCAAAGAAGGACCACCCACAGCCCCACCCACACCCCCCGGACATCAAACATAGATTGATGACACAACATGAACTTTGATGGGGAGACATTGTTTTATTAGTGCTCATCATGGTACGTAGTGAAATAAAGGGGGAGGAGTTAGAGCAATGAGGGGCGGGACCAGTGCTGATAGGAAGGAGTCAGTGTCTACTTAAGTTTGTGAAAAAAAATTTCTGGACACGATCAGTGTATCTGGAGGTGGTTGGGGGGGGGGGAGTCTATTTCACTGCGAGGTCTGTTTGGTGGGTGGGGTCAGGTATAGGGTGGGACCAATGACTGTAGAAAACATGGACGACGTGACAGCGCCTCCTCGCATTGTGTGTCACTACCCGATCCGTACCGGAAACCCGATCGGTACCCCGCATGCGCAAATCTTACGTCACTTCCTCTCTTTGCGACATTCAATATATTTGAATGATGCGGTTAGCGCCCAGTTAGCTCCTAGCATTTCTCAACAGCTCTGCCTCCTTTTCGACTGCCCGGGACATTTAAACAATGGATAATCCGTATGCAAAGAAATTCATGCTTTTCTCCTCAACAGAGAGCGTCCCCCGATTGAGCAACAGCGCCGTAAAATAAGAAGAATGGCGCCTAATTACAGAGTTAATAATGCAGACTTTGTAATATCTCACGTGTAGATTCATCAGCCAGATTAAGTGTTTACTGACAATTGACAGTGATAGCGGACATCATCATCACTATTCCAACAATCCTCTCCTCACAGACAAGCATAAACACACTCGACTATCGCTAAATCAGATTTAACACACGTTTGTAATGACGATAATTCAGTTTATAATAGGGTTTATTCGCTCGGTCAGCAGGTGGCGGTATCCTCGTACACTGGGGAGTAAACTGCCATTAAACGAACAGAAGAAGAAGAAAACATCTGCACATGCGCGTTACGGATCAGGTAGACCCGATTTGTACGGTCAGACTTTACACATGCGCAGTAAGGATCGGAGAGTCCTGATCCGTAACTTTCTTTTTATTTTTCGTTTTTGTCTACATTGTACTGAAACGCTTCATTATTGCAAACATTTTAAGATATACTTGTTATTCTTAACATCTTAACAGATACTCTGACCCATAACTATCGTAAAACGCTACGACCGGAAGTAGAAACCTTTCGCGCATGCGGGGTACCGATCGGGTTTCCGGTACGGATCGGGTAGTGACAGTGACATTGTGCAAAAATGAAGCCAAAATATCCCACTTGTGGAGGCTGCCATCTTGCATTTTTGGAGCCAGAGTCTGCGCAGTGGTGACTTGAGGTGGAGCGACTGCGTCACGCTCCCGCCCACACACCCGCTGGACATGGCCGGAAACACGCCCCCTACACTTTTTACGTAGCCCGGCTGCTCCAGTTTTTAGCTGGTTTACCGCGACTGACGACTCGTTAAATTAAGGTAAATACAACCACGTCACTGTTATGAGAAAGAAACACAGCTTATCATCTTATAGTTCTACAACATCTAAAATCACTCTGTTGTTAATTAGTTTGCTAGATTAGCCGCTAGCATACGCACTGTGTTGGAGGCTTGTTGCTAGCTAGCTAGCGATGTTACACACCTGTTACTCTAATAGTCTGTTATTGAATGATTCAGGACTCCTTAGGTTTTGTTTCCATTTTTAGACAGTGATGAGATCAGCTGCACACTCCACAGAGGCCCAGAGTTACTGTTAATATCAAAAATATAACGCTGTCCTTTGAGATTTTAACATAAGACTGTGAGTGTAATGGATCTAAAACTGTTTAAATCTCTATAGCCTGGTAACATGGAAACTTTAAAAACATCAGCAGGAGGTTTCAGTAGTGTAGTCTAATTTGTTCTTTTCATTTAATAATAGAGTCCATATTATATCAACAGCTACATTCACCCTGGAGAGAAACTAGTGAGGCAGACCATCAGGACCAAGCTGGGTTTCTGGGTCCAAAGGTTTGGAGAAACTTCTTGCCTTTCTTTCATCACAGCTGTCCTGTGCCAGCTGTTCTGTTGACCCACTGAAAGAGGTTTCATTTAAGAAACACCAGGGGTCCGTTCTTCGTACCTCGCTTACTACATCCAAGATCGAATGACACATCCAAGATCAAATCATCGCGCTAACTTTGAGCTCGCTATCCCGGTTCTCCGAACAAACCTGTTGTTGACGATCAGTACAGCTGGATGAAGTAATGTGAGATCACTGGGTGGCTTAACAGGGGCTACGCATCGATAGTAGAAACATTGATCGGCAACCCTTTGATTGGTCGGCGAAAATGTCGAAGGAGCGCACTCGGTATTTTTCGGCAGCAGAGCAAGAACTCTTGATTGAGGGATTTCAGGAGTTTCAGAGTTTAATTAAAACGCAAGGGAACACTGCAAAGGCTGCAAAAGCAAGGAGAGAGGGCTGGCAGAAAGTTGCTGACAAATTAAACTCGTAAGTAATTTAATAATAATAATAATAATGGATTGGATTTATATAGCGCTTTTCAAGGCACCCAAAGTGCTTTACAATGCCACTATTCATTCACTCTCACATTCACACACTGGTGGAGGCAGCTACGGTTGTAGCCACAGCTGCCCTGGGGCAGACTGACAGAAGCCAGGCTGCCATATCGCACCATCGGCCCCTCTGACCAACACCAGTAGGTGGTAGGGTAAATTTATTATATTATATTACATTATATCATATTATATTATATTACATTATATCCTCTTTCACATTAGAGCCACGACAGGACCCACTAGAACATGGGAACAAGTAAAAGTGAAATATAAGAATATTTTACAGAATGGTAATATTTATCACTTATGTTGCTTGTTGTCTCTTGGAAAGAGACCCTGAAATAATCTGTTTGTTTGTTTATAACAGCAACCAAGAAAAGGGCAGAGCAAAAAAAAGACAGGTGGTGGTCCTGCACCCCCTCGTCAACAAGTTGGTTAAGTAAATAATATCCTCACGGGAATATCGATATCTCTCTATGAGCACACTGTCGCGCTGAGCTAAAGGATCCTGTCTATCCCGCAATATACGCTGGATTCTGAGGACTCTCCTTATCAATCTTGCACCTTCTGCAATGGGTGGCTCGCGTATACGGACAGGACATGGCTGCGACAGGCTTCCCAAATCCACCTTCGCTTTTATAGCCGTGGTCTCTCATCTTGATTACATGAAGTAATTTACTATTACTACTCTAAAATATGAATTACATCTGTAATAATCACATACATGTAATAGAATGATTAATAGTACATTTCCCTTTTTTTACGAAATGACCTGTATGTATCTGTGTGACATCAATAAAAGGATCAAGTGCTGCATTATCTTTAGTTACATTGATGTTATTTATTTATGGTGAAACAGTGGTAAAATATCGCTGTTGCTTTCATATAAATGAAGCGGACATACCTGAGTGGCCGCGATCTAATCCTGTTTACATAAAGTAAACCTGCTCCCGAGCAGGTTTACGCTTACGGATCTGTTGCTATGACAGCAAGTCCCGGATGAGCTTCGGAGAACCGAACGATCCAAGATCACGCGAAATCGTCAACAATCAAATCCAGCTAACTTACTTAGCGAGGTACGAAGAACAGGCCCCTGGAAGACTGAAGCTCATCGCATTGATCAAGCAGGACTCATGATCTTCACCAGCAGCTCCCTCACAGGGAAATCTTCAGCACTCCTCCGTAGGCCCGCCCCAGAAGATGGATAAACCCAGCATTTCATGAACACTGTGATGGAGACCTTTGGGTTGTGTAATGTTATAAATACTCGGATACTCCCCAGAGGCTCCAGGCTTTTACATAAAGATATTATATTCAGTCCTGTAGAAACTTGTATATTTAAAAATATATGATCCTCTCTGGTTACTCTGGTATGAATAACTCTGAATCACTTTATGGTAAATAACCCACCATCTGCAAAAAACTGAAAGAATTCCAGATGACAAATTTGTAGTTAAACATACAAGTGACGACCTTTGACCTTCATCAGGTTTTATTTAATTGTGTCAGAGAAACTCAAACGTGCTCTTCATGCAGCTGAGTACATCAAGTGTTTAAAACGGAAGCTGTGCAGGTCTGAGATCAGCAGCTAGGGATGGTTATCGTTTAGGTTTTATCCGATACCGGTGCCAAATCGGTACTTTTGAAACGGTGCCGGTGCTGAAACGGTGCTCGAACCGGTGCTTAAAGAATAATAATAATAATGGATTTATATAGCGCTTTTCTAGGCACCCAAAGCGCTTTACAATACCACTATTCATTCACTCTCACATTCACACACTGGTGGAGGCAGCTACAGTTGTAGCTACAGCTGCCCTGGGGCAGACTGACAGAAGCCAGGCTGCCATATCGCGCCATCGGCCCCTCTGGCCAACACCAGTAGGCAAGTAGGGTAAAGTGTCTTGCCCAAGGACACAACGACCAGGACAGAGAGCCGAGGGATCGAACCGGCGACCTTCCGGTTACAGATGCGATTCCCAACCCCCTGAGCCACGGTCGCCCTAGGAACAAAAAGAATGGAGAACACAAACTTGGTCCAAAAACCTCTCATGTTTAGCTGTTTTTTGTAAAAAGATAACAATGTTAGCCTTTTCTGCAGCTATGGGGCATATATGGTATCACTCTTGGCTGGAAGCAGTGCTTAAACAATGGAAAAAATAAACTTTGTCCAAAACCTCTCATGTTTAACTGTTTCCCACTTTTTCTTTGGTCATTTTAGCCTTTTTGGCCAGGGTGAAGGGAGCATCTGCCATCAAACAGGAAGACAGCCGCATGTAGCTATGATGATGTTTGCTAGTTCACCTTACATGCATTAATGTAATAACGTGGTTAGCCTACTCAACGTAAATTACACACGAACAACATGAAGCTACTCACGCAGAGAAGAACGGCTGCTGCTGCATCATCATCCTCATCATTTCTGCTACACTGGCAGGGCTAGGGGCCAGGACTCTCCTCTCTGAGTTTTTGGGGGATGTTGCATAACAGGCAACCCACCCGCAGTAGATGCGCTCGGTGTGAGGTCTCGCAGCAAGCTATCAAATACGGCGCATTTCTGGGCTTTTAAAAAAAACGCTATGCGTCGCCAGGTGTTTCATCGGATTCGAGGTGTTACCTCCTTTGACAGTATCACAGTATCAGCTTAAAGCACTTGTTGCTGCTGAGTTTGCATATTTTGCTGTGAAGTACAGCCCGACTTTGACCGCTTCGCCCTGGGCGTTTTTAATCTGTAGCTCTGCTCTAAAAGAACGTACGTACCTGGGCCCGCCTACTATCCTCGGAAACGTAAAATGATTGGCTAGAAGTTCAGGAAGAAAAAGCACCGAAATAAAGCACCAAAATGTGCGCTGCTTTTCGGTCTGGTTACTACCGTTTATGTCAGAACCGGTGCCATCATGGCACCGGACACCGGTACCCATCCCTATCAGCAGCTTTGTGAAACACCAAACTGAGGTCCTGTTAATGCTGATATACAGTGACACAGTTACATGAGTGATTAATCGTTTTGTTTTTTTGTCTTTAACTTTATCAATAAAACAGCTGCAGCTTTCACTACAGCACATGTGGCACTTTAACCTTTGTACTGTTTTCATCAGTTCATTTTGCAGTTAACATGTGAACATGTTGGATGATCTGTCTGCTGTCACTGGGTGGTGCTGAGGTCTGAATCTGAGGGCAGCTCCTGTAATCACAAACAGAACAGAACCATCACAAACTGAAATATAAAGTTTATCTCTTAAATCTAAAATAAAGCTGATCCTTCTGTCCTCACACACTCAGGATCTGAAGCTCTTCTCTTACATTTTTTCAGTTCTACAGTTTAATCCATAGTTACAGATTAATGAGGAGTTACTGAAGTACAAGCTTAAAAAAATGGTGTTACTGTCTTTACACATGTGGAGACTGAAAACATGCAGCTGTTTTAAGATATTTAATAATCAGCTCTGCACAGGAGCTGAAGCAGGATGCAGCCTGTTGCTTTTACAGTATAACACTTGTAATAAAAGTACAGTAACGGTAATTAGTGACTGAGCAGCGCAGAGCGTTTCTCTTGATTTCTTCAGTCAGGGTAAATTCATTCACCTGCACAGATTAGCTAAACGAACCCTGACAGCCGAGTGCTCATCTTAGCTAGCTAGGTCTCAGGAGCTAGCTAAGGACGGTAGTTACGGATTAGCTTACAAACACGTTTAACTTACCGAAAAAGTGCAGCGGGGCCTCGGGTCCTTCTGTCGGGTAGTCCAGTTTACTGAAGAATACCTCAGGCTGTCAGGTTAAAACACTCGGTCGTGTTTTCGTAACGTAAACGCCGGTCCTCCTCTCAGAGCCTACGCTCTATCTGCTATTCCCGAACAGAGATACGCAAGTTTCTCCGTGACTGCAGCTGCCAGTCAAAGCTGCTATGATGACGTTTCACCCCAATTTAACATCACCGCAGTAGGAATTAGAATCAAACTTATGGGAAAGGAGACCCCTTGGACATAAATCAGCAACTATTGATAACAAAAGAAAGAATCTATGGAAAAAGATTATCTGAGGAGAATTAATTAATTTTAGTCTGACCCCCGTCCCATCCGCTAACAAGGAGGAGGCGGGGTTTATGACCTATACTGCAGCCAGACACCAGGGGGCGATAGAGACGTTTTGGCTTCATTTTTGGGGACCTGACGCGTCGTCCATGTTTTCTACAGTCAATGGGTGGGACACAGAGGTCTTACCCTGGAAGCTCACATAGGCAATTTTGGACAGCTGACTGAACTTTGGTCCTCCTGGAATCAGGATCTTCTGGGTTGCTTTAGACACAAAACCAGGTGCGTAACCAGTAAGCATGGCAATATGAAGTCAGGGTCACCACTGCATGATCTACCAATCAGGGATCAGCACAACGTTTACTGGATCTATTCATCCTGTTAGGATTTTTACCATGAGGGTTACATTACTACTACCTGCCAGTAGGTGGCAGTATGGCAGTACAGTGACTGCATTCTGTACCTTTCTTCTCATAGCCTTTGTCCTCTTTCTCCTTCTCTCCTTCGGCTTTAGATTTTTCTTTAGTTTCCTCTTTGGCTTCAGGCACTGCTTGGTTCAAAAAGGAAATGAAATACTTAATTTGTATGAGGATTTTGATGTTTTCTGTTTACATTTCTTCTAAAAAACACTAAAAACCTGCCATTAATGCTTCAATAGAAAATGGTTTCAAATTTGCATAAACCTACAATCCGCCCAGTGTCAGTAATCTGACCAATCATGCCATGATGGAGAAATCTCCAAAGGTTCCACTTAACACTGAAACTTTCAGCCATGGAAACAGTACCCAACCCTTGGGCAAGATACTAACCCTAAGTTGCTCCATCAGAATATGAATTTGTGTGCATGTACTTAGAAAGCACTAAGTTTAGAGTCAGTGCTTGTGAGAATGGGTGTGATTGGGTGAATGTGACATGTTGTATAGAGCGCTTTGAGTACTCCGGGAAAGTAGAAAAGCGCTATATAAGAATCAGTCCATTTACCATGGATGGATGGGTTGATGGGTGGAGTAATCTATTAACAACAAGGATACTTTCTACACTAATATCTGTTGACTGTGAATCCTAATCTGTTGTTTTTGTACCTTTTTCCTTTGTTGCCTCTCTTGTCATTTCTTGTTTCGAGTCTTTCTTTTCCTCAAACTTCAACCCTCCTGATGGTTCAACAGATTCCTCTCCAGAAGACGTTCTTTCCTTTTTGTTTGCTGTAGAATCTACTGCAGGATTCTCACTGCCTGGATCCACTCCTGGATCCACATTAGGAATGTTTCTGTATGGCACAGAAGAATCTGGACCACTTGATTCAGATTTTTCATTTCCTGTCTCTCCTCTGCCTTGCTTTACTGGAAAAGATTCCTGTCCAGCATTGATAGAATTAGATCCAGGCGTTTCAATATTGTCACTTGAAACATTGCCAGGTTCAACCACAGGCATGGGCTGAGAATCAGATCCTGAATCTTGTCCAGGGCCAACTGACTTTGGGTTTTCTGGAACTGGGAAGGTAAAGTCAACAGGTGCTAAATCACCAGCAGGGTCAGACTGATCTATAGTAGCGGACTTTGTGTCTGATACAGGACCACCTCCATAGGGAGGCAACACGGAGTCCACAGGAATATCTGGAGCTGGAGGGGTAGCATCAGGAGGACGTATTTCTGGAGATGCCCCATCAGGAGAAGGTACATCAGGAGGAGGAAAATCTACTGAAGTATCTGGAGTCTTAATGGATGGCCCATCTGGAAGTACATCTGGAGAAGGCGGATCAGGAAAAGGTAGGTCAGGAGGAGGTGTATCGGGAGGAAATACATTACGAGAAGGCGGGTCGGGAAGAGGTACATCAGGAGCAGGTTTGTCAGGAGGTGGTCCTTCCAGAGGGAGATCAGGACGAGGAAGTTCTTGAGTAGGTACCTCAAGGAAAGATATATCAGTAGGAGCTCCATCAGGAGCTGGAACATTGAGGGAAGATAAAGCAGGAGGAGATGGTGCACCTGGAAACAGTACATTGGGGGTTGGAACAAAAGGAACTATTTCATCAGGAGTGAGTGTATCTGGAGATGATAGATCAAGAGGGGGCATTTCTGGTAGCTGTACATTATTAGTAAGTGTAACTGGAGATGATGCATCAGGAGAAAGTGTATCCGGAGATAGTATATCCAGTAAAACATCAGGAGAAATTACATCAGGAAGGGCTTCATTAAGAGCAGAAGGTATATCCACAGAGGGAGCTTCCAGTGGTAGATCTGGAGGAGGTACAGCCAGAGGAGGTATATCAGGACGAAGAGAAATTCCATCACGTTTTGTTGTAAAGAGAGTATCTCCAGCCTGACTGATACGGACAGATCCAGTGGGGAGAAAGTTTTCAGATTGAGACCCGTCACCTGGGGAAAACGTTTCTGGGATGGTTGTTAGAGGCAGAATTCCAGCTGATGGTGTTGGGACAGTAGGTGACACAGCACTGCTCATCACCTTCGATATATCAGTCCCAAGCACACCAACGTCTGAAGTGGAGTTATAGGGTGGACCCAGTGGGTCAGAGATAGACCCTCCAGTGTCAGTACTGCTGCCTTGGACAGTGGGGGTGGTACTGGTAGGACGGCTGGTGGTACTGTCTAGTACTCTGGGAGGTGGTTTTTCTCCAGTCTTCAGACGTGGATTGTTGGGTGGAGCTGTGTCTGTGGTAGGTCCAGCTGTACTGAATGAGTCTGTAAAGGCAACAGAACCTGTAGTACTAATAGTACCACGGACAGCAGTAAGAACTACTGTACCAGTTGTGAGTGTTGAGGTAGAGTCAATAGCAGTTAAAGGAAGGTCAGCTGAATCATTACTACTAGTAAAGTAAGTCACAGTACTAGAGTCAGTCATGTATGTACTGGTACTTGAATTGCCTCCAGTATTAGTAGAAATATCAGCTGAAACCATAAGAGGACCCTCTGTGCTGTTATCAGACATTAATGTGTACATGAATGTAGTCAAAGGAATGTCTTTAGGAGAAGTTGGGTCATTCAAAGTCTTATCAGTCATGCGGTTAGTAGTACTCAAAGCTGTATTAGTATCAGTTTTAGTAGTACTGTCAGTTACAGTATAAGTGGCTGTAGTACTGTCACTGGTAGTTGTAGTAGTAGTACTGTCAGCTGGGGTACCAAAGTCAGTTTTAGTAGGAACAGTAGCTGTAGTAGTTCTGTCAGTTGTGGCTGTAGTAATGCCAACAGCAGTATTTGTGTCGGTTGGCGTCCTGCTCTCAGGTACAGTAGTAATAGTAGCAGTAGTAGTACTGTCAGTCACTCCATCTGATGTGGCAGGTCTATCAGATGCTTCAGAGTTAGAGTCACCACCTGCTGTCAGAGAAGAAGAGTTACGTCTCTTTAGTAATCTTTTCTCTACAGTCTGCAGAACAGGGTACTGGGGCTTTCCAGTCTAATTCTCTGGCTGTAAAAATAAACTGGTGAGCTGGGTGTGTCCCACCATGAAGCCAGACCAGAAAAAGAATGAAAACAAGATCTTTTTACAGCTAAGAGACTCCAGGGAGGTTTTAATGAAAGGGAGTGCAATAAATGAACATTCTCATAACAGCCACGCAGATGGTCAGGCTGACAGACTCCAGAGTAAACCACCTGCTCTCAAAGGCCTCCCTGGAACCAAAACCTGGTCTTAGTGGAACTGCAATCAACCCCATCCCTCATGCAATCCCTAACCAACAACAGAAACCATTTGAGCCATTAATCTTCTAGTCTTGATGCTTATTTTCTTCAAGTCCTGTCTTTAAATCTGAGACCAAACCTCCTTCTCAGCACCCCAAATATCAACATGTTTATACCTGTCCCCTAACAGTCTGAACAGCAGCGCTATTTTAGAAATTATACAGATGTGTTCACACCATCAACAGGTCAACATTGTACAATGAACCACAGCGCAGAGGCTCCTTTTGCAACTGAACCTGGATCTCAAGGTTCGTACAGTTTGGGTTTCTTTTATGCATCTAGCTCATCCTCAGTCACCTGATCTCTGCCATGGCTCATCAGCCTCTGCTCTGCTTGGGTGGGGTTATTATCTCTGGTCCTTCCTGCATAGGGTGCTGAGGCCATAACATTGGGTTTAGTTTGGAGTCTGTTGCAGCCCATCCAGCCACATCTCATCTCCTGTGATTGTAAGAAACACCCGGTCTGTGTCCTGCAGAGGCTTTATGGACACTAACAATTTCTAATGCAGCTAAATCCACAGACTGCTGGACAAATCCTCTCTTTAGCCGAGACTGTTTCCACCCTGTGCTTTAGTCTCAGAAACTTTGAATCGCGTTTGTCCAGAAATTTGAGAATTCAGCTGCTGACTCCTCAGATCTAAAAAAGTCAGTCACTAGCTGATCTACTGATCTATATAGCTTATCTGTTGATCTCTATTCAGTCAGGGTTGCATCTCTTAGGATGAGTGTGTGTGTGTGACAACTAGCAACTTAAAACAACTTACACAGACTAAGAGCATGAGCGGCTCATCTGTTAACTACATAATTAACATCCAAATTTTCCTTGTAGACTGCTATCGTGTGACTGACGGGGATGATGTAACGTGAAGTGAATTCAGCTGCTAAAAGCTCACCTTAGACAAGCTGCACAGAAACGCACAGTTGCTTACAAGTGTAAAGTGCCATGATGCAACACAGACAGGTGAGCAGACAGACAGTTAAGACAGCTAATCAGCTGAGCTGTACTTACTGGCTGCAGGTTCTGTTGCTTCACCTGAGAAGGACATGAATGGAAACAGGTGTAGAGTTTATATTGCTGTTTGCAGGTGCGTGTCTGTGTGCATGTGTAGCTACATACAGGCATTGGCAGTGCCTTTGGGCAGGGGCAGGTATGATCCTGGTCTCCAGGTGCGAGATGTGAACTCTCGGCTGCAGCTCTGACAGTCCTGTCCAGCCGTATTGTGGTCGCATTCACACTGCAGTGTCGCATCGCGCAGCGCACACTGAGATGCATGTAGGTTGCACTTACACCTGAGAAACACACACAAAGAAGGGCTTAGCTTCACCTGAACTTTTACCAACTCATATGAAACTCCTGAAACTAGACCACTAAGATGGACGCTGCTCCTTAAACCTGCATTCTTTCTAATGTCCAGCAGGGAGTGACTCCTCTTGGCTGTGAAGGAGTCTGACTGGACAGAAGTGTACGAGCCTTCAGATCGCTCAGGCGATCTGAGCAGTGAGTACTTTCAGGTCTGACTGAATACAACAGTTTGTCCTGCTCGAAGCAGGCCAGGATTTAGGGCGGGGCTACAGTGGGACTGGTTGAGTTGCTTGTCATGTCAAGATGGTGACAGTGTTCAGCTTGACCATGGATCATCTATCCTCTGTGTATGTCAAAAGTTGCTGAAAACCCCCTGATGTCAGGTAAGCTTTAAAAGAAAATTCTTCTGAATGTAGTCCAATTTCTTTCCAAAATCTCAAATCCTAATCCTCTTAAACTGGCCTCCCTCTCTGTTCTGCCCCCCTACATGACTTTTTGTGATTAGCTGTAATGTTGGGGAACGCCTGATGATGATGGCTGGCTTTTGGCTCGTCTTGGTTGTGATATAGAGGTTGGTTAACTGGTTTTGGCATTGAAATGGTACATTAGTGTTTGTTTGTGGTTGTTTAGTTTGTTACCCAGTAGGGATGTTGGTCTTTTCAGGGCAAGGACTTGTTTGTCTCATTTGTGAATGTAGCCAGTTGTTGCTGAGTTATAGTTAGATTATGGTAGGTCTTTGTTGGTTACCTGGCAAAAACATCAATGTTGGAAATAGCATAGAAGTATTTCAGCAGGTTGTCTCTCTGGACGTAGGTTCCTCCCAGTGCCGGGCGGAGGAGCCTCAGTCGGAGGTTGGTGAAAGTGAAGAAATCTCTGAGTCCCTTTGTGGTCTCCATCCGAGTGTACAGAGCGTCCATGTTGATCAGCTTTGGACCAGCAAACACCCCGAACCGAGCTCTCACCTCAAACACCACAGATTTCTCTTCCTGTTGGTGAGGAGAAGTTTCAGATAACCACAAATAAATATAAGCTGTACAAATGTGTTCTGCATACTGTGCGGGACCAGCATCAGGGTCCAGTTACAGACCTTAGCGCCGACCCAGCGGGAGTACTGCTCGGTGCAGATGACCCGGGTAATGTTACTTGGTGCTAAATCAGAGACTCGTTTGGGCGACATGCCGAACGCCTCGAGACAGTCGTCGGCATAATACTGATACGGCTGCCAAGTGACACCTGAAACACAAACGCTGATTATTTGACAGTTCACGGTGTTTGTGACTTCCTGTTTCCTGGTTTCAGAATCATCTCCAGACAAAATCCATCTGTAAAAGCTTCATAAATGACTTTGTTTCACCCACATCCATGGATCAGAGGAGACAAGGGTTTCTGAATGATACCCCTCAGACTCTGCACTCAGCTAATTACTCTTCAGTGAAGTTGATCAGCTGAATGTTTCAGAAAATCTCTCAAACATTAGTCAGAACAGGTGTTTAACAGGTTTCCAGTCACCTTTGTCGATGGATTTCTCCAGCACCATGCTGGTTGGACGGCCATATTCGAAGGTAACAACAATGTCATCGACCACCTCCAGACTCTTGTTCCAGGTAAGGGTGATGTTGGCCAATAGGGGCTCAGGAAACCTGGACCATGTGATTGTCTGCCAGTAAGTGATGAGCCCACCCCTCTCCCTGTCTCCCATGAGCTGAGGAGGGTGAGACAGGTCTGGGCTAGAGGCGTCGCACTCATCGCTGCACAGGTACGGGTTCTCCTGAGGAAAGACCACATTGAGCACCAATATTTGATAAAGCACGAACACGGGCTGTAAGTTTATAAACAATCAAGAATGTCATTGTCACATTAACATCTGTAGCTCCCGTAACTCCTGAAAAATTGAAAGAATTCCAACGCCTCTTCAAAGCAGCGACTCTGCACATTTCAGAGACAGTCATTATAATCCCAGGCATGGTGTTGCAGGAGCCCCTCGAAGACAAAGGTTGATTGAGAGAAAAGAGGGTGAGTGTGATGGAAGTCCACAGAAAACAGATGTTTTATCAGGAATTTGTTCTTTTTACTTTTACCTCATACATTATACATGCTTCCCTTAGGCAGCATCATTAGAAGACATAGCATACATTTACACTGCTATGCTGATGACACCCAGCTCTATCTGTCCATGAAGCCAGATAACACACACCAATGAGTTAAACTGCAGGAATGTCTTAAAGACATAAAGACCTGGATGGCCGCTAACTTTCTGCTTCTTAATTCAGATCAAACTGAGGTTATTGTACTCGGCCCTGAAAAGCTTAGAAATATGGTATCTAACCAGATTCTTACTCTGGATGGCATTACCTTGGCCTCCAGTAACACTGTGAAAGTAATGGAGAGTAATGAGAGCAACTTTAGTGATAGTTTGCAGGATTTGTATGTTATGTAAATTGCCAAAGAAATAGTGTTAAGACTGGATTTATGTTACCCGTAGACGGTGTGTGGCCAAAAATAGAAATTGGAAGTGGGTTTAGAGCTTGATTTGTGGGCATGATTTGTTTCGTTACATTCTAGTTATTATTTTCACCTGCAAGTAAATTTAAAGGGATAAATAAGGAATTAGTTCATTTCTCAGGAGAGAAATGAAGAGGGGGACTTTTGAGGTTTAAATTCATAGGGGGTCATATGATTGTTGGGTTTTTCTCTGTATCTATGAAGCGCCTTGAGGCGACCTTTGTTGTGATTTAGCGCTATATAAATAAAATTTAATTTAATTTAAAAATGTGTTGTTCGAGGTAGTCAGAGTGGACTGAGATGAGGAAAGACCATAACTTCAGCGCAGAAGTGCTAGTATTAATGGTGAACATGGACCAGCACCAGTGTGGCTTTTCATGGCCAGTGTTTTTAGTTTTATTGTTGCGGGTGCTTCCTGATTTGGTCTGACATGCTGTTTGTAGGCGGTTAATACCGATGACGTTTGCAAACACAAACTGTGCGGTATTCTCACAGCTTCTGTTATCCTGTGTTTAATTAATGTTGACCTTTAACCTAGGCCTCCGTTATACTTACACATACTTTGTGTAGTCATTAAAGGTCAGTATGCTGTACCTTTACAGAGACTCTAACATGTGCAGAGAGGGATTAACACTGATGCTAATCTGATTAGGGTTTGAGGTTTATCCTTTAACTTCAGCTGCCGTGTGCAGGAGATGTGGCTTTAACTAACCAGCACTAACTAATCACACGAAGAGGGCCGAAAACCTGAAATACATGCTGAAGGAGACGTGTTAGACTCATTCCTGTCAGATGATCATGAAAGTGTTTAAATTTTCATGCAGTTTCCACCAAAATATCCAAACTCAGAGTCCAACATCAGATAACTAGGAAACATTCGGAAGGACCCTGGTCTTGTTAGAAGAGACGGCATCTATCCTGCTTTGGATGGAGCAGCTCCCGCCAAATTTATTAAACCCCCCAAAACGTGACCCGAGTTGGGACCAGGAAGCAGAGGTGCAGTCTTACAGGCCTCTCTGGAGTTTTAAGGAATTGGGTAAACTCATGAAATCTGTTCGATCTGTCGCTAACTTTCTTGGTCACCTGACTAGATGTAGTTTCGACATCAGCACCAGTGACAACGACAGAAGTAAACTCACTACTACGTCTCAGTAATATCACCTAATTTGTTCCAAATAAAAAGGTTTTTAAAAATGAATCCTTGTGTATTTAGTTGTCAGCGTGACCACAATGTAATATAAGCCAATTAGACTCCAAAGTTACCTGACAGTTATTCCAAATGTAATGAATAACTTTAACGAAGTTACAAACAATACTGAGTTCAACTAAGAATGTCAAAAACATCAAATCTACATTCAAATTGACCAGTTTATAGAAAACCCCGACAAAGCATGCCAGAGCTCCTCGGGCCGCTCACTCCAGAGCTGAGTGTGAAAAACAGCCAACACTCGATCACCTTTAGCATGAGGTGGGAACAGGAAACAGGTTTGTGTTGAGGATCTGAGGGTTCGCAGCGGTTGGTACAGGAAGAGCAGGTCGATACTCTGAAATGGGATTTAACTTTACTGAGTCAAATCTGAAGAGCAGCAAGCTGGAGTAACATGTTCAGGGTTCCTGGAAAGTTTGGATAGCAAAGCTTATTAATTCCCGTTAAAAGACTGTTACAGTAGTCTGACTCAAAGCATGTGTGGTGGTCTGAATGTAAACTCATTATTGATCCTGTGTGATAAGAAATGTCATTGAATGTTGGGGGGTGTAGATACCTGCACAGATAGCAGGTATCTACGCCCACTCTTCACTTTCAAAAACTGTAAACAGCTCCGTCGACACTTTGAACTGTGAGCATGTCAACTAAACGCTAACATGAGTTGTTCCCACACTTCATAGCTGATTTCAGATCAGTTAGTCACGCAAGTCTCAGGAGGAAGCTGGCGAAAAGCCGTGCAGGTACAGCTGGGATTCAAACCAGGAACCTTCTTGCTTGGAGGCATAACCACTGTTCCACCCAATGTGATTACAGCTGAGTCTGTTTTTCAGTGGAGCCAGTGGCTCCAGAGTCCATCTGCTGCACAGTCTGAACGTCCTTGTTCATGTTCTGATCACGTTACTGCGCCTGTCTAACCCACTGAACTTTAGCGTGTTTCACGTATGTTGTGAGACGCTTCCTGTCCGACTCTCGGGGTCTTTTCACTGACACAAATGAAATCAATTAGCATTTAGTCTTTGCTTCATTACAGCTGTTACATTTATCAATAATTCAGGCAGGACTTCAGCTTCCCAAAGGAACAATTAGAGAGCCAGCGGGATCACCGTGTCCTCTGTCTGTTTGCAGAGGGGTCCAAACTGTGGCTCGGGGCGCCTGCAGGAGGTCATACAATGACTGACAGGTGATCGTCTACTCTTCCTTGTTTTGGTGAAAGATAACGAGCTGCTCACGTTTAAAATGAGTGAAACACCAACAATTTAAATGTAGTCGGAAAACTTTAAAATAATTTCATCAGCAAACAGTTCAGATGCTGCAGCACCAATCACAAGCTCTCTGTGAAGTGAAACCCTCACCTGTGGACAGAGTTCATCTGACAAACTGAAGTTTGTGGAGTGAAAATGATGAAGAGAGCAGAGGTATAATGTCTTTCTGTGACACAGGCAACAGGAAGTCGGCTCAGAGGTCACCTGTGTGTTCAGGTTTGTGATCAGGTGTGTGTGTTCAGGTGCGTCAGACTGACCAGTGTACAGAATCTCTCAGGTGGGTTTCCGCAGGTGATCCCAGGGGGGTCAACTCTGATCTGCATCACCTCCTTCATGTTGGTTGGGGGCGGCTGACAGGCGTAAAACTCAGGCCCCGCCTTTGAGCCACGCAGAGATCGACAGACATCAAACTGACACCGTCCACGCGGCAGCAGGAGGGCAAGGAGGGCGAGGGCGTGTGAGAGGGACATGATGAACTGTCAGGCAAACAGGAAGTTCAGCTGAAGGTCATGCCATAGTTACAGCTTTGCCAGGCCTACTTCAAACAGGTGGCTACCATGGCAACCATCTGCTTTCTGTGTGGTTGTCATGGTGTGCTAAAGGTTTTGCTCGCCGCCCACAGGCCTGCAGTAGAAGAACAGAAACAGAGCATCAAACGTTGAGTATGCCGTGAACTTGAACCAAACATGTTCACAGACAGGAAACAATCTGCTCAAAATGACCTCACTTCCTGTTTGCAGCTGCCACCTTTGGGCACAGGCTTGTGTTGTCTCTGGAAGCTCGCCTGTGCATTCAAAGCAATTATTCATGAATATTTTCTACATTGTTGCCTTCAGCCGAGAGCTTTCACGTGTTTTTGTTCAGCCTGGAAACGTAAGGAGCAACGCACCTTACAGGAGGCTACTCAGTCTGCACGAACCGGTCACTAAGCTGAGTTGGAACCAGGCGCCCCTTCATTATGGACAAACTGTGAAGAAGTCAGAGACCGGGCAGGCCATTTCTCCCAGTCACATCTCACTGTTACTGCTCATGTGACCGTTGAAGACTCCCAGCAGGACAACCGAACCCTACAGGACCTGAGTACTCTGAGCTGTGATTGGACAAGTCCGCACAAGCCCCAGTCGAGACCTGTTCTCCCACCCAAACACGCAGGGAAGCAAGGCTCACATCCACCAGAGAAACGCTGTGAACCTTGGGGATAGAAGAAGACCCGCCGCCCCTCGCCCACCACCTGTCACTGCGGACAGCTGCAAACTGGGGCAGTATCCAGCCCCGCCTTCCTGGGGTCCAGTTCCACAGCTGGAACCGAGCATCGTGCCATCTCTCAGCCTCAGGCAGGGAAGTACCACAACCCGACACCCCCCCCAAAGTGACAATCGCCAAGTTTTTCCTACCAGTATAAACACCCTAACCAGCGGCGACCCTGAAGCACTGACCAGCTACTGAAAGCATCCAGATGTTTGTGACCTGCCGGTTTACCTGAAGTCTTTTAATCAGCCGTCATCATGCAGGAGCAGGTGTGTAGATGTTGCTCAGTGTCCTGCAGCCTCTGGAGAAATAAAGCGAGACGGTCCGAGCTCGGCTCAGAGTCTGTGTTTGTTTGTGAGATGGCAGAGATGATTAAACTGAGACGCTCGGTCCTCCGACTCTTCCTCTTTATTAAAATCTTCCTGCTGATGAAACCGGAGCGGGATCAGTACCATGCCTGACACACACTCAGCGTCCACTTCATTAGGAACACCTCCTCACTAATGTCTCGTTTACTTTCAGAAAATCATAATTTTATCACCTGAAGCTTTCAGATCAGTTTTCACCTGAGACACCTTCGTACACACCTGCTCAGGTTATTTCATCCGTGTGTCTGTCTGTCTGCAAGCACACCTGTCTGTGTGACAGCCACTCACCTGTCTGTCTTCAAGTTGATTCTTGATGAGCTGATTAAACGGGCAATCAAACATTCCTCCTCCTCAGCTCCTCTCTTCTTACTGTATTTCCTTTTGTTCCCTTCCTCTTCTCGTTAATCCTCCTCTTCCTCAGCGAGCCTCCTTCTGTTTCTCCTCTAATCCCTCTCCTCATCCCCTTTTCTTTTCTCTCTCAAAGATCTGTCGCTCTGATGGCTCAGCCCTCCCTCTCGCTCTCTCTCTCTGGATCAGGTGGTAAAACGGTTCATCTGACGGTTGATAGCGAGGGGTGAATAACCCCGCTAGTCACATGACTGGCATCTGATCCTGACAGGAAACAAACTTTTTTCCTCTGAGATTTAATATTGATATTCTGCACCTGCTCAGGTAAACAAAGGTGTCAGTCACAAATAAACGAAATGGCCAGGAATGGGTTGATGGGCGGAGACCACGTCCCCCGGTCTGACAGGAGGTGGAGTCTTTGAGCTATGAGCTGATGATGTGGTGGTTCTAGTTCAGGTCCACCTGCAGCTCTGTGAGAGCCTTTTAGCCAAACGTTACATCGCTGCTCAGTAAAAAGATCCCTGATGATTAAATTATAAAATATATGCAACAAATTTATGAAATCATTGGAGCATTACAGCAAAAACGACCATCAGGGTCAGTGTTGGGTTTAGATTTTATTATTGTCATTTGTATTAGGAAATATTTAACCATATATTCTTAGAGGTGTATAATCAATTGTGTAGTGATAGGTTGTGTGATCTTTAACAGGCTGCAAAGGCTTGGTGCGTATTCCACACTAGAATGCACACCCACATCCTGGGAGCACGGGAGAGGTCGTACCTTGTCTTCATTGTTTTATGGTAGGATTAACGTAGCTACGTCTGTTCTAGTCTAAGTGCTTTTCTGTTTAGATGAACTGCTGGACTTCCTCACCGGGGGGGGGGTCTACCCTCTTCCTGACCAAGGATGTTTGCCTTCATGTTATATGACCCTTTGATCAGCAGTACCACACACACACACACACACACACACACACACACACACACACACACACACAGTATTCTTTGTTTACATGTATACCTATGTAAGATGCTATATGTTAATGACCCTATGCATATTCATGTAGCCACAATAAAAGGAGTGCTGTGGGGAAACCTGGCTGAGAGTCTGACAGTGGTCAAGTGGTGGAACGACGCTTGGCTCCAGCCAGGTCTCCCTCATGCATGAGTAAACCAGAGAACTTTGGTGCCTTGAGTCTTGCTTTTTGCTGCGTAGCAGATTGTCCTTAACGTTCCAGCGAATAGGTTCGAGCTACAAACCTATCAGTCAGATCCTGATGGAAACTTCCTATAATCTCAGGAATCTTTCTGCTTTTACTGGCTAGTTTGAAGAGAATTTTTAGAGCTACGCTTCTTTTGCATCACTGCTGTGCTGTCGGCTCCTTAGGACTGCCACATGTTTTAGTTTATGGCAAATATCTGAGACCTCTGAGGCTTCGCCCCAGCAGGAACGCATCCCAAGCCCATCCTGTGCTTCCAGGACACCTGGATCAAGGCCACTGTCCTGCAGCGAGGCTCCACATATGAGCGCACGGCCTCCTGCAGCACCTCGGCTCCATCCAGTCCATCCTGACTCTAAACCCACCCTGCTCCTCACACAGCTGTTGAGTCCCAGAGTCCCAGATTGTAGTCAATGTGGGAACACCTGGGAGTCCAGTTCCTGCTCTCAGCCACGGGTTGTTTCACTCACCTGCTGAGCTTGCACACGTGGTTGGCATCACTGGGCAGCAACTGATGGCACCTTTCTTGGCTGCTAACCCAAAGCACATTGTGCACTGTCAGCCCTGCGTGCTGCACAATAACATTTACTGTTATTTACACTTAGCTAGATTATTGCAATGGTGTTGTGTTTATTATGTTGCTCTCTTTTTTGCTTGTTTTCTCTTCTTTTTTTCACCTGTTGAGGTCATGTCTGTCCCGTCTCTAACTACTGAAAATAAAATAAAATAAATAACAAAGGTTAATCCAATGGACCGATATGGCAAGGCCGTGATGATGCACTTGGTAAAGTAAATCTGTTGGGCATCTTGGCCTTCAGACAATAATTCTAATGGCTAAAGAACCAAATCAAATAGGCAAAAGAAAACAAACAAACTAAAAACTGATGGCAGAAGATTGGTTTGGCCTACCCCTGACCAACTGCCACTCCCTCAGCCTGGGCCTGTTGGAGGTGACTTCCTGTTAAAAGGGGGTTCCCCGGACCTTCAGTGCTCATTAAGAATCTCAGAGGTCAGGTGATTTTTGTCTCCGGGGAAGCAGAATGAACAAAGGTCACGGTTACATGTAAACATAGCTGGACTGGCCATCGGGCATACCGGGCGTTTGCCCGGTATGCCTCGTTTTTATGGGCCGATGGGGGTTTTTTTTCCCGTTTTTAACCGTAACGGTATAAACAATGAAAGGTGGTGGATTGGCCAGATGCTGGGAGATGTGTAAAGATAACTCAGTTGTTTGGTGGTGGCTATCGCGGAGCTGCCACAGATTCAGTAACATTAGCAAGTGGTGGAGGCCAGCAGGTGGATGACGGAAAGGCAGGAGGAGCAGAGACCCGAAGCAGCCGCCGGTCCGAGTGTCAGGAGAACTGAACTTCAGGTTCAGCAGCACGTTTAAGCTTGATCAGCTGTTGCTAAAATTTATTTAATATTAATTTCTAGTATCAGCTGATGTTTGCTGGAGCCACAGCTGTAAAGCTGCTGGTCATGATGTCGGTTTGGATATGTGGTGAGAGGGAAACATGCAGATGAAACCAGGAGATGTCCTTACTGAATCATCAGAGCTGAACAGGTGATGGAGAAACAGGTTTACCTTTTAGGTGACATGGATGAGTTGAAGTTATGAACTGTTTCTGAGAGACAAATAACACCAGGATCCTTTTCTAAGCAGCTGACAGCTGGTAACTGTGCAGGGGCGGATCTAGCAAAGTGTTGCCAGGGGGGCAGGTAGGGCTTTAACAGGGAGAGGGGGGCACAAGGAAATACTTTTCTCTCTTATTCTCATTTAAAATGTCTCGCTTTTAACAAATAATTATCTGAATCTTACAACAAACGTTTTGATCTGCTGTAAAATGCATAGAAATCCATTATTGTACATAGTAATTTTTTTCAAATTCAAATTCAAATTTTATTTGTCACACACACACACAACCATACACAGTATGACATGGGGATGAAATGCTTGTAGCTGTACAATGCCCAACCATTAAATGACAGAAAAAAGTTTTACAGTATCTACAATTTACAGGTTACTACAAAATTTAAAAATTAACTTAGAAATTTACAGTAAAAAATGTGCAAAAAATGTGCAAATAGCAGAAAGGGTCCAATCATAATTTCTTCAGAAGTAAGTACTGTATATGATGCCAGTATTTTCCCACATTTTCTAGATTCTGTACCAGTACTGTGTAAAATTCTTTCTCACCTGTCTTTCTGTCTCCTTTCACTTTGTAAAGGTTGCCATGTTAGAAAACATATTTTGCCCTGCCATGCTGTTTATTGATGTGGCAAATGAATAGTTTATGAAAATATATCTAAATCTGTCATCAGTAATCAGTAATGATCATGTCTCACCTCTAGTCTCCTCTGTCTTAATTTCAGGTTTTCACCATGTGCTGTAGATAGTTCAGGAGGTTAACTCGACCAAGCAGTCTGCTTCCAGGTACTGTTTAAATTCAAATTCAAATTTTATTTGTCACGTACACAGTCATACACAGTACGATATGTAGTGAAATGCTTTGACAACTGCTCGTGACCTAAAGAAAACAAAAAAGGGAAAAGGCTATGAATAAGATAGGAAATAAATATGAAAAATTAAAAAGGGTAAATTTAACTAGGAAGGAATAAAATATAAATTAAGATTAAAAATGAAATAACTGTACAACACAAATTAGAATGAAGGGTAAATTTAACTGGGAGAATAAGATAAAATATATAAATTAAAGTTGAAAATAAAATAACTGTACACTAAAATACACAATATAGAACTATATAAGAATGTATGAAGAAATATAAATAAATATATACACAATAACAGCAGCTGTACAAGTATTAACTGGAAATGAAGAATATAGTGACCAGTGTTGTGCAATCCACATTATGTCTTGTAGAATACCAGAATATGCAGGATGGTGGAGGTTTAAGTTTATTAGACTGATACATATATACCAACAACACAGTGTACATCACTGTGACAACAGCGTTTGTTTCCATTCAAAGGCTTTATGGTTTTTCCTATAATACCTGGTGGGCCGGTCTCTAGTCAAAATGCCCGGGCCGATTTTTTGTTCCAGTCCAGCCCTGCATGTAAACACCTGTGACCTTTAACCTTCTATCTTTACATTTATTTACATCATCATCCAATGACTGTAAGATTGCCTTTCCAGTCAGGGTCACGTTTTTTTGTTTTTTTTAACGACTTCCTAAACGTCATCAACGCGCGCCAGCAGCCGGGGGGGGGGGGGAAAGCAGAGAAGATGGCGGACGTGGTGAATGTCGGAGTGAACCTGGATGCGTTTTCTCACGCCATCAGCGGCATCCAGGCGCTGCGCTCCAGCGTGAGCCGCGTGTTCGAGTTCCTGAAGGACGGCATGAAGAATCGCGAGACGCTGGAGGGTCGAGAGAAGCAGTTTATATCCGAATTCCAGCAAAACCTAGAGGCGGTCAACAGAGACCTCAAGTGAGTCCAAACACTGTCCGTCAGGATCCAGCCTACAGAAAAACACACTAACCCCCAGACCAGGGTCCATTCATATTTCTGCCGATTTAAGAGTTAATACACAAAGACATGCTGACAGACCAGGGTCCATTCATATTTCTGCTGATTTAAGAGTTAATACACAAAGACATGCTGACGGACCAGGGTCCGTTCATATTTCTGCTGATTTAAGAGTTAATACACAAAGACATGCTGACAGACTCATAACAGACCAGGGTCCATTCATATTTCTGCTGATTTAAGAGTTAATACACAAAGACATGCTGACGGACCAGGGTCCATTCATATTTCTGCTGATTTAAGAGTTAATACACAAAGACATGCTGACAGAAGAGGGTCCATTCAGATACATAATTTTCTTAGGGATTGATAAAGCATTCTGATTCCTGATTCTAACAGCTGCCAAGCACCTACTGTCGCTGTGTCGTTGGTGTGGAAACTTGAAATACTGTCCAAAGGGAATTCTGGATCCTCAGAGCAGATATGCATCTTCCTCACGGGAATTATTAAAATATAAAGTTCATTTTCTGAATACATCCTAAACTGAAGGCGACTTTCCGTGCCACAGAGCAACACTTGGAGTGTATTTTGAGACAAGACAGCAGCTGATGGTCAGGATGATTTTAGGTCCATGTTTACTGAGAGTCTAAGTGTAATCAGCCATGCTCGAGCAGGCTGAAGTGAGCCTGACCTCTGACTGTTATTTTATGACTTTTTAATCCTAAACACGTTTTTACGGTTTGACTTTCTCTGGCGACTGAAAATCCGTCTCTCTGTCTGTCTGTCAGTGAGCTGGAGCGTCTCAGCGGATTGGTTGGTCGCCCCTCAGAGTCCCACCCCCTCCATAACAGCGGTCTGCTGAGTCTGGACCCGGTGCAGGATAAAACTCCTCTGTACTCTCAGCTGCTGCAGGCATACAAGTGGTCCAACAAGGTAACCGCTAACGTGCACTTCCTGTTCACTGATGATCAACGTTCCCTCTAATGTTTCATGAACACACAAACTCCCTGAGCGTCCCTTGGACCACTGTGAGCAACATCAGACGTGTGCAGTGTGGTCACACCAGCATCCAAGTCACATAGGTTTATTAAAGTAATCAAATTACAGCATTTATGTTAGACTACTTTAAATTAACTGCTTCAGCCTACTTACAATGACAATTAAAAACAATCTTGTTCATGACCTGTAGCATGTTAACACTATTGGAAGGAAAAATAACTTGAACTCCAAGTTTGAAAACAAAGCTTTCTTTCTTTATTCTTTCATAAAGCTCTGACTGTATTATGAGTCTGTGGTCTGGGAGAGAGTCTGTAACTCTGTCTGCAAATACAGTAAACAATGACCAATGTTGGGCAGTTAATTATATAGTTACTTCTTCAAA
The DNA here is from genome assembly GCF_964374335.1 of Astatotilapia calliptera. Taxonomy (NCBI): domain Eukaryota; kingdom Metazoa; phylum Chordata; class Actinopteri; order Cichliformes; family Cichlidae; genus Astatotilapia; species Astatotilapia calliptera. The sequence goes on from NC_137433.1 coordinate 40,342,760, forward strand.
AAAGTAACTGAGTTATGCAAACAAAGCTTTTTGCAGCTGTTTACCTAAAAATGCAGCCAAAGCGTTTTTAAATAAACATTTCAAACTATTTACAGAACAATCAGCTGTTCTGCATCAACTCTGATGCCACACAAATTATTTGTGCCGCTCCAAAAAATAATTTCTGTCCACTATGAGACGAAGGAGAACAACAGCCTGATACCTGCAGGCCTGACAGCAGCAGATGTATCACTGCTGTAACACTCAGCAGTCGCCTCATTGTTCTGACACACAACACTACTGACTACACTACACACTGACTACACACTGACTACACACTGACTACACACTAACTACACACTAACTACACACTAACTACACACTAACTACACACTGACTACACACTGACTACACACTGACTACACACTAACTACACACTGACACGGTCGTTGTGTCCTTGGGCAAGACACTTCACCCGTTGCCTACTGGTGGTGGTCAGAGGGCCCGGTGGCGCCAGTGTCCGGCAGCCTCGCCTCTGTCAGTGCGCCCCAGGGTGGCTGTGGCTACAATGTAGCTGCCATCACCAGTGTGTGGATGTGTGTGTGAATGGGTGGATGACTGGATATGTAAAGCGCTTTGGGGTCCTTAGGGACTAGAAAAGCGCTATATAAATACAGGCCATTTACCATTTACACACTAACTACACACTGACTACACACTGACTACACACTAACTACACACTGACTACACACTAACTACACACTGACGACACACTGACGACACACTAACGACACACTAACGACACACTGACGACACACTGACTACACACTGACTACACACTGACGACACACTGACGACACACTGACGACACACTGACGACACACTAACGACACACTGACGACACACTGACGACACACTGACTACACACTGACGACACACTGACTACACACTGACGACACACTGACTACACACTGACGACACACTGACTACACACTGACGACACACTGACTACACACTGACTACACACTAACGACACACTGACGACACACTGACGACACACTGACTACACACTGACGACACACTGACGACACACTGACGACACACTGACGACACACTAACGACACACTGACGACACACTGACGACACACTGACTACACACTGACGACACACTGACTACACACTGACGACACACTGACTACACACTGACGACACACTGACTACACACTGACTACACACTGACTACACACTGACTACACACTGACGACACACTAACGACACACTAACGACACACTGACGACACACTAACGACACACTGACTACACACTGACTACACACTGACTACACACTGACTACACACTGACGACACACTGACGACACACTGACTACACACTGACTACACACTGACGACACACTAACGACACACTAACGACACACTGACGACACACTGACTACACACTGACTACACACTGACGACACACTAACGACACACTAACGACACACTGACGACACACTGACTACACACTGACTACACACTGACGACACACTAACGACACACTGACGACACACTGACTACACACTGACTACACACTGACTACACACTGACGACACACTGACGACACACTAACGACACACTAACGACACACTGACGACACACTGACGACACACTGACGACACACTGACTACACACTGACTACACACTGACGACACACTAACGACACACTGACGACACACTGACGACACACTGACTACACACTGACTACACACTGACGACACACTGACGACACACTGACTACACACTGACGACACACTAACGACACACTAACGACACACTGACGACACACTGACTACACACTGACGACACACTAACGACACACTGACGACACACTGACGACACACTGACTACACACTGACTACACACTGACGACACACTAACGACACACTAACGACACACTGACGACACACTGACTACACACTGACTACACACTGACTACACACTGACGACACACTAACGACACACTGACGACACACTGACTACACACTGACTACACACTGACGACACACTGACGACACACTGACGACACACTAACGACACACTGACGACACACTGACTACACACTGACGACACACTGACGACACACTGACTACACACTGACGACACACTGACTACACACTGACGACACACTGACTACACACTGACTACACACTAACGACACACTAACGACACACTGACGACACACTGACTACACACTGACTACACACTGACTACACACTGACGACACACTGACTACACACTGACGACACACTGACGACACACTGACTACACACTGACGACACACTGACTACACACTAACGACACAAGATTAGTGCTAAACATTGCAAATCTCTCACATCTCAAACACGCCATCACTCCTAAAACTTCCCCCTCCCTAAACAATAAATGCCATGTTGCTTGGTTGATTGGTCCACATGGTACATTTTTCCACCAATAGGAGAGGCTGGGGGAGGGGTGTTGTTTTTGCTCAGGGGGTTTTCCTTATAAAACGCAGTTTTTACCGTTTCTTCCTGCAGTAAATATAAACAACGACAGTATTCAGGAAGAAAAACAAACATTGCAGATATTTTATCATAACTCTGGTTTTACGTGGCCGATCAACACAATTTAAAAACTGGTATAAAGTCCACACTTTGTCCGTCAGTTGTTCGTCTGTGCTGCTCACATCTCCAATGGTTGTACACGTTGTCATTAACGTGGCTTCACTCCACATCAGCCGCTTTGCTAGCTAAACACCGGTGTCGGCACATAAGGACGCTGTCAGAGCCTGTCAGCGACGTTGATTAGCTGCGTATCTATACGAATGTGAATCGCATCATTGGCTGGACTGTGGGATAAGGTGGCATCGTTCTGATCCCATACGGGAGCAGCCAGTCACTGACTAACACTGCAGAACAGGATTGTTAAAGTTTTCATTTTAATTTCAATTCAGGTTAGATTTTTTTTTCTGTGCGCAGAGACGTGCCAGCAGTGCGCAATTGCGCACGCGCGCAGCTTAGAGGGAACATTGCTGATGAGGACCTCAGAGCAACCGCCCTGTTCACAGCGAGATCAAAGTGGACCTGAACCTGGACATTTCCCCACGGAGCCCTGCTGTGACACACCGTCACAGATTTAACAATTCAAGAAAGGCATGTTTAGCACCATCATAGCTAACTGAGCGGAGGAGACGACAGCTGAGCGTCAGTGTAGCGGGGTCGCTGTCTCCTGCCGTTCATGAGCGGTCCGTGCCTTTAGCAGAGAGTAGCTCTGTTGGCTGGCTGGTCTGAAACAGGACGTGCCTCTTGTTCGCTGTAATGTTCGGGTTTGCAGACACGTCATGATGAGGACTGTTTGAGTCAGGTGACCCGGTGCCATCAGCACTGTGCATCTCATATTTCATGACTTTGGGCGTATTCATCAAATACTGGCTTTTGGGGCGTGTTGGATCAAAAGAAATAAATATAACCACTTTTACCTCGAACCGGAGAAGCCACAGAAATTAAAGTAGCTACGACACACTGGATCGCCTAGCAACACAATTGTTTTTACACATGTTGGCGTGAAGGCTGCTGTAATGTGAGCCAGCTGGGTGAGTGATAGATAAATGTGTAGGGACTGTAACTGGAATTAAAGACTTGTGGTTACTGCGGGGTCGAAGATGGATGTTGAGCTGGAGTGAGGGCTGGGCCATGTATCGAATATACTTAACGAGTTTGTCCACATACGATGGTTAAAATGGCGTTATCGTAACCATCGAGTATGGGTTGCCATGGAAATATTACGGTGTCTGCACGTTTTTTTTTTTTCTCCCACACACTGCGAATGCATCATTAATCCCCCCGCCAAACCTCAAAACCTTCTACCTAACACACCGTGCTGAGCGTGCGTGTTTCAGTCATACCAGATAGGGAAATATGGCGACGGTGGGAGTTTCCACACGCCATGGGACACAAACCTGCTGTGTCGGTTTTATCATCGCTGTTTGGACTTCAGCTTCTGTCGTGTGAGGTTTTTTATTTGACTGTTTCACATGTTATAAGCACAAAGGACGACCTTTGTAACCTCAGTTGTTTGTTTTGTTTCGGTTTGTTAAAGTCGAGTGTTGACCGCAGACAGACGTGGTTGTGACAAGCCTCTGTGTGCAGCTGATGGTTCGTAGCGTTTTCAGACCAACAGAATCAGCCCCCGCCTCTGATACCCACTGTGTCAGCTGTGTCTCATTAATCAGCGAGTTCTTGATCGCGACTCTTCAGCTGCTCTGAGCGTGTCAGGTGCTTTGATGTTGGTCCACAGCTGGAGCTCATGGAGCTGCCACCACAGACCAAGCCAGCGGCGGCCCTCGTTTACGAAGGCTGAAGATGAGTCCTTCCACCGTCGCCGTCGTGTTTGCAAAAACATGGACGTGATAAAACCACTCCCTGTAAACTGGTCAGGGACCACCCACCCGGACGCTGCCTCCATGTTTTTACTGCCTGACAGTCAGACAGACAGAGGACACTGGGATTGTCCTCGTGTGGACACTTGTGAGGTCGGATGCAGGCTGAGCGTCTTTGAGTGTGAGGAAAACGTTTAATCCATGTTTAGAGGCCCCGCCTACCGTCAAATCCTCACGCTGTGTTTGTGTGTATGTGTAGTTGCAGTATCACGCTAGCTTGGCCTCCAGTTTGTTGAACCAGCAGTCGCTGAAGCGATCAGCCAATCAGATGGGAGCATCAGCCAAGAGACGGCCCAAAGTCCAACCCAGTACTCTGGTACTGCCTCCACAGTGAGTACTATTGCACAAAATACTACAACAGTGCTACAGTAAACTATTTCACACCTTTATGCTGCGGTTCCCCTGGTTTATCCTTTCACACTAACACACGGGCACCTGTCACACCTGTCACAGGTACGTGGATGATGTCATCTCTCGCATCGGCAGGCTGTTTCCTGATATGACCATTGAGCTGTTTAGACCCAACGGGACGTCGGCTGTGCTGCTGGTAGTAGAATACACATTTAAACACACTTTGTGCCCACAGGTGTTTTCAGATCAGGTAACATGTGTCTGTCTCACCTGTCTCCGTCCCAGGTGACTCTGGGGAAGGTGCTGAAGGCCATCGTTGTGATGCGGTCGCTGTTTATCGACAGAACCATCGTTCGAGGATTCAACGAAAACGTTTACAACGAGGAAGGAAAGGTGAGTGTTCGCCTGACAGGTAACAGCTGATTATGTGTCCCAGGTAACCACGGTAATCTGTTCTTTTGTCCTCGTCAGCTGGATATCTGGACCAAGTCCCAGTACCAGGTGTTTCAGAAGGTAAGAGATCTCAGATGCATAGAAGTTGATATGTGGGCCTAGCATTCGGAGCCCTGATTAGCCAGGTGCTTGCAGGTAACAGACCACGCCACCACCGCCCTGCTGCACTACCAGCTGCCTCAGATGCCAGACGTCGTTGTGCGGTCTTTCATGGTGAGAGTAATCGGGCACCAGAGTAATCTGATTACCCTCTGTCGTTGCCTGTCTGTGTCTGACCCCTCTGTGTCGCCCTCTCAGACCTGGCTGCGGAGCTACATAAAGCTCTTCCAGTCGTCATGTCAGCGTTGTGGCCGTTTCCTGCAGGACGGACTTCCTCCCACTTGGAGGGACTTTAGGACCCTGGAGGCGTTTCATGACACCTGTCGCATGTAACAGGACACTTCCTGTTTATCTGTAAAGTTTTTCTTTATGTAAAGGTGTTTCAATAAAGTTTGTTTTGTACAGATGTGTGAGTGAAGCTGTTATTGATGTCTGCTGAGCCGTGAGCCTGTTCATGGCTTAAATTTATTTATTTATATATTTTTACAAAGTTTGCTTTCTGTATGCAAAAACCCCCAAAGTTGAGTCAAATTGATTTCTGTGCACAAACTTGGCCAAATAAAGGTGATTCTGATAATATTGCCCAGGGAAACGTGACTGCCAGTATGGGCAAGACTCCAGGTGCAGGCTGTGTAAAGATGCCCCTGAGACAATCCAGCACGTAGCAGCAGGGTGCAAGATGCTGGCAGGCGGGGCATACGTGGAACGCCATAACCGAGTGCATAGTGGCATAGTGTACAGCAGAGGTGTCAAACTCAATTGCATAGGGGGCCAAAACTCAAGGCACACTTTAGGTCGTGGGCCAAACAAGATAAACATTTTTTAAACACACTAAATCGATGTTTTTTATACATAAATATGAATAAAAACAGGCAGAAATATTATTCCAGAATAAATAACTTAAAAAAATTAACTTTAACTTTAAATATTTTGCTCTCCATAAAAATATATCCTGTCACAATTATGCAAGTTAGAAATATGAACATGCAGCAAAAACCCCAGAAAAAATAAATGAAAGCAAACACAAGGTTCCAGCCGCATGTAGACGGAGCAAAGTGCGCCGACTTGGCTCAACATTACTTGGCAACAGGGAAAGTGAGGCAGGTTGCACTGGTGCATTTGTGACAGCTTCACTTGAAACGCTTTCACCACATCATACATGTCCATGAACTGACAGGTTTCCTTGCTGAGCTCAAAAACTACTGAGAACTTTTCCCCAACTCAGCCAGCGGACCTCTGTGTGATGAGGAATGTCGGCAAACTCTGAATCTATTTCCCACATAAAAGACTGAAACTGACGGTGATTTAAACTTTTAGCTCAGATAAAATGTACGGTCTGCGTCACGGTGAGCATTACATGCTCCATTTTAAGGACTTTACTACACAGCGTTTCCTGGTGTGTGATGCAGTGATATGCTGTTAACTCACCAGTACAGTTCTCCTGCATCCTTACTAGATCTTACATCCTGCACAACACCAGCGCTCCATCTGTTATCCCAGCGCAGTTTCATGTCAGTTACACTTTGAAATACTTTTAAAAAATGTCTTTTCCTGTCGTTGTCCCGTGCATCGATTCAATTTCCAATATTCACTCCCCTTACGGATGAAGATGGTCAGCTGTGCAATGTCCATCATGTCTGTACTTTCATCCACAGCAAGAGAGTATGCAAGAAAGTTTTTGCTTCTTTCACACAACTGTGTTCTTAAATCAGTGGCCATCTCACAAACCCGATCAGCAATCGTATTTCTGCTCAGGCTCACATTTGCCAAAATCTGCATTTTGTCTGGACCCAAGACGTCGCACACCTTCATCATGCAGCTCTTCAGAGTGGTACCGGGCTGATTTGGCTCCTCTGCTACAATAAAACTTGCTTTCACAACAGCTTCACTTTGTGATTTTGCACTGGTGAAAGTCATCTGCTGAAATGCAGAGGTGGGTAGTAACGAGTTACATTTACTCCGTTACATTTACTTGAGTAAGTTTTTGAAAAAAAATGTACTTTTAAAGTACCTTTTTTGCAAGATACTTTTTACTTTTACTTGAGTACATTTATGAAGAAGAAACGTATGGGCTCAAAATGTGGTCATTACAAAGCTTTCTTTGTTATGAATTAGCATACATGTTTTTATTGAAGATTTGAAGAACTAGCAAAAAAACCAGAAACTCTTGTAGAGGAGTGCAGGTGCATCTACTACAGGTAGAGCTGCTGCAAAAACCCACAGAGCTCAGCAGCCAGCGCAACAAATTCTGGATCCTTGGCTTTTAGTTAGCAGTTAGCATTAGCAGCACATGCTGCGTCCGATGTGAAAGGACCTTTATGCTGCGCACTGTGACTCACAGCAATGGTCCCGGGTCAGCCCTGACTTTGTGTTAAACTAATCCTAAAGTAATGATGGTGTTTCTAACCACTGATATACCACAACTTTATCCTTTCAACAGCTGCTGAAAGTTAGGGGACCTAGCTGCTATCGGATATTTATATAGAGATCCTCCAGCTTCAAACTGTATTACCCTTCAAGGACCTGCAGTTCAAAAAAAGCGCCCCTCCGACAGCCAAACCCATCTGTTCTCTGATTGGATTGTTTAATTTGTGATTGACATGACATTGACCAATCAGATGAAAGGAAGAAAAATAGGGTCAAAATTCGTACTTGTAACTTGCAGGGATTTTTTGGCTAAGTCCACAACACTAATCTTTTTTACACACACACAAATTCTTTTTACACATACAAATCCTGATTTACAAGTACAAAACTGATTTACAAGTACAAAATATTTATGACCACATTTTGAGCCCATAGGAAACTGTACTTTTACTCCGCTACATTTGCAAAATTCGACTCGTTATTTTTTCGTTCTTTTTTTTTTAAATTAGTTTAACACATTAGATAACATGCCGCCAGTGGAGTTTCCGGTAACTTTTTTACCAATGAGATGTGGCCATGCAGTCACATGACCAGTTTGAAACTGTGGCGGGCAGAGCGGCCCAAGCGTTTCAAAGTAGCGGACACACAGAAAGAAGAAACCCATGAAAACATGGCAGAGTCTACGCTAGAGCTGAAGAGGATGAACACCCTTGGCCTCACATACAAAGAATGTTTTGCTTAAAAGCAGCACAAATGAACAGCTCTGTCTTCAGTGAGAGCCAAAACAACAACTTTTCAGCGTGAAACAACTCAACTCGTGTAACCTGAGGAAACGGTAAGTTTTCTCTAAATATCTTTTTAGCTGTGGTTAGCTGGATGTCAGTCTTATGTTACAGCAGCTGTGTCGAGCTCGAGCTGCGAGTCATATTTTCGGCGCTACATTGTAGTGAGATAAGTTTGTGGGTGTTTTGTGCAGCTTCAGCTGTCCTTTTAACTGCTCGCTGGTTAGCTAGCGTGAGCTATAAGCTAACAGCTAGCCTGGTTAATGACGCTAGAGTTCAACGCACATGCAAACAGCTCGTCTCTACTCCTTTAAGGTTCTTCTGTATTGGCTTCATGATAGCATTTATTTATAAAATAAATCTGACATTTCAAACAGTTACTGGCTACTTGAGTAGTCTTTTTGCCAAGTACTTTTTTTACTCTTAGTTGAGTAACTTTTTTGACGACTACTTTTACTTGAGTAATAATATTTTTAAAGTAATGCTACTCTTACTTGAGTACAATTTTTGGATACTCGACCCACCTCTGCTGAAATGTCAGATTCTTCTTTAGCTCTTCTACTTTCTGTAGTTTCTGCTCTGCATTTCGGTTTTTCAGCTTGTCCTGATGTTTTGACTCGTAGTGCTGTCTTAAATTAACAGCAGCTATCTTTTTCTCATTAAAAGTAATCAAAAGTACTTTGGGGACCTTCAGCCCTCAGAACTAATACTTAGTAAAGCAACATCCACCTAATTTAAATGTATAATTGAGCACAGGGAGAGGAGCTACAGTCCATGCAACTCTGGCTGGGAACCACCACAATTCAATTCAATTCAATTCAATTTTATTTATATAGCGCCAAATCACAACATAAGTCGCCTCAAGGCGCTTCATAGATACAGAGAAAAACCCAACAATCATATGACCCCCTATGAGCAAGCACTTTGGCAACAGTGGGAAGGAAAAACTCCCTTTTAACAGGAAGAAACCTCCGGCAGAACCAGGCTCAGGGAGGGGCGGGGCCATCTGCTGCGACCGGTTGGGGTGAGAGAAGGAAGACAGGATAAAGACATGCTGTGGAAGAGAGACAGAGATTAATAACAGATATGATTCAATGCAGAGAGGTCTGTTAATACATAGTGAGTGAGAAAGGTGACTGGAAAGGAAAAACTCAATGCATCATGGGAATCCCCCGGCAGCCTACGTCTATTGCAGCATAACTAAGGGAGGATTCAGGGTCACCTGGTCCAGCCCTAACTATATGCTTTACCAAAAAGGAAAGTTTGAAGCCTAATCTTGAAAGTAGAGATAGTGTCTGTCTCCTGAATCCAAACTGGAAGCTGGTTCCACAGAAGAGGGGCCTGAAAACTGAAGGCTCTGCCTCCCATTCTACTTTTAAATACTCTAGGAACAACAAGTAGGCCTGCAGAGCGAGAGCGAAGTGCTCTAATAGGGTGATATGGTACTACAAGGTCATTAAGATAAGATGGGGTCTGATTATTTAAGACCTTGTATGTGAGCAGCAGGATTTTGAATTCTGGATTTAACAGGAAGCCAAAACAGGAGAAATCTGCTCTCTCTTTCTAGTCCCTGTCAGGACTCTTGCTGCAGCATTTTGGATTAGCTGAAGGCTTTTCAGTGAGTTTTTTGGACATCCTGATAATAATGAATTGCAGTAGTCCAGCCTGGAAGTAATAAATGCATGAACTAGTTTTTCAGCGTCACTCTGAGACAGGATATTTCTAATTTTAGAGATGTTGCGCAAATGGAAGAACGCAGTCTTACATATTTGTTTAATATGTGCATTGAAGGACATGTCCTGGTCAAAAATGACTCCAAGGTTCCTCACAGTGTTACTGGAGGCCAAGGTAATGCCATCCAGAGGAAGAATCTGGTTAGATACCATATTTCTAGGCTTTTCAGGGCCGAGTACAATAACCTCAGTTTTATCTGAATTAAGAAGCAGAAAGTTAGCGGCCATCCAGGTCTTTATGTCTTTAAGACATTCCTGCAGTTTAACTCATTGGTGTGTGTTATCTGGCTTCATGGACAGATAGAGCTGGGTGTCATCTGCATAGCAGTGTAAATGTATGCTATGTCTTCTAATGATGCTGCCTAAGGGAAGCATGTATAATGTAAACAGAATTGGTCCTAGCACTGAACCCTGTGGAACTCCATAATTAACCTCAGTGTGTGAAGAGCACTCTCCATTTACATGCACAAACTGGAGTCTATTAGATAGATATGATACAAACCACTGCAGCGCAGTACCTGTAATACCTACAGCATGTTCTAATCGCTCTAATAGGATATTATGGTCGACAGTATCGAACGCTGCACTGAGGTCTAGCAGGACAAGCACAGAGATGAGTCCACTGTCAGAGGCCATAAGAAGATCATTTGTAACCTTCACTAAAGCTGTTTCTGTGCTGTGCTGAGCTCTGAAACCTGACTGAAACTCTTCAAATAAACCTCTGCAGATGATCTGTTAGCTGTTTGACAACTACTCTTTCAAGGATGTTTGATATAAAGGAAGGTTGGAGATTGGCCTATAATTAGCTAAGACTGCTGGGTCTAGAGATGCTTTTTGAGTAAAGGTTTAACTACAGCCAGCTTGAAGGCCTGTGGTACATAGCCGATCATTAGAAAGGTGGCTATATTGGTCGCTGATTTGTTTTTGTTTTGTTTTTGAATGTCAGAAATGTATATTTGTGAATGTGGAGATGTTATATTGGTTTCACTGGTAAAAATAAATAATTGAAATGGGTATATATTTGTTTTTTGTTAAGTTGCCTAATAATTATGCACAGTAATAGTCACCTGCACACACAGATATCCCCCTAAAATAGCTAAAACTAAAAACAAACTAAAAACTACTTCCAAAAACATTCAGCTTTAATATTAATGAGTTTTTTGGGTTCATTGAGAACATGGTTGTTGTTCAATAATAACATTATTCCTCAAAAATACAACTTGCCTAATAATTCTGCATTCCCTGTATTTAATACATTCTGATCTTTGCCCTTTAACAGGTGACCTGCTGATATGTGATTGAACAGCTGAGCATTTTCAATACAGCTTTCATATTTTCCCATGTTTAATTCCTACAGACTGGAAATCAGCAGATCAATACTCGATATTCTATGGATTCTCCTCATTGATCTAAGGCTTGTTTCCATTTACTTCATATTAATCGCAGCTGTATTACCGATCACCCAATCAATCGATCAATAATCAGATCCAGTTTATTTATACAGCACATTTAAAAACAAAGTACAAAAACAAAACAAGATTGTAAACAAAAGACAAAACCACTCATGTTAAAACAAAGCACATCAACTCACACCGATCAAACGCTACTGGAAAAAAAGTGTTCTCAAAAGAGACTTGAAAACAGTGAAGATGCCTGTCTATTACTCAAAGGCAACGCATTCCAAAGTTTGGGAGCCACAGCTGAAAAAGCTCATCCTCCTCTAAGTTTCAGACAATTTTTGGGACAAAGCAGCTGGTCAGCTGATCTAAGGGCCGCGAGGGAGCATGAGGCTGAAGTAGATCAGAAAGGGACGGAGGAGAAAGACTGTTCATGAGCCAAAGTTAGGACTGCTGTGATAAACAGGAAGTCGAGGAAGAGAGGACAGGATCGGTGAGATATGTTCATGCCTGTGTGTGAGAGACGAGCAGCAACATTTTGAACAAGCTGAAAACGTGAGAGGGACGCTTGGTGCACGCTTCGTGGTCCCATATATCCCACAATTCATAGCGCGGCGGTAGGTGTGGATAATTTTGCCGCAAAATACGGCAGAAGGGAGCGGCCAAGAGTGAACTGTCAAAAGTAAGTACTGAATATGACGTCACTTATTTATGTGCGAATGTTTAATAACGAAGAACATTAAAACATTGCTGTTGGCCACATGTCGGCACAGTTATGTGACATTAGTGATGTTTGTGCTTTCAGCGTTAACTTGGTTTTAAAGCCTCTACATATATATATCTCATAATAATCGGACAATACATATAATATTGTCCATATTATATTTACATTACCACAGTGGGATGATTTTAGTCTCATGACCGACATCAGCTAATTGTTATTTACTAGCTAATCTTGAAATGACTGTTGAGGAATGAAGCCCAACAATCATGTTTTACAGTCCCGTGGTCTCAGCCTCAGATACTCATCAAAGTGACGTCATGACAAAAATGAATGACCAACAAAACATTTTTCTCCTTCATTTCTGTCACACAAAGCTGTATGTAACATTTCTTGCGGTTAGTATCATGGTTGCTAGGCAACCTGAACAAAAATGACATCACTTCCGGTTTAGGGCAGGTCATGGTGGACCTGTGATAGTTCGTGCTGACATCTATTCCAGTGTAGGAAGTGTTTTGAACAGGTGATCGGCAAAAAAAAAAAAAAAAAAAAAGAACAGCTGATCGGCAAAGCCTGTTTCTGGAATATTATCAGAATCAGAATCAGAATACTTTATTGATCCCTGGGGGAAATTATTTTTTGTTATGTTATGTTATGTTTTTGTTGCTGCAAGCGCTTTTTATGCAGTTTTTGTAAAGCTATATGTGGAAGGCAACTGTGACCTAGGACAAGCTGATGCCATAAGATGTAAGTACAACTTCTCCGGTTTCATATGCAAAAAAAATTATTGCGCTAGCTCACGTGGTTGCAGTGCTAACAGGATTTAAAAGTAGTTGCACAAAACGGAGCGTGCCCGCTCTGATCGGTTTTACAGGGTTAATCATACGCCCAAACAGGTGAGTCACCCGAGGGTGTTTTTTGTTATCCAGCTTCACTGAACCAGCCAGCATGCTCAGGTCATAGGACAGCGGTCATCAGCTCTGTAAGTCAGTAAGTTCAGGTAAGCATCAGTCCAGAATTTACCTGCTGCTTACCTGGATATTAAACATGAAGGACACAGGTTGATGACATAATCTGGGTGGTGTTTATGTGAGTCTAAAACTAAAAGGTCCTGAAGAAGGACTCCAAACAGATCACCTGATGTAAGTCATCAGGCTGTGATTTGAACAAAGAGGAACAAAAACCTGTGAAGGTGATGTGTTTGTTTCTGCTGCACAGGTGTCCCACAGTAACTCCTCCCTCATTCAGGTGGACTAATTCGTGGTTATCCTAAACACAGTGGCGGACTTGATGTAATTTGATCACTCTGACCACCGTCCCAGAGGAAATCCTCAACACTTTCATGCTGTTTGCATCACATCATTAATTAATTAATGTCATTTAATGGTCGGGCATTGCATTGCACAGCTACAAGCATTTCACCTCATGTCATACTGTGTATGGTTTTGTGTGTGACAAATAAAATTTGAATTTGAATTTGATCAACAATCCAAACTGTTTTATGGCTCTCTTCTCCCCTCTGGTGGATTATATGTGCACTGCAGGCAGCTCAAAAAATGAGTGACATCTTTCAGTTAAAAACTTTAAATATAACAACAAATCCAAAGGTTTTCTGCTGAAACTGTGTGAAAATCAGTTTTATTCCATGAATCCCTGTCGTGGTCAGTAATACGATTTAAAAAGATTTAAATCCTAGGAATTAAAATAATAATAAAGAAACATGAAATCTGCTCTCGTGGCAATCATTGTGCTACAGGTTTAAATAAAGTTTCTAAAATGTTTGAAACTCAGCAACATTTTAAAATCTATGATTTGAGTTTTATGCTTCAGAAAATGTTTGATTGTTATAACCAGACAGTGTTGAAAAAAAAGTAATCAGTAACTAATTACTGATTACTTCCCCCCAAAATTAATCCCGTTACTTTACTGATTACTTATTTTCAAAGGTAATTAGATACTTAGTTACCTTTTCAAAACATGATTTACAACCTGAATAGGTAAAAAGCGATAGATCTTTCAGGCCAATTCGACCTTTTCTACATATTCCAGCATATAAAATGTGTTTACACTCAGTCTTTCACATAGATGCAAGTAAAACACAGCAGAAAATAAATAAACTCAGACACAGCAGTCCTGTTGCTCTATTTTCACCTGTTTAGCAGGAGTGGGGCAGGCGGAGGTTTGCCCTGGTGCAGGTATGACACAGCCGTCATGTCAGTGGAAGGATCTGGGAGTTTCTCTGGGAATGTCACATTCCTGTGGTTTTCTTCCCACGGAGTGAACAGCAGACACTAATGTTTTTGTCACTTTTTACAGAATCAATGTAAGGTCTGTACTTCCACGTTTTAAATGCTGCACTGTCATACTCTCGCTGCACTCGATATATTATCCATTGCTGATCTGCACACAGCTGTTGCCACGAACGTCGTACTCACTTACGTCACTGTCATGAGACACTCTCACAAACGAGATCATGGTTTAGTAACGCAGTAATGCAGCATGCTTACGGGAAAGTAACAGTAACCTAATTACCTTTTTTGCAATAATAAACTTACTTTACTTGTTACTTGAAAAAAGTAATCGAATTACAGTAACGTGTTGCTGCCCATCTCTGCCAGCGAAGTAGGCCAGGTGTGCAGCAGGTGATGTGTTTGGCGGAGTTTGTTTTATGATTACATTTTTAAAAATGTAATTACAATTTTTTTTTTTTTTTTTGTAAAGAGAAAGTCCAAATGAAGTTTGTTAAACCTAGTTTGGACGTTCTGACCAACATCTGCTTCACAGGCGATGGAGGCTGGAATGGGGCAGGGCCAAGCCTGTCTCCTCCTAATTCTAAACCTGATCTTGATCCCTGTTCTGGTCCTCAATCAGAGCCATATGATGGGCTCTGTGCTCCTGTGCCCGGACGGTCTGATGAGGCTCTGGTCACCATTGACTCAGATGCTCTGATGGCCTCGCCTAAAGGAGAGGCTGCAGGTCCAGACCCACAGCTGAGGGACAGCAGCTATCTTGAAAGACACCGCAGGAAGACCAACAGAGGGGCAGCCGCGCCACTGTTCCAGTAAGAGCTGAGGAGAGTCCCAGATGAGGGCTCACTCAGCAGCCGCGGAGCAGAAGCCATGGTCTCTTGTGTTCTGGGGGCCTCTGGATGTCTGGAGTTTTGATCTCCTCCATACCCGCTTCACACCCTGGAGGACGGGGCTGTGGCCCCCCCACACTCCCTAGCAGATCATTACATGGAGAAACCTTTGGAATGCAAGCATGCTGATCCACACAGGTATGCACACATGGGTATTCACAGACGCGGACTAAAGCTTTCTTGGCTGCTGCCTCAAAGCACACTGTGCGCTGTCTATCTTGCGTGCTGCACAATATCGTTTATTACTTAGTAAATACTGATATCTATGACTAGCTAGTTTATTGTGATGGTGCTTTGTTTTCTCTATTATTATGTTGCTCTTTGTTGTTTGCTGTCTCCTCTGTTTGTTTGTTTGTTTGTTTGTTTTTTCTCCATACAGGTGACCCAGGAGTTTTTTTTTTTTTTTTTTTTTGTCTCTCTTCCCCCCCCTTCTCACCGTCTCTTCTCCCCTTGGGTTTTCTTTCTTTCTCTCCCCCTCTCTCTCTCATTCATTCCCCCTGTCCTATTTATTAAAAAAAAAAAAAAAAAAAAAAAAAAAAAATGACAAAGGATGAACTGAAGCTCTGCCATCACGTAATGTCGCATACTGCTGTTTCTGATGTCATTTAAGAAAAAAAAAAAAAAAAAAAAAAAAAAAAAAAGAAAGACACCGCAGGTACTGACAATTATTGTGAAGGCCACTTCCTGTGTTGTGATGTCACTTCTACTTCCTTTCAAGGTTCAAGGTTCCTTATTTGTCACATGCATAGTTATACAAGTATAACACACAGTGAAATGTAGCCTGACACGCTCCTCGACATGTGCAAAAAAATTGGGGGGGGGGGGGGGGGGGGGTGTAGAGGAAGAACATTATATATATATATATATATATATATATATACATACTATATATATATATATATATATATATATATATATATATATATATATATATATATATATATACATACTATATATATATATATATATATATATATATATATATAATATATATAATATATATATATATATATATATATATAATATATATATATATATATATATATACACACTATATATATCAGGCTGTGAGGCTCCTGAACTCTCTGCCCCCCTCTCACGGACAATAACCATATCCAACTTCTTAATAGCAATGAACTGGTCTGCATTGGTGCATCATATCTTTATTCTCTTCCCCCTCCTGCCCCCCCCCCCCTCTTTCTTAAATAGATAACTATCATATCTGATATCATATCTCACAGTACAATAATATTGAATGGGTTGCATTGTTGTATTTTGTCATGTTTCTCAGGTCTTTGTCTGAATTTCTACGAACATTATTGCTAAGGATTGTCTTATTGCATTGGAGTCACACTGGGTTAAATATGTACACTTGGGTTTTAAGGGGTATTTATTATTTTCTTCTTTTTTTGGGTTGTATGGAAGCCCCAAACGCAATTTCATTGTTCTTGACAATGACAATAAATAAATAAATACTAAATACTAAATAAATATATATATATACATTGGGTGAATGTGCAGTAGTAGCAGCAAGCAGGTGAATTCTGTACATTAATATGAATAGACATCTGACTATTTTACAGGATAGACAATATAAACATATTTAAAATTAAAGGAATTGAAATGTACATTGTGCCTAACCCTTTGAAAGGTAATGCGAATAAAGGTTTTTGAATCATGGTTAGAGGACAAAAGTTAAGGGGTAGAGCTTCTGTCCTCAGGTGACAAATGTGGATGATGTCATGTCTCTGACAGGAAACGCATCACATAGAGCTGCAGCATGCTGTGTTGCCTGCTACCCATAATCCAAGGCAGCCATGTTGACATGGTAACAGTGCTAGAGATGACGGTGACGCTCTTAGAGACAGTTCATGAAGTAGTCCCAGCCGAGGACCCAAACGTACAGGTAAAGCAGAGGGGCTGATCGCGCGATATGGCAGTCTCGCTTCTGTTAGTCTGCCCCAGGGCAGCTGTGGCTACAAATGTGGTTTGCCTGCACCAGTGTGTGAATGTGAGAGGGAATGAATAGTGGAATTGTAAAGCGCTTTGGGTGCCTAGAAAAGCGCTATATAAATGCAATTCATTATTATAAACACCAGGAAATAGACCCAGCCCAAGATGCACAGAACGAAAACGAGCTGTGATGGTTGGGATGTCATCAGATGATTCAGTCTGAAGGATGATGACTATAATGATGAAGGTGCTGTGATGTGATTGTCAGCTGTGTCCTCCTGCCGCCCTTCATGCTCATTGGCTGTCGCAGAGTCAGAAGATCCGGGATGCCGGACACAAGATGGCGGCTGACCAGTAGCAGAGGAAGGTGAACAGGTGAGACGGAGGTCAGGTGATGTCCTTATGGTACTGGTCACTGTTATCAGTACAAAATGAACACATAACTACAGGGTATCGAACACATCTGGCAGGCAAGGAGGTGCCTCACTGATGGAGACGAAGAAGAGGAGCAGGAGACGGACAGATGGACACTGAAAGTAGAGTGATGACATCATCCTACTGTCGCCGTGGCAGCTGTCCACTTGGTTTAGTTCAAGACTTTTACTTTGAAAGGAGTAATTTCCTGTATCCTTGCTTAGAGGATGATGATGATGATGAAGAAGATTGGTTTTTGGTTTGAAATTAGGTTGTGCTTCCTGTTTGCGAGCTGCATGAATTCAAAATAAAAGTTTCGTGAGGTTTTCACATAGGGTCAGAGGCAATGCCTAAGCTTTGGTCTGAACACCTGAAAGATGTCCTCAGACTCGCTTTACGTTCATGAAATGATCGTCAGGTCCTCTACATAAGCAGCATTACCTCTGGAGCAGCAAATTCCATACCATAATTCACACACTGTCCATAGCAACATCAGCGTGACTGGGGAAAAGCTTCAGATCAGATGTTCATGAGGAGTGTGACGGGTTTAAACTTGAGGTGAGAACTCTAAATCACACCCTGATCTTTATGAACCGAGATCAGGCTCTATGCTCCTGCTTCATGATGGTTGTGGAGGAGGAGAATGTCAGCTGTGTGCTCCTTCTGAAAACCTTTTAAAGTGAAAGGACCAATCAGTTCCTTTATAATGAACTGATGGGTTTTTTCACTGAGGAAGGACAAAGCGGAAGGACTATTCAACTACAGACACAAACAGTCATGGGCACTCTGACCCCGCCCCCCCCTGTCTGTGGTCAACTGCAGTGGTTTATCTGGGTGTTACTTTGTGTTTGTGTGTGTGCTAATTGAGCTTTCTACAGGAACTGGTACACGCTAACCATGTTCACATGTTTAGTTTCTTTAGATCTGTCAGATGATCGCAGCTCACTAACCTCCTTATCTTCATGTCTGTACGGCCCAGCCACCACGTCCAGCTTATCCACAGGACACCAAAGCGTTCCGAGGCCAGCCAGTGTAATCTCTCCGGCTTGTCCTGGGTCTACCCCAGGAGCCTCATTTCCTTGGGACATGCTTGAAACACCTCAGTCAGGAGGGACCCTGAAAACATCCTTGCCAGCAGAGATGGGTAATCTGATTACTTTTTTCAAGTAATAAGTAATTGATTACAATTGCAAAAAAGTAATTAGATTACTGTTGTTTTCCCATAAGAAAACTGCGGGGGTTTTTTTCTCTTTTTCTTTTTATTGTGTCCTGTCTGGCACTGTAGCAATCAGAATTATTGTCTAAGGCCAAGAAAAATGCCCAACAGAATTAGTTTCCCAAGTGGGCCTTTTGCTATACTGGTCCAGTTGATTGTCATAGTTTATTTGATCTTTATTAGTTATTTTTATTCTAAGTTATTGTAATCAGGCCAGACTGGATGGAAAAGAAAAACAAGAATAAAAGTTCAGAAGAAAGTTAACCGAAGGAAAGGGAAAGAAAAAGGAGAAAAGAGACGGAGAGAAACGATAATGAAAATCTGCTTCATCACCTTTGTCTTTGTGTCTTTTTTGTTTTTCCTCTTTTTCTTTTCCTGGATCACCTTTTGAGAAAGAAAAAAGAAAACAAGCAGAAGAGAACAAGAGTAATAGAATAAACAACATCACAATGATATATGGGAATATGACAGTAAATACTAAATGTTAAACATTATTGTGCAGCACATAAGATCGACAGCACACAGTGTGCTTTGAGGTAGGAGCCAAAAAGGGTGTAGTTTGTGGGTGTGATCACCCGTGTGTACACCTGTGAGCATGGATGCGCTTGTTTTTAAAAGGTTCCTTCATGTAATGATCTGCTAGAGGGTGTGGGGGGGCCACAGCCCCGTCCTCCAGGGCATGAAGCAGGTATGGAGGAGATCAAAACTCCAGACATCCAGAGGCCCCCAGAACACAAGAGACCAAGGAAGACTAACAGAGGGGCAGCCGTGTTACTAAACGGTGATGTTGTTTGTGAGTGTCTCATGATGATGACGTCCAAACGTGCGACGTCCATGGTAACAGACGCGTGCAGATCAACAATGGATAATATGGAGTGATGGAGAGAGTATGACCATGCAGCGTTTAAAGTGTGGAAGTAATCACATTACTTTGAGTTTGATTGTATAAAAAGTGACACAAACATTAGCGTCCGCTGTTCACTCTGCGTGGGAAGAAAACTTCTTTGTACAGCGAAAAAAAAATTAAACTTCAAAACTGAGCGAGCAGCGAGCACGCTGCCAGGGGAATGTGACACTCACAGAGAAACTGTCACAACGGGACTGAACGGACTCACGCGCAGGCTCTAGGTCGTGAAAGCACAAGAGTCTTTATTATGATACACCAGGTGATTATTTACAAAAGTGAGGGGAAAGCCGGGCTCCGGGGGTCCACACACGAACGGGAAAGACGGCGATAGTCACACACACACACACACTCCGTCCACTCCTCACGCTCCTCTTCACACTCCAATCACTCGGGTAACACAGGGGTTGGTCCAGGGAATCTGTACACAGAGACACGAAGGGATTGTAAAGCAAATCGCTGTGAAAACACTCTAGAAGTAATTGAGCTGGGGTTACACTGACGAGGGTCGGCAACGGTCCAGCAACGAGAAACACAGAGCTGCCATCTTATAAAGGAGCTGGAACACTCGTGATGAGCCACAGGTGCGTGGGCCAAGGGCAGGAGCCCACAGGTGAGCTCCGCCCAGGCAGAGGGAGGAGGGAAAGAGGGGAAGGGAGAGAGCAGGAACAAAAAAAGAATACAAAAACATATGTAGCCATATGTCTGTGAAGGTTCTCAGTCATCCAGGTCATCGTAGTCGAAGGAGCTTGCAAAGAAAAGCGTCTGGACTTCTTCAGTTCTAAGGTCAAATGGTGGAGAGTCCCAGATATAAACCTAGTGGGAGTGACCACCCACAGAGGGACAAAAGGACCCCCTGATGATCCTCTAATCGCCTGAGCCAAGGTGTGAAACTGGGTGCGGGTCCCAATCAGCCAGAGTTTCGGGTGAGCTCATTGTGAAACCTGGCCCCACCTTATCATGCGAATTCCTGAGGTCAGATGGCCCAGGATGTGAGTGGGCGTTAAGGCGTCTGGGAAGGGATCTCAAAACTGGATTATAGATGGCAGAGAGTTGGTGTCGTAAACCCCCGCCTCTGTTCAAAGATGGTCGCTCACAGTGGACATAGATGCTTCTTTCACTCCTCTTTCAAACCATCTGTCCTCTCTGTCCAAAATGTGAACATTGGCATCCTCGAAAGAGTGTCCTTTATCCTTAAGATGCAGATGGACTGCTGAGTCTTGTCCTGTGGAGGTGGCTCTTCTGTGTTGTGCCATGCGCTTGTGAAGTGGCTGTTTGGTCTCTCCAATGTAGAGGTCTGGGCATTCCTCGCTGTACTGTACAGCATACACCTGCATCATCAGCAGTTTTGGCTTGCGTAAAAATTACCGTATCATCCGCATACATAATCGTGTCCACATTTTTGCACACATTAGGCAAGTCATTTACATAAAGTGAAAATAACAGGGGGCCTAGAATTGAACCCTGGGGGACACCTTGCGTACAGTAAAGGGTGACTTGCTATTCTTTATTTGCACGCATTGTTTTCTATCTGATAGATAAGACTGTATCCATTTAACAATGTGATTACTAAAGTTAAATGTCGACAGTCTAGACAAGAGCTTAAGATGATTCACAGTGTCGTACGCACGCTTGAAATCAAGAAAAACAGCCGCAACATAACTGCTCTTGTCTAAGTAAGACTTCACTCTCCGCAATCCGAATTGCATAGGGTGCAAACCCGGATTGGAGTCATTAAGATGTTTGATGATAGAGTTAGGAACCCACTTTTCTGCTATCTTTGAAAAGATTGCTAATAGGTCAATAATTAGCAGGGTCTGTTTTATCACCCGATTTATAAATTGGTGTAACTTTTGCCACCTTCCAACTCAGAGGAACGACTGCCTGCGTGATTGATAAATTAATAAGATGGGTCACAGGCACCAAAAAACAAGATTTATAATGCTTCAAGAAATTGGTATCAAATCCAAACTCATCCCTTGCGTTAGAACTTCTTTTGGAGTTTGTACGTGCTGCTTTGTCTGTAGGGGCCACCGTAAATATACTTTTATTTATTCACTCCACATAAAATGTAATAAATAAATCATATAATACAAAAAACAACTAATCACAGTTCAACTTTTAACTATTTAAATTTTCAGCTTTTTCCTTTTAAGCAAATTTAAAGTGAAACAACACAAAACACCACAAACCACAACACAATTAAATATAAATTAAAATATGAAAACAAAAAGAAGATGCACATTCTCTGTCATATGGACCTGCATGAATAAACTTTCTGAATCCTTTATCATCTGCAACTGAAAATAGTTGTGGATGATTACTATACCTTTCTAATGTGACGTTGTTGTCCCTGGCTCTCTTTCTCTCTCTCTCCCTCCCGCTCTGTTCCTGTGCTACTGCGAGGGTAACTACTGCCCCGCCCCCCTCTACCCAGCACAAAGCACAAGGCTTGCGTGCAGAGTGAAGCGGGAAAAAAGGAGCGAGAGAGAGAGAGAGAGAGAAAGGGGAGGGGGGGGGAGAGACAAAAACCACGGCTCCCAGTAAGGAGCCGGCTCGCGTCGTTCACTTCAACGAGCCGGCTCTAAGAGCCCTTTCGTTCGCGACCGACACATCACTACAAGACAGCGAGACCAAGACGAGACTAAGACCAAGACCACGTAAAAGTGGTCTCGAGACATCCAACTCTAAGTAATAGTAATAAATTACACAGCAAAAGTACATTCATGTAGTTGTAAAAAGCATGATAATATATCAAGTAATCCAAAGTATTCAGAATACATTACTCTTATTGAGTAACGTAATGGAATATGTTACAAAATACATTTTGGGCCATGTAATCTGCAATTTATAGTGGAGTACATGTTAAAAGTAACCTTCCCAACACTGTTTAATAGATCTCTCTGCTCTCTTCCACAGCATGTCTTTATCCTGTCTTCCTTCTCTCACCCCAACCAATCACAGCAGATGGCCCCGCCCCTCCCTTAGCCTGGTTCTGCCGGAGGTTTCTTCCTGTTAAAAGGAAGTTTTTCCTTCCCGCTTTCGCCAAAGTGCTGCTCATAGGGGGTCATATGATTGTTGGGTTTTTCTCTCTATGTATTATTGTAGGGTCTACCTTACAATATAAAGTGCCTTGAGGGATTGTTGTTGTGATTTGGCGCTATATAAATAAAACTGTATTAAATAATTCTTCATTCTGCAAACCCAGCATGTGATTTGATCATGTGTGTGTGTGTTGTTTCCATTGGGTTTTGAGAGTTATAAACTTATTTTGGAAATCCTGCAGTCTGACCTCATCATGTGTTGCAAAAAATAACCTCTTCTCTAAAAGGAAGACATGACGTCATCAAACAGGAAGTATAGTTTAGTTATTGTAAGAAGAGCGCCCCTGCTGATCAAATATCACCATGAACATGTAACGTCAGCTGCAGGTAATTTCGTCACGCTTTGCTTTGTGCAGAGGCAGGGTGGGCCTGCTACTACGCATGCGCACAACTCTCGCAATCTGAGCATCTCCTCACTGATGACAAAGGGTGCTCCGGGGACGTGCTGCGCGTGACCGCGTTCTTTGCTTGCTCAGATGCAGCAGAGACATACAGGTGGAGGTGAGACTGACGGAGCTCCGTGTGTGTAGGTCGGTGAGGTGGAGGATGCGTGCCGTGGGCTGCAGCAGCTGATCACCGGTACCGAGACGAAGAGCGCGAGGAAGGACCAGAGGAAGAACCATGAGCTGCAACTGGGGCACCGAGCTGTGGGTATGTGCACGAGCCGCACCTGAGAGCTTCGCACCGGTAACCTGTAACCGTGTGTGTGTGTGTTTGTGTGTGTGTGCGCGCGCGCGCAGCCTCGTTCTTCTGTCTGCTCTGCCATAGCAACACGATGAATGACGACAGAAGCGCGAGCTACAACCTCCATGATGGTGCAGCACGCGACTCTTACACACACGTTTTTATATCATAGTGAGGACATCTAATTGACATAATGCTTTCCCAGCTGCTTCCCACCCTAAACATAACTCTGACGCTAAAACCACATCTTCAGTCTCAAAAATGTCTTCAAACTCGTGGGGACGGGTTCTTTGTCCCCGTGACTGTTGGCCCTCACAAAGATATGTAAACATAGTACACACACACACAGTCTAGACTCTAGAGAGGGTCCGGTCCTGATCCTTGGAGCAGATTCTGCTAGTGAGTTACCATGGTAACAGCATCTGTGAACCTAACCTGCTGACAGGTGTTCTGCCTCCCCTCCTGCTGCACCAGAAGCAGCCGACTGACCTTCTGTTTTATAAAGTGGCCTCAGTTCAGTTCAGTTTTATTTACACAGCACCAAATCACAACAGCAGTCGCCTCAAGGTGCTTTATATTGTACAGTAGACCCTACAATAATACATACAGAGAAAAGCCCAACAATCATATGACCCCCTATGAGCAGCACTTTGGC
Source organism: Astatotilapia calliptera (assembly GCF_964374335.1). Lineage (NCBI taxonomy): Eukaryota > Metazoa > Chordata > Actinopteri > Cichliformes > Cichlidae > Astatotilapia > Astatotilapia calliptera. The sequence continues at coordinate 40,367,180 of NC_137433.1, forward strand.
GACAGTGGGAAGAAAAGCCTCCCTTTTAACAGGAAGAAACCTCTGGCAGAACCAGGCTCAGAGAGGGGCGGGGCCATCTGCTGTGATTGGTTGGGGTGAGAGAAGGAAGACAGGATAAAGGCGTTGGTCGTGTCCAAATTCATGGGCTGCATCCTCCTGAGGACCCGGCCTTCGCGGTCTACGTGGGCCGGGTCCTCAGAAGGTCGGGTAGGCCGGAAGTAAACGGCTGGGGAAATTGGACGGTCTAGCCTTCTGATTAGCGTCACCGCTGTCTCTGTGGAGTTTAATAAACTCGGCCGTCTGCTTCTTGCTATCTAAAATATAACAGGACACTGGTGTAAATTCTCGACCATCTCATACTTCTGTTTAATCAGATTTCTTTTTGACGTTTAGTCAGCTGTGTAAAAACCAAGGAGGAACCCACCCGGGGGATTAATAAAGTTTTATCTAATCTAATCTAATAACTTTAATCTCAGCCAAACTGATTTACTCATGAACAAATAAAACACTGAAAAAAGACCAACAATAACATTTTTAGGTTGTCTAAGTGACTTATATATCATGTTTAACCTGAGTAGCGAAGGTCCGCGGTGATCTGAAAATGATGTGCCGGGAGTTGTGACGTTCTCGGCGGCTTCAGTGACCCTCGAGCTCCCGGCTCGCTATGGAGCTGATGGGTAACAGACGTCTCCGAAAACGTCGAAGCGCTTTTGCAAATATGCGATATCTTGATAAACCGAGCAGATATTTGATGTTTACACAGCTACTTTCTCGCCTGAAAATATGTTAAAAGTTTATTTTGTGACCCAGAAAGATTAATAAGAGTAATTTTAAAACTTAGTAGCGGCCGCCATTGTTGGAAACTTTGGCTGGGCCGCGCTATGAATTCTGGGATATGGTAGGTCACAAAGGACACACCCGACTAGGGCTGGGTATCGTCACTGATTTCTAGAATCGATTCAATTCCAATTCACAAGGTCCCAAATCGATTCGATTTAAATCTGGGAAATTTTGACAGTCAGAAATATTATAATTCAGATCAGTACATTTACATATTTTTGTATCAATAAAAAGGAAGCTGACACACGCAAGACTTTATCACAGGTGTGAGCGTCACAGCAGATGCTTTTGTGTCAAAGTAGCTGAAGATAAAACGCAGAAAAACATGAAAGTGGTTTTCCTGGCCTGGGATTTTATAAAAATATATCAAAAACGAAAGAAAATTATTAATCAACATATGAACATTACCTCTGAAGTTACAGCGGTTTTATTAGAGACACGGCGTTTTGCATTTTGAATAATTTTAAAAAGTTTAAATTTGTTCAGTATTGAACAGCAGAAATGAGGTTTTCTTTTCGGAAAATGTAAAAGGGAAAAAAACAGCAGCCGACAGCCTGTAAACAACAGTAGACTGGTGCGTAACAAGCAAGCGAATAATGAAGAAAGGGAAACTGATCTTGAAGTACAGAGAGAGAGAGAGAGCTGTGCATCACGGTGGAAGCAAAACAGTAAAAGTCAGAGTGAATTCATGACGATGTTTATGTGAAGCGTAGTTTGGATCTTCTTTTGCTGCTGGTTCGGTCAATATTGTTTGGAGAGAGATCAAACTAACAGCTTTAGAATCGGCGCATAAAGGGCGTGAACACAAAGCGCAGACCCGCCGACACATCAGAATCAGCGAGCTGTCGGCTTTCAGCCCCGACCGTGAGAAAGGCGACATCTAACTGATTCTGATCCGCGGGTCGCGCTGTGTGTTTAAGGCTATGTGCAGAATTCGTGTACCTTCTCTCATTTACTGTCTTAACTGTTTGGTGGTTCTTGAAATTTTGTGAGATGTCACCTGAGATTCTGGCATTTTGGGCAAAATAAATTTATATTAAAAAATCGATTCAGGATTTTAATGAATCGATTTTACGTTATCCAAGCCAGAATCGATTTTAATCGATGAATCGATTATAAAAACCCACCCCTACACCCGACCCATCCTTCAAATTCGGGGAAAAGGAGGACGCATTAGTCGGCTGCATTCGGAGGAGTCTACGAATTTGGACAGCCTTCGGCGCGTCGCTGTGACGTAATCGGCCTACAAATGCGGCCTCGGGAGGATGCAGCCCATGAATTTGGACATGACCGTTGTGTGTGAGCTCACAGGATCAGGAAGTTCAGATTTGATGGTCCATGTTTGTTTTTCCCATTTCTTTGAGGGCCTGTGAGACCAAACTCACAACACTACTTGTTGGAGATTATGTATCGAAATTTCAGGAGTGGGACCACGCCTCCAAATATGCTCCTTCCGGTCCTCATCTGTACAGGTTCCCCCAGTTCTGCAAGCTGTCATTCTCGTTTACGTGCTCCTCCCCTTTTCAATTCTGTAACTTCTTCACTTCTGTTCAGTACGTGGGGATCTGCCGGGCCCGGGAGCCGTCGCCAGTCCGCCTCAAAGCCTTCCCCAAACCGCAGCTCAGCTCATGCCCAAGCATCACCTTTACCTACTAAAACGCTGTCAAACATAAAATGAGGACGTGGGTCCAGCGAGTAAATTGTTATTTATGCTGTGCTTCAGGTGAGTGTCAGAGGTCAAAGGTCACACTAACATCAGTCTGCTGTTTCAGGATCAGTTTGATAACTTGGAGAAACACACGAGCTGGGGGATCGACTTCCTGGAGAGATACACTAAGTTTGTAAAAGAGCGCGCCGACATTGAGCTGAGCTACGCCAAACAGATCAGGTATAGTCCTTAAACCAAGACCTGAACCATCACGACCATGTAAAACTCCTGGAAAACCTGAATTTAGTTTGTCACATTTGTTAAAGTCAAACTGTGAGGAGGTTTGGAGACAACTCTTTAAACTCCTTCAAATAAATAACAATACCTGATCAGTCAGTTTATCATTAGTACCTGGATTTACTCACAGTGAAGATGATGTGTGTGTAAAACTGATTACCTGAGTGTTACCTTAATGTCTCATTTCAATAAAACCCCAAAAGTCTGTACTACCTGTGTGTCTCACCTGTGTGTCTCCAGAAGTTTGTCGAAGAAGTACCACCCCAAGAGGAACAGAGAAGATGAGAGCAGGTGAGTCTTTACCTGTTTGTACCGAGTTCACCCACGAGTCAAACTTCGTAGTACGGGTCAGTCAGGAACGCTGCAGAAAACCGCAGCTTTGGCAAATACACGATCGCGTTGTGTGAAATCGCAGTTTTGATCAGAAAATGCTGGTTCAGATGTTTCTGCTTGCAATGAAAACACTTGCACTTTGCTGAGCGTGCTCCCTGAGGAGTGGTCGATCGGCCCATACTGCCTACAGTAAATGGACTCACTCCCGGAGTCTCTTCAGAACCTCTTCAGAAATTTGTAGGCACAGGCAAGGGGCGGAGGTGTCCCCTGCCTGCAGAGGGTGGTAGCCATAGATTGGAGGGTTCTGTGGTCGCCGCATCTCTGCTTGTTAGTCCTGCTGGCATCATCAGGCACCGACCTCCACCTCACATTGACAGACTCGAGGTTAAAGTCGGCACCTGCAACTCTGAGGAAATGGTTGTCAGCTGGACACGGGTGCAGTGCTCGGTCTGGGTCAGGTTTGAGTTCCGGTGGAGAGTGACGCGCATGCACCATCAAACTACGGCCGCGCGCTTTGACCGTGAGGTGAAAATGTGCTTCCTGTGAAGTGTGTGTGAGCTGAGCTGGCCAGCCGACTGGTTGTTTCAGGTACACCTGGTTTGTGGCGTTTGCGGCGACTCTGCAGCAGCTGAACGAACTCGCCATCCAGAGAGAAGATCTTGCTGAAAACCTGAACGCACAAATTGTCTGCGAGCTGACACGATACACTCAGGAGCTGAAGACTGAGAGGAAGTCTGTGAGTGCGCACGCACACACACACACACACACACACACACACACACACACACACACACACACACACACTCGTCAAGTCCAGTGGGTTTATTGTCACAGTGGTACAGTACACAGTGAAGCAGCTTCCACATCACTCTACCCACTGCAGCGTGTGTATACATGTTGATGATCATGTGACCTGTGTCTGTGATTTTCATCAGAAGGTTCAAACAAACTAAAATAGAAATAAACTCTAGGAAGTAAAATTTGATTCACTTTGATTTACTTTAAGTCAAAGTGAGAGCTGATGATGAGGATGATTTCTTCAAACCAACAATGTGTCTGAGGGAAATATTGACACTGGTATTCAGTGACTGATTTACTGTTTGATTATTGCAGTCTGGACTGGAATCAGGCCCATGGTCACCAGGGTTGGCCACGTCCACACTGTGGCTCTGCAGGATGTATGTTGCCTCCTAAGCCGTACACAGAGCAGTGATGATGCTCTGTCCGTGAACGTGCCCGACCGTGTTTTTATGCACCAAAGTTATTGCGATGCATTGCTAGTGACATTGTGAGTTCTGACATCCAAGTTCCAGGTATCGTGTCATAAGCCCGCCCTCTCTGCTGCTCAGCAGAATGTGGCGGTTTGAAGGAAGCGTGCTGCCCAAAGCTGAACATCAGACACATCGGCTCAGTTACCCAGCTCCCAGCTGCTCTGCCACATGGAGCCCACACATCACCCCACATTTGGCAACGTGTGGTGAGCATGGCTGAGGCATGCTCTGACATAGTCCCGTCATTCCGAGAGCTGCAGATGTGCCACATGTGGGCCAAACTTATGTCACTTCCTGGTCAGAAACTCGTCCTTAACCCTCTCTCACCCTGATGGTACTTAAATGTGCGACAATGCCAATAACACAGATGTAGGAGTGGGACTCGATTAAAAAAAATTATCTAATTAATTAGAGGCTTTGTAATTAATTAATCTCGATTAATCACATTTAATTGCACAAGAACATTTGACCCAAAACACAAATGTTTTTTTTTTATTTAAAGGGTTTTAATGGGCGACAGAATGAATTAATAGATATGGACATGAATATTATAAAGTCAAGCTCTTTTAATTTATGGAAAAAAACATTTAAACTGCATGTCAGTCCTAGCAACGCACTTCCTTCTTCTGTGTGCATCAGTGTAATCGGTATACCAGCAAATCGTGCATTGACAAAAGTTCCCCTTGGAAGGCAAAGTGCAATTAAATGTCTTATTTTTTTCAAATTAATTAATCGCAATTAACGCGTTAAATTCTCACCCCTAAATTAAAGATGAAGTTACCATAGTAACTTAGTCACACTAACATAGCTGATTTATGAAGTTCTCTTTAAAATAAAAGACATTAGGCACAGACTAATAAGCTGGACTTCCTCTTCCTGGGGAAAGTGCACGTAACACTTTCCACCCCCCAACCCCATTGTCCTTTATTGGATACGTCTGCAGCAGGAGCCAGTTACACCAGGCTGATCCTTCCGTCCACCAATCACATCCGAGCCCCTGGACAGGTGAATTGGCATATGCAAATTCAGAGATCACGAATAAACAACACACAGCAGCATTTTGGATTAACTGCAAATGGAAGAAAGCAGTCTTACATATTTGTTTAATATGTGCATTGAAGGACATGTCCTGGTCAAAAATGACTCCAAGGTTCCTCACAGTGTTACTGGAGGCTGAGGTAATGCCATCCAGAGTAAGAATCTGCTTAGATACCATATTTCTAAGGTTTTCAGGGCCGAGTACAATAGTCATGGGATTTCTGGCTCTTTTTAGAGAACCAGCTCTTTCGGCTCCAAACTGGCTCTTCAGGTTGTTTTGTTGCTTTAATTAATTTATTATTAACAATAATATAAAATTATGCACAAAAGGAATTACTAATGTAAAAAAAGCGGTTTTATCTATATATGCTTATATATAAATATATGTGGTGGCCCCTAGAGACAAAGCACGTACAAACCCCAAAACACATTTCTAGCGTTATTCAGGGCCGAGTACAATAACCTCAGTTTGATCTGAATTAAGAAGCAGAAAGTTAGCGGCCATCCAGGGGTCCGTTCTTCATACCTCGCTTACTACATCCAAGATCAAATCATCGCGCTAACTTTGAGCTCACTATCCCGGTTCTCCGAACACACCTGTTGTTGACGATTAGTATAGCTGGATGAAGTAATGTGAGATCACTGGGTGGCTTAACAGGGGCTACGCATCGATAGTAGAAACATTGATCGGCAACCCTTTGATTGGTTGGCAAAAAGTATTTTTCCGCAGCAGAGCAAGAACTCTTGATTGAGGGATTTCAGGAGTTTCAGAGTTTAATTAAAACGCAAGGGAACACTGCAAAGGCTGCAAAAGCAAGGAGAGAGGGCTGGCAGAAAGTTGCTGACAAATTAAACTCGTAAGTAATTTAATAATAATAATAATAATGGATTGGATTTATATAGCGCTTTTCAAGGCACCCAAAGCGCTTTACAATACCACTATTCATTCACTCTCACATTCACACACTGGTGGAGGCAGCTACGGTTGTAGCCACAGCTGCCCTGGGGCAGACTGACAGAAGTCAGGCTGCCATATCGCGCCATCGGCCCCTCTGGCCAACACCAGTAGGCGGTAGGGTAAATTTATTATATTATATTACATTATATCCTCTTTCACATTAGAGCCACGACAGGACCCACTAGAACATGGGAACAAGTAAAAGTGAAATATAAGAATATTTTACAGAATGGTAATATTTATCACTTATATTGCTTTTAGTCTCTTGAAAAGAGACCCTGAAATAATCTGTTTGTTTGTTTATAACAGCAACCAAGAAAAGGGCAGAGCAAAAAAAGACAGGTGGTGGTCCTGCACCCCCTCGTCAACAAGTTGGTTAAGTGAATAATACCCTCACGGGAATATCGATATCTCTCTATGAGCACACTGTCGCGCTGAGCTAAAGGATCCTGTCTATCCCGCAATATACGCTGGATTCTGAAAACTCTCCTTATCAATCTTGCACCTTCCGCAATGGGCTGCTCGCGTATACGGACAGGACATGGCTGCGACAGGCTTCCCAAATCCACCTTCGCTTTTATAGCCGTGGTCTCTCATCTTGATTACATGAAGTAATTTACTATTACTACTCTAAAATATGAATTACATCTGAAATAATCAAATACATGTAATAGAATGATTAATAGTACATTTCCCTTTTTTTACGAAATGACCTGTATGTATCTGTGTGACATCAATAAAAGGATCAAGTGCTGCATTATCTTTAGTTACATTGATAATATTTATTTATGGTGAAACAGTGGTAAAATATCGCTGTTGTTTTCGTATAAATGAAGCGGACATACCTGAGTGGCCGCGATCTAATCTTGTTTACATAAAGTAAGCCTGCTCCCGAGCAGGTTTACGCTTACGGCTCTGTTGCTATGGCAGCAAGTCCCGGATGAGCTTCGGAGAACCGAACGATCCAAGATCACGCGAAATCGTCAACAATCAAATCCAGCTAACTCACTTAGCGCGGTACGAAGAACAGGCCCCAGGTCTTTAAGACATTCCTGCAGTTTAACTCATTGCTTTGTGTTATCTGGCTTCATGGTAAATGGTAAATGGCCTGTATTTGTATAAAGCGCTTTGGGGTCCTTAGGGACTAGTAAAGCGCTTTACACATCCAGTCATCCACACATTCACACACTGGTGATGGCAGCTACATTGTAGCCACAGCCACCCTGGGGCGCACTGACAGAGGCGAGGCTGCCGGACACTGGCGCCACCGGGCCCTCCGACCACCACCAGTAGGCAACGGGTGAAGCGTCTTGCCCAAGGACACAACGACCGAGACTGTCCAAGCTGGGGCTCGAACCGGCAACCCTCCGATTACAAGACGAACGCCAAACTCTTGAGCCACGATCGCCCCACCATGGATAGATAGAGCTGGGTGTCATCAGCATAGCAGTGTAAATGTATGCTATGTCTTCTAATGATACTGCCTAAAGGAAGCATGTATAATGTAAACAGAATTGGTCCTAGCACTGAACCCTGTGGAACACCATAACTGACCTCAGTGTGTGAAGAGGACTCTCCATTTTTATTTAGACTCTTCTTTGCCAATTGATCTTTCCAATTTAACTTCAGTACTTTCTCCAAACCATCAATGTGTCTTATAGACCATCCTAAGACTGCTTTGAGCGCCTTGAGACAACTGTTGTGATTTGGTGCTATTCGATTTAAACAAAGCAAATGGTGGTGGATGGAGCAGCTACAGAGATTTTTCTTTTTCATGTTTGAAGTTTGTTGATCAGGTGCTGATGAAGGACTTCTGTCAGCTTTTTCCCAGTAAAGGTTTTAATGGTGATTACAGGAACAGCTGCTGTTTTGGACGCTAGGAAACAAAACTTTCACTCCACCTGAGCTCACTCTTTGCTTTTTGCAGATGGGCCACGGCTCCATGTTAAACTATGACAGCGTCATCTTCACTACTGCTGTATTATCAGTGTTCTTGTTTAAAATTGGAGGCTGTGTAGGCTTAATGCTGTCTTAGTTTTTATTCTCACACGTGCTCCTAAATACGTTGTTTGTTTTTAGACGCAAATGTGGGTGAGCACTACAGAGGCATGCATTAAAACAAAGCATTGAAGCAAAGAGGGGGCGCGAACATTTTTCTTGTAAAACGAAGGGAGGCCTAGCAAAAAAAGTTTGGGAACCACTGAGCTAAGCTAGCAAAACCCTGCAGACACAGTGAGGGAATGCTGTGGATGCATTTAGCGAGTTAATCAACAAAGAGTGTGCTTCAGATCAAGGACGTGAAGATTACACTGTGAAATAAGGAGTTATCTATAAGTTTTTAATTAAATTGGTGACACAAAAACACCACTGTGTGTTGGAACAGAGAGTGACACTCTACAGCAGAGAGAGTCAACGCCAAGTGGCAGCACCTCCACACACACACACACACCTGATTTACTGCAGTTTATATTGTGTTTTATGCGCTGCTGTGTAAACATGTTCGATGTTTGTGATTGGTCAGATGCTACAAACACCGCCCCTTTCAAGTGAACACTCCTGTAGCTAGTAGGGGTGCAACGATACACAAAATTCACGGTTCGATATTTTTTCGATACAAAAAAATGTTCATGCTTTTTTAATTTGCTATTTATTAAAATTATAAATATATATTTTAACTCAAGCGTTCAGTTTTTAAATTTAATGTTGCTGAAACAACAAAGGGATAAAATAATAAATCTATCTGATGGAGAAATCACTCATCTTTGGAAAAGAGAGTTTATTACAGAGAAATGGCTCTTTCAAAATAAAAGCTATACTACGCGCTTCTTCTGGGCTATATTCTCAGCAGCATATTAAACATATCAGGTCCCCATAAGGAGAATCATGTGCTAACGGCTGTCTAAATGACTCGGGTAAAGTTTGTAGCGTGCGTGCTTGTTGTTTTTGTCTGCTTCCACTTGTCTTTGCACTAGGATGATGTCGGTGTAAATGTGCAGTCATATTCGTTGTGTTCCCACTAGTGCTGTCAGCGTAAATCTGAAATGACGTTAACGCCACAACACGGCAAATCTCCGTTAACGAGCTACCGCGGATCGCCCCGTGCGTGGGGCTGGACGGGGTCATACTTCACATGAAGACCAAAATAGTTCCAAAGGCCAGATCTGAATGAGGGTGGGGGAGGTTCAATTTGCCATGTTGCAACGAGCTTAGCTTCTGTCTTGCTAGCTTGCGCTGTGCTCAGTGGATCTGCGCTCGACAGTACAGCCTAGGCGGAGTAGTCGAACGCAGATCCACTGAGCTCTCAACACAGACAGCATCGTCAGAAAAAAAGTTGATTTAATAAATTTAAAAAATTGTATTGTTCGATTGCGTACCGAACCGAAAGCACTGTATCGAACGGTTCAATATCGATACGAGTATCGTTGCACCCCTAGTAGCTAGATCAACAAACCGTGGTTAACTTAGCAGCAGACCGCTTCGTGTCACTGTTTATCCCACTGCCAGCCTGAGTCCAGGCCACTAGTGATGGGTCGGTCGCAAACGAAATGGCTCTTAGAGCCGGGTCTTTGACGTGAACGGCGCGAGCCGGCTCCTTATCGCGAGCCGTGGGTTTTTTTTTTTCCTTTCTCTTACCCTCTCTCTCGCACTTTTTTCCGCTTCACTCTGCACGCAAGCCTTGTGCTTTACGCTGGGTAGAGGGGGGAGGGGCGGTAGTTACACTCAGTAGCACAGGAACAGAGCGGGAGGGAGAGAGAGAGAAAGAGAGCCAGGGACTAGTGATGTGCGATACCACTGATTTCCTTTCCGATCCGATACCAAGTAATATTCAGGGTGGTATCGACAATACTGATCCGATACCGATACTTTGTACAAAAACTTATTTTATTTATTGTATCTCAAATTATAGCATCATAATGATTACAGGACATCAGATTACTTGTTCTTATCACTTAATAATGCAGAGTTCATCACATAGAAATAAAAAAACTGAAGTTGTGCGCATTTTGAACACCTTGCCTGCCTGCAGCAGTAAAGGACTCCGTGAGAGACGTCTGTCTCGCCCTGGCAGCACCTGTCCCTCTCCTCCTCTTCAGTTCACCTCAACATACGCTCGTCATATTCTGTGATATGATTTACTCTGAGGTGTTTGACAGGGTTAGTGATGTTGCCACAACATACATGCCAACCCTGCCAATTTTCCACCCGGACAACAAAATTGAAAAACCATATTGCAGAATTCATAGCGCGGCCCAGCCAATTCCAGTTTCCAACAATGGCGGCAGCGACTTAGTTTTAATATCACTCGCAAGAAAACTTTTAACATATTTTCAGGTGAGAATGTAGCTGTGTAAACTTCAAATATCTGAGCCGACCTACACATCGTTTACAAACCCCCACGGTCTTTCATTACTCGGGTTAAACATGATATATAAGTCACTTTGATAACTTCAAAATGTTATTGTTTGGCTTTTTCAGTGTTTTATTTGTTCGTGAGTAAATCGGTTTGGCTGAGATTAAAGTTATTAGATTAGATTAAATTAAATTAAACTTTATTAATCCCTTGGGAGGGTTCCTCCGGGGTTTTCACACAGCTGAATAAAGGTCAAACAGAAAATTAATTAAACAAAGTGTGAGATGGTCGAGAGTTTATGCCAGCGCCCGGTTATATTTTAGATAGCAAGGAGCAGACGGCAGTTTCACTCCACCAAGGGAGCTCGTGACGTACTACCCGGCTTTCTTTAGACCGCGAAAGCCGGTCCTCAGGTGGAAGCAGCCTCTGAATTTGGACACCCCCGCTGTTTCCGGGCCGGCCAATAATAACGGTGACATTTAACATATTTTACCCGATAAATAAACCCTGTAAAATGCATTTTGAATGTCTCCCTAATTCTAAGGTCTCAAGGTTGGCAAGTATGGCCACAACACCTCACTTTTTTGCCACATGTATTGCAAACCACGTCTCAGCTGTTTGTGGAGGTAAAATACGTCCGCATATGACTCCAATTACGCTCAGCCATTGTTGTGAGTGCGCACGCCAAGGGGCTGCGAGACTTTTATACAGCCGTATTTCGCACATGACTATGAAAGGCGGAAGAGGAAGTAGTTCCTTTGAATGTAGACAATCTGAATTTTATAATTTCTTTCCACTGTGTTTCTGTTAATGATAAACTACAAATTTACCCTAAATTACTAAAATATCGATATTTTAATGTGAGAATCGATTCTAGAAGATAAATGTTTGGTATCGGAGGAATCGATATTTCAGGATCGATCCGCACATCACTACCAGGGACAACAACGTCACATTAGAAAGGTATAGTAATCATCCACAACTATTTTCAGTTGCAGATGATAAAGGATTCAGAAAGTTTATTCATGCAGGTCCATATGACAGAGAATGTGCATCTTCTTTTTGTTTTCATATTTTAATTTATATTTAATTGTGTTGTGGTTTGCAGTGTTTTGTGTTGTTTCACTTTAAATTTGTAAAAGGAAAAAGCTGAAAATTTAAATAGTTAAAAGTTGAACTGTGAATAGTTGTTTTTTGTATTATATGATTTATTTATTACATTTTATGTGGAGTGAATAAATAAAAGTATAAAAGCTCGCACTGGAACAGTTCGCAGCCGAGTGTGAAGCAGCGGGAATGAGGATCAGCACCTCCAAATCTGAGGCCATGGTTCTCAGCCGGAAAAGGGTGGAGTGCCTACTCCGGGTCGGGGATGAGTTCCTGCCCCAAGTGGAGGAGTTCAAGTATCTCAGGGTCTTGTTCGCGTGGTGAAGAGGGAGCTGAGTGTAAAAGCGAAGCTCTCAATTTACCGGTCCATCTACGTCCCTACCCTCACCTATGGCCACAAGCTGTGGGTAGTGACCGAAAGAACGAGATCGCGGATACAAGCGGCAGAAATGAGCTTCCTCCGAAGGGTGGCTGGCCTCTCCCTTAGAGATAGGGTGAGAAGTTCGGCCATCCGGGAGGGGCTCAGAGTAGAGCAGCTGCTGCTCCACATCGAAAGGAGCCAGCTGAGGTGGTTCGGGCATCTGACAAGGATGCCCCCTGGGCGCCTCCTGGGTGAGGTGTTCCAGGCATGTCCCACCGGGAGGAGGCCCCGGGGCAGACCCAGGACACGCTGGAGAGATTATATCTCTCAGCTGGCCTGGGAACGTCTTGGTGTTCCCCCGGATAAGCTGGAGGAGGTGGCTGGGGAGAGGGAGGTCTGGGCCTCTTGGCTTAGGCTGCTGCCCCCGCGACCCGGCCTCGGATAAAGCGGATGAGGATGGATGGAGATTTACGGTGGCCCCTACAGACAAAGCACATACAAACTTCAAATCACGTACGAACTCCAAAACACGTAAAAACACTTAAAAACTCCAAAACACGTAAAAACACATACAAACTCTGAAGCACGTACAAAAGACAACAGAAGTGCTCCAGGATGCTAGGGGGCAGTGTTGAGCTTTTGTTACCTAGTGGCTACACAAGCCAGCAAGTACCAACGACCGGATTTGGTGTGTGGTAGTAACAGGTAAATGATTTTTTTTTTTTTTAATTATTTGACTATATATGAATGCTTGTGTATAAATACATAAACAATACACATATGCTTTCGTGCTTTCAATTGTGTAATTTAACTGATCTAGTAGCTCTGTTTTGGAAGTTCAGTTCATGCTAGAAATGTGTTTTGGAGTTTGTGCATGTTTTGTCTCTAGGGGCCACCGCATATATTTATATATAAACATATATAAATATTATTGTTAATAATAAATTAATTAAAGCAACAAAACAACCTGAAGAGCTGGTTCGGAGCTGAAAGAGCCGGCTCTTTTTAGTGAGTCGAACCGAAACAGCCAGTTCTCTAAAAAGAGCCGGAAATTCCATCACTACAGGCCACAGAGAAACAAACTGGGTGTGCTTAATTTGCTTTGTAGTGCAGACCCAGTTATTCTCAGTGTGATTTCGTCAGTTCAACCGGTTCGACCAGTCTGACCAGTCTGTTTTATTGTCGCAGCATTTCCAAGATGGCCGCCGTGCACAGCAGCACATTGAGAGCTCCTGGAAACAGCTGGAGTCTGTAAGTGACCTTTGCCCCTGCCCACCAACACACTGTCCCCACCCCAAACTCTGTAGAAGCGGAAACTTGTTCGGACTGTTTATTTTTGTTTGTTTGTTGGTTTTTTTTACTTATTTTTCAGAGTAAGCGGCGGTTCGAACGTGACTGTAAGGAGGCGGAGCGAGCTCAGCACGTCTCCGACAAAATCGACCTGGACAATAAAACGGATGGAGAGAAGGTCAGAACACTAAGCTCTTGTCAGGGGGAGTGTGGGCGAAGCTTGAGCACCCCTGCAGTGATATGATTGGACGTTATTTATCAACTATGACCCAGGGGTTGAATAAAACAGCTGATTGTGGTCCATTTTAATCCCTAACATCATACTTAGTCCTGTCTGTCTGCCTGTGTCTCTCTCTGTCTGTCCGTCCATCACAGCGCTGCTCGCTGAAGGTGCGTCTCTTCTTCACTGATAAGCATATTTTGAGTCGTCTCCCGTTGGCAATCATCGGTGTGAAAGTTTTCTCTGTTTTCAGGCTCGTCAGACAGCTCAGCAGAAACAACAAGCTGCTGAGGAGTCCAGGAAAGACTACGTGACAAGTTTAAACCAGTTTAACCAGGATCAGCACCAGCACTACCACACACTGGTACCAGTAATTTACCAGGTAGGACTTCCTGTTATGCAGTGATGTCATCAGTGAGTGTGGCGATGTGTACTCAGGCATGTGCCTCTGCCCTGCAGCGTATCCAGGACATGGAGGAGCGGCGGATCGAGAGGATTGGGGAGGCGATGCGTTCGTTGGCCGAGGCTGAGAGAAAAGTTCTTCCTGTTGTGAGCCGCTGTCTGGACGCCATGATGGAAGCTGCTGAAAGCATACAGCCAAGAAAGGTGAGAGTCCCGGGACTTTGCCCACAGAACCAAACACCTGATTTAGATTAGGCTAATTTGCCCTGAAGGTTATTTCCATGTGCACATCTGGATATCTAGTTTTCTCCCTAGAAGTTCCGATGTGACCGTGTTGATGTCCTTGAGTCCATCGACCCTTCAGACTGAATTTGGTTAGATGAGTAAACTCACAAGAAACACGCCAGCGAGCATGGCGGGTGGAAAGGGAATATCTAACGCCACCATCTGGCCAGGTTGTGTGCTGAGTTTGCACGTGTCTCTGGGTTCTCCGACTTCCACTCTGGTTTTGTCTGTTCCAGAAGTCCTGTGCTTTGTTCTGATGCAGCTTTGCAATCCTAACCCAATTCTGCCACGCTCTTCTTAGAGGAGAGGCTTTCTCCTTCCAAACAGCCACACTTGTTCAATCTCAAAAGGCTGATTCTGTCCATCTGGTTCTGTTCAGTGAGAGAAATGTTTCATCATCATCAGATGACGTCTTCAGTCTCAGCTGACTGCAGGTTTCAACCTTATAAACAGGACATTTGCACAATGACTGACACTAGCAGCACTGAATGAACAATGGGCTGTGAGGTCAGTTTATGATCATTTACCATTCACAGAGAGTTGGGGAATGGCTGCAATCACAGCATTGTAAGATGGTGACAGATGTACCCTTAGGCCCCCTCCTGGATACAGAGATCAAGGTCAAGGTAACTTTATTTATACCCATAGGCAAGGTAAATTTGCTTTACAGACAAAATGATAGCATTTGGCATCCCTTCAAAAACAAACATACCTAATAAAGATATAAACCTCCCTGTAGCACATATATAGTAATTTAATATTTCGAATCAAAAACAGTTCTTATTTAATTCAGTGACAGCAACGGGGACAAAGCTATTTTTATAACGCTTTGTCCTGCATCTCGGAAATAGAAACCTCCGTCCTGAGGAAAGAAGCTGAAATTCACCCCTTAGAGGATGGGAACCATTTTTAAGGATTGATAAAGCCATCCTCTGTACCTGCTTGGAGTACAGGGAGGCTAAACAAGACTGTGGCTCACCTATCAGACGACTGGACCATCTCACTATCTGATTCAGAGAGTTTTTCTCTGTGACAGAGGTCTGACCGAACCATGCCACCAAACAAAAGGACAAAATAAAAGAACGAAACTGATCTAAAAGTCTTTTAATTAAAATATGGGGCTGTTTTGTATTAAAAGCCGAAGAAAAGTCAATGAAAAGAAGTCTTGCAAAAGTCCCTTTACTCTGTACATGTTTAAGAATCAGATTTAGTGAAGTCAAAAGTGCGTCCTCCACTCCTCTGTTGGGCCTATATGCAAACTGCATTGGATCCAGCTGATGTTCAGTCTCTTTCATAATCACATTTCTGATGATTTTTTCAAAGACTTTCATGACAACTGAAGTGAGGGCAACAGGCCTGAAGTCGTTTAGAATTGTTGGACGACTAGATTTAGGGACAGGAACCACGACTGCTTCTTTCCAAAGAGAGGGCACATGTTGTGTTTGCAAGGATTTATTCAAAATAACCTGAAATATAGGACTGAGTTTATCAGCACAAGATTTAATTAGGCGGCCACTAATATTATCAGGACCCTGGCTCTTGTTCACATTGACAGTATGAAAGGCCTTTTTAACATCGCTGAGTTCAATGATAAAGTACTGAGTATCTCTCAGTTTCTGTTTCAGTTCAGAAATATCCTCGCTGAAATCAGAAGAACTAAAACGAGCATAAAACATGTTTAAAGCGTTTGCAAATCTCTGTCTGAATTAAAACCATCTAAGATGATCTGACTGCTGCTCTGGGGATTTTGGAACCCTGCTATGGTTTTCATACAAGTCCAGGCAGACCCAAAATTTTTTGCAGCACATTTGCTTTCAAGAAGGTTTTTGTAGTTCTGTTTTGCTTTCAAGAGCTCGATTTTCAGGTCCTTGGTGGCTGTCTGAAAATCAGTAACAGCCCCCTCTTTAAAGGCCTGTCTCTTTTTCCTTAAACAGGATTTGACGCTTTTAGTGACTCACGGCTTATTGTTAGCATAGACTTTAACGCGCTTACGGGGTATAATCATGTCTTTACAAAATATTGCATAAGAGCTAGTAACATCCACCAAAGCGTCGAGATCATCTCCACAAGACTGAATAAAAACTTCCCAATCTGTAAGCACAGATTCTTCTGACCATATGTCAACATCCTTAGTCTTTGTCTTCTCTCGTTTTAAGACTGAGATGCACACAGTTATGGTCAGAAGATCCCAGAGGAGGAAGCGGGAGGGATTTATAAGCATTCTTCACCGATCCGTAACAAAGGTCCAACATTTTATCCCGTCTGGTAGGACAGGATACATATTGATACAGATTGCCCAAAGTTGATTCAAGAGAGACATGGTTAAAGTCCCCCATTATAAAGTTTGGGCGTCAGGAGAGACCGCCTGCAGCTTCTGCACTACGTCTGAGATGATGCTGCAGGTGGAGGCGGGGTGAGTCCTGAATGTAAGCTATGGTAATAAAAAGTTGTGGAAACTCACGAGGGAGATAAAAAGGGCGCAGCGACACGGATAAAAGTTCAACATCTGGTGTACAAATACACTCTCTAACAGTCACAGCGCTACAGTAACGTTTGTTCACATACAAGCATACTCCCCCTCCTTGAGATTTCCTTGTTACCCGTGCATCCCGATCCCGGCGAAAGGGAGCTCCAAAACCGTCAACTGAAAAATCGGCGTCCTGGTCCTGGTCCAGCTCCAGCTCCGTCGGCCATGTCTCGGAAAAAACCATCACTCAGCTGTCCCTGAAGTCTTTCTGGAACCTGACGTTTCCCTGGAGTTCATCCAGCTTGTTCCTAAGAGACTGAACATTTCCAAGGATAACAGACGGCAGGGGAAACAGACTGACCTGTTGTCTCCTCAGACGCAATTTAACACCTCCACGTCTCCCTCTTTTCCTCTTCTCACTCGTTCTGTTAGAGTCTCTATGTATAAAATCCGGCATACATGAGGTGAGGTCCTTACCATCATACGGTAAGTTAAGTTGTAACAGCTCGTCGCGGGAGCAAACAATCCTCAGCTGACTCACGGCCTCGCCCACATCATCGGAAACAAGCCAGCACAGTAGAAATCCAACCACAATGAAGAAAAAAGAATCCATGACGTTCTCACTGTTGTGGAGCGTCACTTTGTAAGAAAACTGTCACTTCCTTCAACCAAAACACATGCCAGCGATAGAAACAAAAAGAAACGATAAGAACTTAAAAACGTAAAAACTTAGGATGCCAAGCTCTCACTCACTGCCGGTCGCTGCGTGCGCATTAGCCCTGGTCTTTCCCTTTTCACGTAAATGGCCTCCTTGACTCTGCCCTCAAACCAGCGTTCCTCCCTGTCCAGGATGTTACATCCTCATCCTTGAAAGAGTGTCCACTGGCCTGTAGGTGTAAACAGACTGCAGAGTCCAGGCCTGACGAGGTGGCTCTTCGGTGTTGTGCCATCCTCTCCGCCAGAGGTTGTTTGGTTTCCCCGATGTATAAATCCTGGCAATCCTCCTGCACTTAACAGCGTGCACCATGATCCTTGGGGTCGACCAGTTTTTGGCGCAGCGTGTTTTGAGTGTTTAAATCACAGAGACGTCGTGTTTAGAAAAAGTGTGTCTCAGCTGCTCCGATACTCCTGACATGTACGGGATCACTACAGGGTTTTGCTTAGGCAGCGGTCTTTAGGAGCCTTCCCGGCTTTGACAAAAGTCCAGCTTTCTTACTCTGCTGTCATGAACTTTGACCTTTAACCTTCTAACTGAGGTGCGGGAGGGTGTGCATCTGCAGATATGTTTCTAATGAAGGAACTCCAAAATGTGCCTTCATAAACACGCCAATATGGGATGTAAAGGTCAAAGGTTAGCTGATGTTATGTGGTGAATGTCCTTTCAGGACACCCGTCAGGTGGTGGAGGTGTATAAATCAGGATTCGACCCCCCGGGTGATGTCGAATTTGAAGACTACAGCGCCACCATGAGGCGGAGCATCTCTGAATCCAGTTACCTCGACAACCGGACAGAGGAGCGGAGACAAAGCAGAAAGCTGTGGCCCTTCATCCGAAAAACCAAGGTATACGCGCACACACACACACAAGGTGCAGATGAGACACACCTGGAGGAATCACCTGGCTGTACTCAGGTCCTTTTCTCTCCTTTCAGTTGCTGACCCTCCTGTCCTCCCCCCGCCAGCCTCCACCCCCACCCCCAACCTCTCCTTCACCCGGGGGCATGGCCAACAGTCCCCAGTCCCCACCCACAGCCACAGCCACCCGAGAACCAATCACACAGCGGCTGAATGACCTCATGACCTCTGGCTACAGAACCAGGAAGCAGTGTCTGCGCAGCCTCAAGAGAGGGGTACAAGATGTACTGCATACTGTACTACATGAAATACTACGTTATATCTTAAATACTATAACACATATTGGAGTCAAGCTGCTGTGAGGTTTACACCACAAACTAAAGTCATATTTATGTCTCTGTGATGGTTAATCCAGCAGCATGCACTTTAATCTACGTGATATTTTAATGCTACAATATTATAATCATCATCATTATTATGTTTATAATTGATGAAGAAACCAAATGACACTCAGATGTTTATTTGATTGCCAAATAATAATAATGGATTGGATTTATATAGCGCTTTTCAAGGCACCCAAAGCGCTTTACAATGCCACTATTCATTCACTCACTGGTGGAGGCAGCTACGGTTGTAGCCACAGCTGCCCTGGGGCAGGCTGACAGAAGCGAGGCTGCCATATCGCGCCATCGGCCCCTCTGGCCAACACCAGTAGACGGTAGGGTAACATGTCTTGCCCAAGGACACAGCGACCAGGACAGAGAGCCCGGGGATCGAACCGGCAACCTTCCGGTTACAGATGCGCTTCCCAACCCCCTGAGCCACGGTCGCCCCTAGCAGCTTTAAAACACTGATTCAATTTCTCTAAAAAAATAAAAAATAGTTTCAAACACATTGATCACAAATTTCTAAATTGTTTGAGTTTTTATGACTAATAATTGTGTTAGGCACTGTCTACTACGTACTGTTTCCTACACTAACTGCTGCAGTGCAAGCTGTTGTGCACGCACACATAGTCGCCTGGAACATTCATGATGACATCTGTTGTCTTTCTTTCTGCTCGCCTCTTTGACCGGACAGCTGTCACTCAAACTGGTCAGTATCTCACCTGTCAGAGACGTCCAGGTGTGTTTGAGCCTTCGACTTACTGATGTTTAACGAGTGTGTTGATGCTGCAGGGCTCGAGTCCGGCCGACTGCAGCCATCTTCCTCCTGAACAGAGACGCAAGAAACTTCAGGGCCGCATCATTAACATCAACCAGGAGATACAGAGAGAGCGCGAGCAGAGGTGACACACACACAGACACGCACACACAGACACACAGACACACACACAGACACGCACACACAGACACACACACAGACACACACACACAGACACGCACACACAGACACGCACACACAGACACACACACAGACACACACACAGACACGCACACACAGACACACACACAGACACGCACACACAGACACGCACACACAGACACACACACAGACACACACACACAGACACGCACACACAGACACACACACAGACTCACACTCACACACAGACAGACACGCACACAGACACACACACAGACACCCATACACACGGATAGACACGCACACACAGACACACACACACACAGACACACACACATGGACAGACACCGCGCACACACAGACACACACACACACGGACAGACACACACACACAGACACACACACACACAGACACCCACACACACGGACAGACACGCACACACAGACACACACACACACAGACACACACACATGGACAGACACCGCGCACACACAGACACACACACACACACAGACACCGCGCATACAGAGACACACAGACACACACACAGACACCGCGCACACAGAGACACACACACACACAGACACCGCGCACACACAGACACACAGACACCCACACACACGGACAGACACTGCGCACACACAGACACACACACAGACACACACACACAGAGACACCCACACCCACACACAGACACCGCGCACACAGACACGGACACACACACACACACAGACACCGCACACACAGACACGGACACACACACAGACACCGCGCACACACAGACACACACACTGATCTGATTCCATTTTCTGTTCAACTCAGTGTTATTTACACAGCACCACATCACAGCAGCACTCTTACAGTACAAGTCACAGTATGAGGTGGTGACTTAGCTAGCGCACAAACGTTATTTGCGTTACCCACGAATAACTTGAAACAACTCTCTTATTCACTTACCATATAAAACAAGAATTACACTCCAAACTTTACATAAATATATGTAGTGCTTGTATATTGCTATCACCTGAAACACAGCAAAACAGTTCAGTGTTATTGACGGCTTCCATTACAAAAACTGGCCTGCGTTACTTTTGTGAGGGATAATTTTGCCAGTCACCCGTTTGAACCGCCACTGCCACCTACTGGCGAACCTAAATATCGCCCCATTTGCTCCCACCTAAACATCACATCAGGTGGGAGCAAATGAGCTTTTCCCTCTGTGCTATGATGTAAACTAGTGTCACAACAAATAGCAAAAAAGATGATATGGGGGGGGCGCTGTACATGAACACACAAGGAACGCATCTCAGACTTGTTCTTGATGCTCAAAATACTCGGGGTGCCACACCTCCATATTTTTTAGATCTATAAAAAAAACTTGTGAGACTTTATCAGAGGTGTGAACATCACAGCAGATCTCTTTGTGTCACTGAGGATAAAACAGAAAAACGTGAAGCAGATTTTCCTGGCCTGGCTTTTTATAGCAGATAACCAATATTCTGCAGTAGAACAAAAACAACAGAAAACCATGAATCAACATGTGAACATGACCTGATGCTGCTGAAGTGAAGCAGAGCAAAGTTACAGAGGTTTGATTACACTGTAAAATGTAATTCTAGATGTTTGTTATTGTAACATATTATTCTATATCAGTTTGATGATAGATGACTGAAGTTGTTGTTATAGCACAAAATTACAAGTTAAAAACGTCCCAATTACACCAAAAAAAGCTGACTCGAAAACTCATGTCCAGCTAAATCAGCAACTTATGTGAACTTGACAATATGGGGAAGTTGAGCACAGCAGGATTCAAAACTGCCTCATGTGACTGCTATCGAGGTGCATCATGGAGAATTGGCGGTTAACGACATGCTCACTTTACTTGGACATTTTCTAATCGTCTTCTTTGGAATCTGCTTTCAAGGTGAGTAACATTGGTTATAATTACAAGGAAAGAGAGCTACAAAAGTTGGAACATGTTTTGAATCTATGGCATGATGTGTGTTTTTTTTCTTTTACCAAAATCTTTGCTTTAGCTAATATAACTTTAGCCGACAAGGTCCAGCTTGTGTGTCATGACCAAACTTAACCTAATAAACTGAAATATGGCCTTTTTATGGGTAGCACTGACCAAATCAAAAGTATTGTGCCGCTAGCTTTAAGGTTGTACACTCAACCACTGTTGCGATATTAGCAAGCTAACTCAGCTAATTAATATAGCTTATTTCACATTGTCTCTGTACTTGTAAATTTCTTTGAAGTTCACAGGCTGTTGTATTTTGGTGGAAGTTCATTTTGGCAATATTTCCAATAACTGGCTGGGTTCAAAAAGAACTATTTGGCAGGACTCCTGTGCTTGTTGTTATCTGTTTACTCCTATGTAATCACTTAAGTTGTTATTTACTGCTGCATGCTAAGCTGTGAAAGTGCATTGAGGACTGAGACAAAATATTGTAACGTTCACAAGAACCAGACGGTTGGGGTCTCAGTTTGTCCATTTATTTGGCACATAAGCCAGCGGGTTGTTAACTCAGGGGGAAGCGCTCTCGAACTCCACCTCTCTTCAGCCTGGCACACACACAGAACAACCAGGTCCCACCCACCCCTTCCTGTACACCACAACCAAACATGAATCTTAAAGGAACAACAACAGTGTGCAGAGATCACCAACATGTCACTGTACAATAACACTTAACCATCGTTACACTGCCCCCCCAGCAATAAGTTCCTCGTCCCCGAGGGAACGACACAGTCTCTGAGGCGGGGTGGTAGCCTACGTTCCCTCCTTGACCTCCTGAGCCCCTGAGGTGGACGCGGAGCTTCGGGGCTTTGGGGTGGAGAGTCCGAGGGAGGGGAACGCAGCCCCGGTCGGGGGCCCCTCTGAGCAGGGTCACGGACGCTCTGTACACGTCCCTCTGGAAAGGAGGGGAGGGACTGCCCTCTGTAGGGGGCCATCCGGTCTCTGTGCAGCGCTACTATCCTCCCCCTAGGAGGCAACTGCACCCTGTAAACAACCTCCCCTACTCGCTCTAGGACGCTGCAAGGCCCCACCCAGCTGCTATCCAGTTTAGGACACCGTCCCTTCTTCCTCTTTGGGCTGTAGACCCACACCAGCTCCCCAGCATGGAAGTGCCTCCCCTTAGTGGTGATGTCGTAATTCCTCTTTTGGCGCAGGCCTGCCTTCGCCAGCTGCTCTCGGGCGTAGGAATGTGCAGAATCCAGCCGGTCCTGCAGCTTCCTTGCGTAGTCCCGGCCCGGTGGTGCCTCTGGCGCGTCCGGGGGCTTCCCAAAAGCCAACTCTGCAGGAGTTCTCAGCTCTCTCCCTAACATGAGCAGGGCAGGCGTACATTGGGTGGAGTCCTGTACTGCCGACCTGTAGGCCATGAGGGTAAGGGGAAGATGGTAATCCCAGTCCCGTTGGTGTTCTGAGGTAAGGATGGCTAGCTGCTGGGCCAGCGTCCTGTTAAACCTTTCCACCAGCCCATCGCTTTGGGGGTGAAGTGGGGTGGTGCGGGTTTTCTTAGTCCCAAGGCGTTCACACATGGCAGCAAATACCTTGGACTCAAAGTTACGCCCCTGGTCACTGTGGAGGGTCTCTGCTGTTCCAAAGCGGCTGAACATCCCCTCCACTAATACATCAGCGACCGTCTCAGCCTCCTGATCTGGGATGGCGTATGCTTCCGGCCACTTGGTAAAATAGTCCATGGCCACAAGAACATAGCGGTTTCCTCTGTCTGTGCGAGGAAATGGGCCCATGACGTCCACAGCTACTCGCTCCATTGGGGCTCCTGCTGGTTGCTGCTGAAGCTGAGCCCGGGACTGGTCCTGTGGCCCTTTGTGTGAGGAACATGCATCACAGCTGCGGCAAAAGTCCTCCACGTCCCTCCGCTGTTGACCCCAGTAATAGCCCTGGCGGAGGCGGCGGAGAGTCTTGGAGACCCCAAAGTGGCCGGAGCCAGTGCTCCCATGGCAGGCTTCCAGCACAGCTGACCTCAGCGACCTTGGCACCACAACCTGCCACCTCTCCTCCCCCGTGGCAGGATCCTTCCAGGCACGCTCCAACACCCCCTCCTTCAGCCTGAGAGCTGCAAACTTGGCCCATAGCCCCCTGGTACAGATGGAAAACCCAGTGACCTCATCCCAAAGGGGTTGCTCCCCCTTCTCCAGCCACTGCAGGACCGGCAGCAGGTCCATGTCTTGTTCCTGCCGTGCCCTCCACTCCGCTGCATCCACCATCAGAAGAGCCCTGCAGGCGAGCTGTGCTGCTCCGTCTATTGTCGTGAGTTCCCGCTCTATTTCCTCTCGCTTCTCACAGTAACGGCAGCCAGCTGCAGCACATGGGCGACGAGAGAGGGCGTCTGCGTTAGAATGGTGCGTCCCTGCTCTGTGCTCCACAGTGAAATTGAAGGCTTGGAGCTCCTCCAGCCAGCGAGCCACCTGTCCCTCTGGCTCCCTGAAAGACATCAGCCACTGAAGGGCAGCATGATCAGTTCTGATAACAAATGCTGTGCCGCACAGGTAGTACTTAAAGTGTCTCACCCCCGCCACCACAGCCAACAGCTCTCGTCGTGTGACACAGTAGCGCCGCTCACTCCTGTTCAGGACCCGGCTGAAGTACGCCACCACCTTCTCCCCTTCCGGCCCAACCTGCGACAACACCGCTCCCAGCCCCACATTACTTGCGTCAGTGTCCAGGACAAAAGGCAGGGCGGGGTCAGGGGGGGCGAGGACTGGGGACTCTGTCAGCGATTTGCGGAGGGTGTCGAACGCCTGCTGACAGTCCCGGGTCCAGATGAAGTCACGGTCCTTCTGCAGCAGGTGGAAGAGTGGTGCGGCTATGGAGGAAAAGCCCTTCACAAACCTCCTGTAATAAGACGCCAGTCCTAGGAAGCTTTTGAGCTGTTTCTGGTCTGCTGGTGTGGGCCACTCGGTAATGGTGTGAATTTTTTCCTCCAACGTGCTGATGCCCTCACGACCCAGCTTGTGGCCCAGAAACTCCACCTCCCTCCTCATGAAGTGGCACTTGTCGGGGTGCAGCTTCAGGCCTGCAGCTGCCACCCTCTCCAACACTTGTCTCAGGGCATCCAGGGCAGCATCAAAGGAGCTCCCGTGCACTAGAAGATCATCCAGGTAAACCAGACACCGTTGCCGTGGGACGCCAGCCAGCACACTGTCCATAAGCCTCTCGAAGGTCGCAGGAGCATTGCAAAGACCAAAGCTCAGGACTTTGAACTGCCATAGTCCCCTGTTAGTGCAGAAGGCTGTCTTCGGTCTGGATTCCGGGGACAGTGGCACCTGCCAGTAGCCACTCCGCAGGTCCAGGGTGGAGAACCAGGAGGACCCGGCTACTAAGTCGAGAGACTCATCAATCCTGGGAAGGGGGTAAGAGTCCTTCGTCACTTTGTTGAGTGGTCTGTAGTCCACACAGAAACGCATCCTAGGACTTTTTTTCTTAGGCACCATCACCACCGCGGAGGCCCACGGGCTATCAGATGGCTCTATGATGCCCGCCTTCATCATTTCACACAACTCTCTGTCCGCAGCCTCCTGATGAGCCAGGGGCAGGCGGCGTGGGCGCACTTTAATAGGCTGGGCATCCCCGGTCTCAATGACGTGCTCTACCAAGTGTGTCAAGCCAACATCACTTTCTTTCAGGGCAAAAATGTCACTAAACTCTTTTAGTACCTGCCATAGACTCTCTTGCTGCTGTGGAGTCAGCCCCTCACAGTTCTTTGACCAGATACTCCTCACTGCTAAGAGCCTCTCCTCCTCCTCCTCCGCTCGCTGTTCTGCTGGCGGGTCTGCAGCGGTCTCTGCGGTGGAGGTGGACGCCGCGGCAGATGCTGTGCAGACCGGGGGAGGAATAAGCGGCACCTTCTTCCCATCAGGGGTTACGAGGAAGCCTTTGCCTAAGTCCAGTACACCGCCAATGGCTCGTAAAAAATCCAGCCCAAGGATGCAGGCGTCCTGCACGTCAGCCACCCAGGCAGCATAAGACACACCGAGGTCCCCCACCTTGAACTGGAACACTCCCCTCCCTCTCATTGGGGCCAGATCACCGGTCACAGTCTTAAGTTGCACATTAGTCGGTTGCACAGCAGCTCCGGTTGGGACAATATCGGGTCGGACCAGCGTTGCATTGGACCCCGTGTCCAGCAGGGCCGTACAGGACACCCCCGCGATCGTCACTGGAACATGGCAAAAGCCGCCAACCTGGGTCCAGCCCACAGCGATGGCCGCACCGGGTGGAGGTGGCGGTCGTTCTCCCAGGCCCGTGTACTCCCGCCTACACGGGCCCGTGGGCGTTTCCCTGAACCGCTGCAAGCTTGGGGCACTGCCTGATGAGGTGTCCGGGTTGTCCACATCCCCAGCAGCTCTGTGGTCGGCGGTGTGGGCCAGCCCGAGGGGAAGGCGACTGCAGCGAAGCCGCCTGTACCAAACTGCACAAGCCCGCTGGCGTCTCCATCTGTTCCACAGGTGCTGACACAGCCCTCACCACGTGTGCGTCATCAGCGCCCCCAGAGGATCCTGCAAGCATCTCCCTCTCCAACGCTAGCTCCAGGGCTGCACTGAGTGTGGCTGGCCGAGCAAGCTGAGTTTGCATACGGAGCTCTTTAGGGCTCAGGGCCTGCAGGAACTGGTCCCGAGCTAACTCCGCTTGCACTGATGGTGGCATGCTGTCATACGCCCTCCGGCAAAGGCACTCGATTTCATGGGCCAAAATGCGGAGGGGCTCGCCTGGCAATCTGCGTCTGTTGTGGAACTCCGACCTCAGCAGCACTGGTTGGTTATACTGCCCGAAGCGCCTCTGAAGTGCTCCGACCAGAGCATTATAATCTCCCCTCTGCTCCTCGGTCAGCAGCAGCAGGCATGCAGCTGCATCCTCACACAGGCACAAAGCCAGTTGGAGAGCTTTATGTTCCTCAGACCAGCCAGCTGCGACAGCTAACAGCTCGAACTGTGCGATAAACACTTCCCATGGCGTCTTGCCGCTGAACTTAGGCGTTTTTATATTCGCTGCAGCTTGCTGGGCGCCGCCATGTTTGTTTACATCACGTGACGGCGCGCCAAGCGAGGTCGACTCCTTCCCGCCGGAATCGCGGCCGCTGTGCGAACAGTTCCCGAGCCTAGTCAAACCTGGAGAAAATCCAGCCTCGGCAGACAGCCGCAGCGCCGTTTCCCTCACTCCATGGGCGGGCGAGCGCGGACGAACCTCCCTCTCCTCCGTCTCCTTCTTAATCTTGCCCGGCAACATCCTCGTCTCGTAACGGCAAGCGTCGCCAGCAACAGGGTGTCGGGCGTTCTGGGGTTCTTTTTTCTTTCTTCACTTCTGACACCAATGTAACCTTCACAAGAACCAGACGGTTGGGGTCTCAGTTTGTCCGTTTATTTGGCACATAAGCCAGCGGGTTGTTAACTCAGGGGGAAGCGCTCTCGAACTCCACCTCTCTTCAGCCTGGCACACACACAGAACAACCAGGTCCCACCCACCCCTTCCTGTACACCACAACCAAACATGAATCTTAAAGGAACAACAACAGTGTGCAGAGATCACCAACATCTCACTGTACAATAACACTTAACCATCGTTACAATATGATCTACAGACCAGCATTATATTAGTTTTTTTTATCAGATAGTCCTCCAGTGTGTTTATTTCTTGCAGTAATTATATTGTGCAGTTATTTCTTACCCTGAAATGCTTAATGCTTAACAACAGCTCCATTTTAACTTACTTTTGAACTCTTGTGATCAGTTTGACCAAATTGTGTGAGTTTCCATACTAAAAGAGTTGTAGTGATAAAATAATTGGCATCAGAGACACTGATTTTTGGAAGTCCCTTGGGTTGTTTCTGATTTTTTGTTTGTTTGCATAATTTAACTTTTAATTTAACTGCATTCCCCGTATTGTAACAAAACTAACATTGTTTATATGTCAGAAAATTAGCAAACAGCATAAATGGCAACAACAATACAATTATAACATATATTTTTATTTTACTTATTTTAGATCTGTGAAGCCAAACTTGATGCCGGGCATTTGTTCTTGCCAATGGAGTCAAATGGTAAGTTACCTTTTGTGGGGGTTTTTTCATACTGGAAACACCACAGATTATATTGTAATTTAATAGCTCTGTAGAACAAATGATATAACGATTTTAGTGTCAGGGTACTTTATTTTCACAGGTCTAGATGATCACATCTGTTTTTGTCATTTAAATGAGGTGGACTTGCAAACTTTGCACTTTTCTGTGGAAATTGCTGTCCACTTCCCTGCACATACACAGAATGTGGACAGTATTTCAGATCTAAAAAAGCCTTACAGGTTAATTTAAGAGATCATGTGGTCACAGAAGGAGTATGTAATGGACTTGCTGGCTTTAATGTAAAAAGCCTGTTGTGTAACTTTGAGGCAGTATATTGCTCATCAAGGTAAACATCTGAGGAATAAGAAAATTGTTACTTTTAATCAGTGTTCTTTTACATCCCACATTTACTAAAGTTTTACATCACATAAGAGTTGTTTTTACACTCATTCTACTTTAAAATATTTCAAGACAGAGCTTATTGTTCACTGAACGGCAGGTAAAGTGCATCTTTTTGTTTATTTGCTTTTGTGTGTTTGTGTTTTCTCTAATGGGCCTCAGATGATGGTTTGCTTAAATTTGAGTCTCAAAGCATTTAAAAAAAATTCTGCCTGTACTCCCCACTAGGGCTGGGCAAAGCGATGATTTTCCTAATTGATGAATCTAGCGATTAATTTTTACATGTATGCTTTTCCTCACCAAATGTGTTATTATGAGATCTGTGACATTGGATTTGGTCTGGGTTTCAGAGAAACTAACTGACAAACTAGCATTTATATTCTTAGTTTCTTGTGTTTATTCATGTCTTCACCAGGGTCTTTGACATTTCGCTGCTGTACTGTTCTGCTTTGTGTTTGATTTCTCACATTGTATATTGTAATGCCAGAGATATTAGGATATTTAAGGGGTTGCAGTGGCTGCTACAGCTGTGGGGGGCAATACTTTGGTGAAATGTCCTGGACCCTGGAAAAGAGACTGTGTAAACTGGGTAAGCAATTAAAGGTTACTGAGAGTCAAAGTCATTGGACAGCTGGGTAAAGGTGGATGCTGATATTCAGTGCCAGTTATGCAACCTGTCCATCCATGTCTATGTGCTCTTTTTTCATGCTGTTAATATAAGGGGAAAAAATAAACTCTTACTGATTAAAGAAGCATTGTCTGTGGAGCCACATTCTGATCCTGTAGTTTAGCTCCAGTTTGCACATTTCATGTATTCTCAGTCACATTTGGCTCAGAGCACAGCCAATATTTCGAATAAGTAAATTTAAATTTACATTTTTGTTTGCATTCTGCAATTGAAGACATGCTCTGTTATTTATGAACATGGTCTTTGTTTAAAGCAAGAAATGGATTTGTAACATGGTGGTGCATATCTCATTCTGAAAATTTTTTAACAACTAATAAGTGTTACCCAAAGCCAATCAGCATCATCCAAAGCATCAGTATGGCTCTTCTTCTATTGTGTATTTGTAATTGTGTATATTATTTTTTTGTCTTTGAACCCTTTCATAGCTGACGGGTATTGAAGACACATTTACTAAGAGGATGAAGGTTGGCATTGTGATGGTGAAAGAAGAAGACATCATCGATGTGTTGGTTGTCATTGAGGCAGCAGTAATCCTGTCTAATCTGAGGGATGTCTCGAGTGTCATTTCCATGCCGATGGGCCTTCTTTTTGCCCTCAACATAGACTATCCAACGGAACTTAAGGACACCTTTGAAGTCATTCAGAACATCCTATTGAACATTGGTGGAAGGCAGTGCTCCTCACTTGTGCATGGTCTAAGAAACAGACTCTTGCGGAAAGCCATGCAGAACTGTAATTGTATGCTCACAGCATACAATTGCCTTAGTGTTAAGGACAGTTTTTATTTTACTGTTTGTTTTTTTTATACTTGCAAGCTCCCATTTTCACTTTTGTATATCAATAAATGACCAGACTTTGCATTCCAGATTAGACAATCACTCCATTGTTCATGGTTTAAGAAACTTATGTGAACAACAATACAATGGTGGACTCTGCACATGCTTATCTCATGCAAGTCAGTAGTTTTTCCTTTGTTTTGCAATTGAGCAGACTCAAACAATGTTTCTGAAATATTCATATTATCAAATGTTTCAGAAGCATGTACTCATTTTCAGAGCAATTGGTTCTGTAGAATTTGTTGCAGTTGTAAATGAAGACAAATACAAGAGTTTGATGTCTACATGTTATAAACTGATCTTTACTGTCACTTAACAGTAAAGGTTTTGTACTATTTTAATATTTCATGTTTTATGCTTACAGGTGTGCCTGAGCACAATGAAGTTTAAACATTTTGCAAATGTAAAGAATAATTTTTCTAATATAGCAAGTGTCCCGTTGATACATTACAATAATGCAGACTTTATGTTGTTAATTTTAACAGTTTTTATCTCATCCTGTTGAAAGTCTGATGAGTTCATGCCATGGTGAGGATTCTGTTGACCAGCTGTCCACAATTCACAAGAATCGCTACTGCTTCTAGAGTATTGGTCAGAATTTATTCAAACTTAATCACCCAATCTGTCTTCACCCAAACTGGGCTCAAGACCAAGTTCAAATTTATTGTTTCACAGGGAGCAACCTATGAGTTTTGATGGATTGTGAGCCTGATGAGCTATGTCACTGATTTTTCTGTTTCTCAGATGACTAAGATGGCACAATAAATGTTGAATGTTGCGTGCTCATGAGTAATTGTCTTGTCATGTTCTTAGAACAAACTTTCTGCATGAATTGATCAGATACACTTTAATGGAATCTGTGGGTTTTAATTTTTTTCTGTAAACAGAAGTATTTCAAGTATTTATTTATTTATTGTCATTGTCAAAGAACAATGAAATTGCGTTTGGGGCTTCTGTACAACCCGAAAACAAATACCCCTTAAAACCCAAGTGTAAATATTTAACCCAGTGTGGCTTCAGTGCAATGAGACAATCCTTAGCAACAACACGAGAACAAGACAGGTAATGTTCATAGGACATTCAGACAAAGACCTGAGAAACATGACAAAATGCAACAATGCAACCCGTTCAATATTATTGTACTGTGAGATATGATGGTTGTCTATTTAAGAAAGAGGGGGGAGAGAGAATAAAGATATAATGCACCAATGCAAACCAGTTCAGTGCTATTTAAGAAGTTGGATTAGGTTATTGTCCGTGAGAGGGGGGCAGAGAGGGGAGGGGGGCAGAATTCAGGAGCCTCACAGCCTGTGGATACAGGCTGTTGGCCAGTCTGGATGTTCTGGCCTGTATAGACCTGTACCTTCTCCCTGAGGGCAGCAGGTGGAAAAGGTGGCGTGCAGGGTGATGTTGGTCCCGCAGGATACTGTGCACCCTCCTCAGACAGCGAGTGGGGAAGATATTACTAATCTCTGGCAGAATTGTTCCAATAATTCTGCCAGCTTCTTTCACCACCCGCTGGAGTGCTTGCTGGTCGGCCTTGGTGCAGCTGGGGAACCACACTAGAAATCCATGCGTCAGGACGCTGCTGATGGCACAGTTGTAGAAGTTCAACATCAGAGGTCTGGGAATGTGTGCGCTCCGTAGTCTCCTCCCTTAATTTAAAGGATAGATATTTAAACCTGAGATCTAAGATAAACCTAAGAGATAGTTTTTAATTGTTCAGTAGTGCAATTAATCATTAATGTGATCTGAAATTGATTACAGCCCCTCTACTGTTTGCCAGCGCAGGTTTTGTAGAGCAAACTTTCTAGTGCTCACACTTTTGCTGCTTCAGTGTCAGACGTTTAAATCAGGAACAGAGATCGAAATAATCCGCTGTGACCAGAAACAGAACTGAGCTGGACAGGATGACCTGGAAATGACCAGAGCTGAACTGGATCCAGCCCGATCCCATGTGAATCCATGATCCTGTTATGTTTTGTATCTGTCCCAATCTTTAACTGGACTCTGATCTGGTTCATGGCAGCCTATGATTGGGTGGATCCGATTCAGTGAGCAGGTCAAGTTCACAGAGTCTGTTACAATGGTAACTGATGGTAAGTTAACGCTCTCTTTGGAGTTTGATATCACAGTTTCAACTGAACCTGTTCCCTGGATCAGCGAACCTCAGCAGTTTCATATTTTTAGTGGCGCCAGAGGTGGAGCTAACTGGGTCTGGAGCTGATCCAAAGTGCTGTCTCATTAGTGAGACGGGTGTTGGTCCTGGTGGGGGACTCTGTGCGTGTGTGTGCATGTGTGTTAATGGTTCTGTGTCATTTCAGGGACGCTTTGTTGAAGATGAGGGAGGTTTATGAACGAAGTCCTCAGATGGGCGATGCCAGCAGTTTGGAGCCTCGACTGGATGAAGTGAAGCAGAACCTGCAAAGGCTGGAGGAGGAGCTGAGGAGGAACCAGGTCTCTGTAAACACATAGCACGTACACACATTATTTTATGACTTAGAAATTGGATTAGTGGGTGAAGAACCTATCGATAGGAAGCTCACTAAGCCAGAGGAGGATGTGCTAGTTAAAAGGCTCAGTTTTGCCACGACAGCAACAGAAACAGCAATAAGCATTACAAAAGTAACACAACCTGAAGCAGAGCAAATCAGGATGTGGGTTTCAGGGGCCTTCTCCAGTGCGAAATACCTCTTTCCAAAATCAGGCTGTGACGGGCAGCAGCAAGGGAGGGGGACGCACCTGAGCAATCACGCCTCGCCGGCTTAAAGTCTGAACTGGGTCTTGTCGGTCTGTTGTTGTTAGTGTGTGTGACGGGAAAGCTTCGGCCGGTATTACTGAAGATGCTGAAGAGCGTGAAACTGTGAATATTTCACAGTGGTGCTAGAACCTGGGATGGGGGCTTGGCAGACGCGGTACCGGGCGGAGGAGCTGGGCCAAATGGTGGCTGAAATGGCGGCCACATGGAGGGAGCTGGTGGCAGCGTCTCGTGCATGGGTCCTGGCCACCGCCACCACCCACACCCACCACCCTCGACCGCGTGGGAGTGGCTGACGTCCAGGCAGCTCCAGCACCCGTGCCAGCCCCCAGGATGAGACCACGCCCCGCCACACAGGCCATCATGTCCGACAAGGGGAGTCGCACCGGAGGAGGGAAAGCAAAGGAACACAGATTTGTAAAGGAAGCTCTAAAACATTCCAGCTGGGCCTTTATCAAATCAGTGATGATGGGACACTCTTTGGGGATGTTACTGATTTTGGGAAGAGAAGACTGATGGTTTGAAAAAAGAATAAAACACGCCGTCAACAGTGAATCCAAAACATTGTTCCACTTGCTCTAGGCTTAGTCCTGTAGGTTGGTCCTTGTGACGTCAGCACTCTATTTCACATCATATGATGATCAATATTTGAAGAAGAAGCAACCCAAAAGGGGACCTGGGAGGAAGAAGATGAAGAACCCACCTTGATGATCTTCACAAACTTAAAGAATCAGAATTAGAATCAGAATACTTTATTGATTCCTAGGGGAAATGATTTTGGTTACAGTGCTCCAGCTTAACAGTAACAAAGACAGACACTACACTAAGTAAGAAATAGACACAATATATACAATATATATATATATATATATATATATATATATATATATATATCACATATTGATAAATAGCTGAATGAGAAGAAGAAGAGGAGTGTGTGCGAAAACGGTGTAGCTATATACAGTGTGTTAGATGGAGGAGTTGTACAGGGAGATGGCCACAGGCAGGAATGATTTCCTGTGTCGTTCAGTGGTGCATCATGGGTAATCTCAGTCTCTCACTGAACGAGCTCCTGTGACTGACCAGCATGTCATGGAGTGGGTGGGACGGATTATCCAACATTGTCTTTATTTTGGACAACATTCGCCTCTCTGATACCACCTTAAGGGAGTCCAGCTCCATCCCCACAAACATTACTGGCCTTACAAATCAGTTTATTGAGTCTGTTGGCATCTGCGGCCCTCAGCCTGCTCCCCCAGCATGCAACGGTGTAGAGGATTGCACTGGCTACCACAGACTCCAGCCACCTTCTTTTTTCAAACCCATGACTGGTTGAGAGGAGTCTTTATGTGACCCTGTAAGAGGAGAGGGTCGAGGGGTGTAAGCAGTGTGGAGTGCTTTTTTTCTGCCTGTATGTGAACCAGGGCTGGCTCCTCAGAGAGACTGCCGTCAGCATGGACGCCATGGCGTCTCTCTCCCAACCATGCTCGTGTTTATTAGAAGGTGTTAGCTCATTGTTGTCTGTAGGCTTTGTTAATTATATTTCCATAACAGTTTGCTGGATTCCTCCTTCCTCAAGATGATTTTCCTCCTTCTGACTTGGTTTCCATCTGCTGAAGAGATTTCCTTTTTCCACACTGACAGTCTCCCAGATAGTGTCGATCACTGTGAAAACAACCAAAGCTGAACTCTTGAGTATCAAAATATTGCTGTGGCGGAGAGCTTTCATTCAATTGAAATGAAACAACAAATGAAGAGAGAAAAGCGTATCCATTCTGTACTGAGCACACACCCTGGGCTGAGTTTGATCAACTTCCTGTCACAGTGTGTGTCAATGTGTCTGTTTGCTTTGTAGAACAGACCTTAACTGTCCTTGTACATATACAACAAAACTGTGGAAGCCCCACCCGATTACTGTGGGGAAAGTAATGAAGCTGTTACAAAGTGGCTTGAGTGCAAAACACCAAAATGCACTTCAGTAATGTCGTGTGCATTTTGTAAATTGTGTTTCTGTGTGTGCGCACAGGTGTGGCTGTCAGAGGCCGACAGCAGGCTGTCTGATCACAGCACCAGGAGACAGAGCGGAGGCTGTGGGTTAAATTCCCAGGCAACTACACCAGGCAGCACCAGCCTCAAACAGCTGGACAACCGCAGCCCAGCCAGCAGAGAGAGGTAGTTTCTGACGATGATTGACCATTAATGACATCATTACTGGGATTTCCTTTTTTCATACCTGTCTCTCTCTTCACCTCTCTGTGTCTCTGCCTGACGCTCCTCAGTCCCGATGGCAGTTACACTGAGGATCACAGCGCTGAGCTTCACTTTAAGTCTCGTAGTTCAGAGTTTGATGATGACTTCGACGATGAGGAACCATTGCCAAGTATTGGAACCTGCAAGTCTCTGTACCCATTTCAAGGTATTTAAACATCAGCCGTTCCACTTTACAATGACATGTAAAATCTCATAAATGTCACAAACTATAAACCCAATCAGTCCTTTGGGATGTTAGAAACCTCTTAGAACAAAGAAAGTTGCAGCTGAAGCAGGCTGGGAGAGAAGCAACAAACACTGAGCAGCAGAAACACCTGCAGACAGGTAAATGGGCTGAGGATAAAGCCCATGCTTCGTCCTCAGCCAGATACACACAAGTTATACATGCAATGCAATTAATACATAGTTAACATGTTTTCATATAAATCACCGAAATCCAACAGCCCAGCGCCAAAACTCCAGAAAAGTTCATTTATCTCCCTGTAACAAGCTTCGTTGATAGATGAATCTCCTCAGATAGACTCAGATTTCCACGTTAGAGTCAAAGTGTATTTTGCAGATCTAATTTTCAAGCAATGATCCATTCTGATTGGTTGTGAGATTGGCGAGCCACTCTGGTGTGGTCCAGGTGAAACACTTCTGTTTCTCTGTGGTATCAGCATGTTGTTGATCATCCTCAGGTCAGAATGAGGGCACTCTGTCGATGCTGGAGGGGGAGCTACTTTCTGTGGTGGAAGAAGACAAGGGTGACGGCTGGACCCGAGTGCGCAGGAACCTGGAGGAGGAGGGATATGTGCCAACCTCTTACATCAAAGTCTTCCTGGACAGCAGCGCCAAAGGTGCCATGACCTACATATGACCTCTCAATGACCTTTAAATTACCTCACCTGACACCAGGTCGGGTCACATGACCTCAGACCTTTGACTCATGAATGTCACCGTGCTAGTTCCTATGGTAACAGCAGCCTGCCTTGCTGTGCTTTGCCTGTCTGTGTGCCAAACTTGAGCTGTGTGACACACCTGTACAACTCCAGGGCAGGTGTGTCTCTGAGGCTCACATCAGACACCGATGATGATCAGTTTTCTTTGTGTAATGCTAATTTAATGCTAACTTGGAAAGATATTTAGTCTGAACAGTAATGTCTGAAACGGAGAAAAACAAAAGGATCGGTAATCTGGATTAGTGTCATTTGTAGATTTCAGTTTTTACGTTGACTTTTTCAAATGTTTGGTTACTTCGGTTTTAATATTCCAGACGATGACATGTTTAAGGATTCAAGTTTGCAACTCTCTGCTAAGTTAGCTGCTAGCATACCATAACCTCAGGCCTTAGCTTTTAGCATAGCCTTGGCAGCTGCTGCAATAGTTGATTTCCTGAGGATGCTCAGGGAGGCATGTCAGTGAGAATGAATTATTAAAGTTTGTCTATATTACGTTATTACTGCCGTGACAAATAATCTGAAAGCGGATCTCTTAACAACACCTTTAGCTTAGACTACGTCCACACTAGAAGCGATCGCAGTGGCGTGGCAAACAGGCTGCAGAAAGCAAATGACGTTCCACGACTTCAAGCGACTACAGGCAAAATAAGCGACTGGAATCTTGAGTTAAACCCAAGATAAACTTTTCCTACCTCCCAGTCAGGAAATAAAGTGACTACCAGTGTGAGTGAAGAACACGACTGATTGATACTAAGTGACTAAGGAGTCACCCGGGGCCCCGAAGTGTCTGTAATTCACAATGAGCGAATTGCGTCGAGTGTGGACGCAGCTGGAGGCCGAACTGTCGTTTTCTCATTCAGCCAGACTGAAAGTGATCATCAGACTGCAGCTTTTCCAGGGAGGACTGTGGGGTTGTTGTGGCTTTGAGAAGACTGCGCTCAAACGCCGGCACAGTTGTCATAGTTACCTCATTTAAAAGGGGATGAGATGTTTTGCCTTTTTCTGTTCGAATCCAGCAGCTTCTCTGTTAACGAGTAAACAGATCTTTGTGATACGTCCAATCAGAGAGGACTGTTAGCCAGTTAGCACTGGCGAGGATGTTATCGTGCTATACGTCTACTATATTGATATCCAGGGTTGGGCTGAAACAGTAATTAATGAATTGAGATGATGCCTTAAACCAGAAGTCAGCTGAAGTTTACACAATTCATTCAGTGCGTTCTGTTTGTCGTTTTTTATGTTTCGCGTTTTATGTTCATGTTATCGTTGATAAACTTGCCAGAGTTCACCTTTATTGGTTCATGTGCTGATTATTTTCTCACTTGATCGATGATCTGAAAAAAAAAAAACTTAGTTCAAACTGTAATCTGTTTTTTAAATCAACATGATTATTTTCAGACGAATAAAAACAGCAGAGGAACTTCAGTTCACCTCCTGTCAGGGACCGAGTGTCTGCTCCCTTTATTATTATTTCACGTCTTTGCTCAAGAACAAATGAAATTCTGCATGTTCGTCAGGTCTGGCGAAAATGTTCATGGTTCATTGGTTTGACATACAGAGAGTCGGGAATGGCTCACCTTGGATAGTACTACCAGCACATGGTTTGAGCTGCATGAATGAAATTTGGTACACACGTGTAACATGTTGAGATGATCGAAGAAGTCTGCGGGCCAATTAAACCCAAACCCAACAGGAACTTTGAATTGAAGATGCCATTTTGGCAATTTCCTGGCACTTTTGCCAACTCCTCCTGGGGATTTTATCGGTTCACCTTAATATTTGGTCAGTCTAAACTACAGACCTGGGCCTATTTCGTTTGTTGAAATGAACATATTTCAGCTGCCATATTTGAAACTGGTCACAGTGCCATCTACAGGGAACAGGAAACTGCATGTTCTGCACTTTGGGTTAAGGAGTTGATCTTGGGATACATTGAAAACTGTGAGCTTTCATCAGTGGGCATGACCCTGGCGGCATGGTGAATTTTTGTGTTTCGCCATGAAGCACAGACTTGCTATCACTTACAGACATGTTTCAAGATGTTTCACTGTGAAAATTGTGAGTTTCATTGAGCCGAGCAATCTGGTGCCATCGCGATTCACTATGAAACAGGAAGCAGCTTTTGAGGGCCTTGGAAAGCTTGAACACTCGTGATATTTGGCACACACGTCCATGTGAGTCCGCTTTCCAGGTCTGTAGCTCTAAACACTTGTTGGAAAATGGCTCCGCAGCGCCCCCTGCAAAATTTCAAACACGCAGTCTCTGCACTATGTTTAATGTATGAGTCTGAAATTTGGCAGCCTCATGTGCAACATCAATATATACAACTCTAAATCCAACAGGAAGTTTGCCATTTTCAGGCCTCGTACTTTAACAAACTCCTTCTAGGGCCCTGATCAGATCAACGGGATCTTTGGTGAGTGGAATCAAAAGATCT
This sequence comes from Astatotilapia calliptera, assembly GCF_964374335.1. Lineage (NCBI taxonomy): Eukaryota > Metazoa > Chordata > Actinopteri > Cichliformes > Cichlidae > Astatotilapia > Astatotilapia calliptera. The sequence continues at coordinate 40,405,345 of NC_137433.1, forward strand.
GGTGATGTTAAACTGTGAAGCTTTTTAGTTGTTGTGAAGTGCTGCAGTCATGGCAGCACACCGGGTTTTTATCATTCACCACAAAGCACAACGCTGCTGTAACTCCAGGATACGTTTTCCAGTTTCTCCCAACCTTCACAGGCATGATGATAGTCTAGGCTTGAACACAGTGATATGCTATTTGTCAGCTATATTTAGAGTTTCGGCTACTGGGAACAGGAAATACGCAGTAGGATAGAACCATCATCCAATCTGGGTGAAAGTTTAGTCTGTGTTTCCCACGCATGCTATATACAGTGTGACATATGGTTATGTCGGATTCTCTGTTTTCACCTGGTGGGTATAGGAGGTTTTCAGCATGGCTCAGCGGGGCGGGGTGCGAGGGCCCTCCCATCGCTGCTTGCAGCTTTAATTACTATTGCTATAAAATGGTGGTGTTAGGGTTAGCTGACGTTCTCAGCAGCAGTCTGTCTCACTCTGTCTGTTCTAACGTATCTGCCTGCCTGTCCACCTGTCTCTCTCTCTCTCCACTCTCCCTCTCTGTCTGTCCTATAGGCTTTGTGCAGAATAGTCGGCTAGTCTAGCGAGTTACTCGACCAGTGAAGACGTCTCTCCACAGGAAGTGATGTAAGAGCTCAGAGGAGGTCTGGTAACAATTTTTCATTGAACAGTGTTGTTTTTCAGGATCTCAACCAACCAGTCAGCTGGAAGACTGCTTTCTTCTTCTTCTTTTTTTTTTGAGAGACAAAAACCTCAGAACCTAATCAAAGATCCATGAGAAACCAATCAGAGATCAATGGGAAATCGGATCACAGATCCATGAGTAGCCAGTCAGATCCAGAACCATTTGGAGAGCCAATGCAACCCAGTCAGATCAATTAGAAACCATCTGAGATCCATGTGAAACCAGTCACATCAATGAAAACCCAGTCAGAGACCAATTAGAACCCAATCACAAACAAATCGGAGATCAAGGAGAAACCAATCAGTTAATAAATCAGAGGAGATGATTGTAGTAAGAAATGATTCACCGTTCCAAACATTTCTGATGTATAACTGAACGCTGACTTGTGTTTGTGGAAAAGATGAAGATGTATTTCTGATATTTGAACTTTGTTCTTCAAACTCTTCATGTGAGGACTTTATTGATCAGCTGAATGATCGACTATGTTGTGGTCACCACGGTTATTGTGAAATCACTGTGGGCGTGGTCTCTAAAGTGACATTTAAACAGACAAGTCGACTGCATGTAAATACAAATTGTAGCTGCAGGAGTAGCCCTGCCCCCTATCGCCCTGCCAATATTAGCCCCACCACAGGCAGTAACAACCCAGCCCCTCCTATTAGCCCACCCATTGATGATGATGTTATTGACTGTGTAAAATGTGAACCTTTTTTTTTATTTTATAGTGAAATACTGATCAGTTATTTATTGTTTTAGTTTTTCTTTTTTTATTGAGATGTGAGTCTGCTGATCATGCTCTTTTCAATTTCCCGTATGTTAAACTTTCAAAATAAAGTACACTCAGAATCAGTGTGCCACTTGTCTTCATTCAGACTGCTCACACTTGTCAGCTTCTGAGGTGTGTGACCTCTGACCCCTGTAAACTCTGACCTGGACACTGAGACTCTCCTGCAAAGTTTTTAAATCAGACAGAAGAGGAAAAAGAGGAAAAACTCGTCTGTGGTATGCTCAGTCGTAAGTGACATGACCACCCAACAGATCAACAGATTTACATCTAATGACATCAGCAGGTACTTTAATCAGCTGATTAACAGCACTTCTTCCTCTGGAACCTGTCGATGTTCCTCAGGTAAAGACACAGACTTTAGATGTTCTATAGAAGATTCCTTAAAGCCAAATACAAAGTGCAGGAGGAGATTATAATCCAATGTTTCCTTCAGGAAATGTAAAAGGACAGTAATTATGTGTGAGTGTAATCAGGGAAAGACCTGACCTTAAACAGGAGACCGTGACCTAACAAAGTAAAACAGTGAGTAGTGTGGAAGTTTGGAGAAACTGTGGTGGGATTGCTGCTGTCAGGACCTTCAGAGAGCCAGACAGGAGCGCTGGGATTGTCAGCTTAAATCACTGAAGCTGTAATAATCTGCTTTGAACTGAAGTTGGATCTAACTTATGTGAAAACATGTTGTGTTTGCAATATCGCATGTCCGTGCTTTAAAATATAGACAGTCAGTGGCAAAAGGATGGATAAATGTATGCTGTTCCATTTCAGGCAGAGCCTTTCCATTCAAACCCACTAACGAGACTGATCAGTTTCAAAGGAATCATCTCTTTACCTGTTGAGCACCAAAGGGTTTTCTGAGCTTCCTCCTCAAAAATGACTTGCCCAAAACGGATGGAGTATTTTTCTGCAATTACAAACTCTGTATAAACAATACTCGTTTCAAAATAACGCTAAAACTTGATTCAATTCAATTCAGTTTTATTTATACAGTGCCAAATCACAACAAAAGTCGTCTCAAGGTGCTTTATATTGTACAGTAGATACAGAGAAAAACCCAACAATCATATGAACCCCTATGAGCAAGCACTCTGGCGACAGTGGGAAGGAAAAACTCCCTTTTAACAGGAAGAAACCTCCGGCAACCTTCCTATTAAATATCGAATTGATTTTAAAATTTTATTGTTTACTTATAAAATCCTAAACAATATGGCACCTGACTACCTAGCTGATCTCTGTCTGTATAGCCCTCAGAGGGCACTAAGATCATCGGGCCAACTGCTCTTAGTGCAACCTAGGTCTCGGCTGAAGACCAGAGGAGGCCGTGCCTTTGCCGTTGCCGCACCCAGGTTATGGAATATTCTTCCTCTTCATATTCGCGTATCAGATTCCATTCAGTCTTTTAAATCACATCTAAAAACGTATTTGTTTAACCTGGCATTCAAGGCTAACTAGGGTAATTTACATCTGGCTTTGCATTTAGATTATGTAATTATTTTATATTTTATTTATTTTATTTATATCTGTAATTTATATTTTATATTGTGATTTTTTAAAATCTGTATCATGATTTTACTGGAAAGCACTTTGGTGTACTTCGGTCTTTAAAATGTGCTATATAAATAAATTTTGATTGATTGATTTTTTTGTTTTTCTTTTATCTAACGTGGTGAGCTGCAGATACAGTTAGATATGCTTCTACTTACATTATTTACACTTTCACACCAAGAATCTAACCTGAAATATACTGAGTTTAACAGACAGAGACAGAAAGAAATAAAGCCCCTATATAATACATTTTAAATGTTCACCTGGAAAAATTATGGTATGTTTTTGGTAACTGATGAGAAGGCAATGTGAATAAAATCTAAAATGAAATCATTGATACACTGAAGATGCTAAAGTCATGATCGAGCCGTCTGATTTAAGTAGAATGGGAGGGAGAGCCTTCAGTTTTCAGGCCCCTCTTCTGTGGAACCAGCTTCCAGTTTGGATTCAGGAGACAGACACTATCTCTACTTTCAAGATTAGGCTTCAAACTTTCCTTTTTGCTAAAGCATATAGTTAGGGCTGGACCAGGTGACCCTGAATCCTCCCTTAGTTATGCTGCAATAGACGGAGGCTGCTGGGGGATTCCCATGATGCACTGGGTGTTTCTTCTTCAGTCACTATGTGTTAATAGACCTCTCTGCATTGCACTCCCTGCTCTGTCTCTCTTCCACAGCATGTCTTTATCCTGTCTTCCTTCTCTCACCCCAACCAATCACAGCAGATGGCCCCGCCCCTCCCTGAGCCTGGTTCTGCCTGAGGTTTTTTTCCTTCCCACTGTCACCAAAGTGCTTGCTCATAGGGGGTCATATGATTGTTGGGTTTTTCTCTGTGTCTATTATTGTAGGGTCGACCTTACAATATAAAGCACCTTGAGGCGACTGTTGTTTTGAGGTTATTTAAACGTCTCTGTGTTCCAGACTTGCTTTGCAGCGACATCCCGTCAGATTTTGGAGCTAATGCTGCAGAGCGGGATGTTTCGCCATCATGGTTTTAACACATCTGTAGACAGGAGCAGAGTGATGGTTTCCATGGAAACCCAGCACATGCGAGCCAACTTCCATTACTTGTATCATTATGGAGACCAGAGGAGCAAGAATGGTGGAAGCAGCAAGTAAATAATCTGCTGACCTGATAAAACAAATGCCAATCAAATCTGATCAGTTATTGACTATCCATGGTATGAAGCACAGACACAGCAAACTGAAATGATCAATAAAAAAAGAGCTTTCCAATCAGACTGCCAGTTGTTTATTTTTATTTCCAGGAAACACAATAATAGAACACCTTCACAAAAACCTATAACCCATTAGTTATCTATTCAATATGAAAGTCAGCAAGTTAAGAGGTCAGTAAAATTAAGGTGAAATTAAAAAAAGAAACAGATCAGATGAATCAGAAGTATCAATCATGTCTTAGTGATGATGAATAATGACTAATAATGCTGATATCAGGGTTTCTCAGAGTTTAAATATGAGTTGAAAAAGAATCATTTTAGAATTAATCAGAATAAAACTGTCTTTATTCGTGTCTAGTACTTGACTTTAACCAGCAGGGGGAAGTATTTTCACTCAGCCATCATAAGAGACTCACTGAAACAATATCAATAAAATAATTACAACAACAGCTGATGATTGATACAATAAGATAGTCTTTATTATTCCCAGATATGTGAAATTCACACTGTACAGTAGCAAAGTAGACGGCAGGGCAGGAGTAAATAAATACACGCAGCATACCTACAAACAATACTATGCAAGACTGCTCAAAGAAGTCCTATCTCTAAGCTTTATGTTTTTGGTAACTGATGAGAAGGCAATGTGAATAAAATCTAAAATGAAATCATTGATACACTGAAGATGCTAAAGTCATGATCGAGCCATCTGATTTAAGTAGAATGGGAGGCAGAGCCTTCAGTTTTCAGGCCCCTCTTCTGTGGAACCAGCTTCCAGTTTGGATTCAGGAGACAGACACTATCTCTACTTTCAAGATTAGGCTTCAAACTTTCCTTTTTGCTAAAGCATGTAGTTAGGGCTGGACCAGGTGACCCTGAATCCTCCCTTAGTTATGCTGCAATAGGTGTAGGCTGCTGGGGGATTCCCATGATGCACTGGGTGTTTCTTCAGTCACTATGTGTTAATAGACCTCTCTGCACTGAATCACTCTTGTTATTAATCTCTGGCTCTCCTGTTTAAAGGGAGTTTCTCCTTCCCAGTTGTAGCGGCGGCACTCCGTCCCTATTTCACTCTTCTGTACCGCCGTTAGGAGTCAGTCCGGCAACATGCATTGAAACGCGAGCAAGTCCAAGTATCCTTCTTGCAAACAATATGTTTATTGACACTTTTAGTTTACATGGCAAGACTCGGTCAAAAAACTGTGTCGCTTCCAGCTTATCCAACTCCTCAACTACGTAACTACAGTGCGCCGGAAGCCCAAAATACTAAAAAGCGCTTTAGAATGTTGCACTTCTCTATTCTATACATTTAACAAACAGTATTTTAAAATCAACTAGAATTATACTCTTAACATCAAACATATATATTTGTCCTCTAATCATTTTACCAGTACCAATAAAATTAACCTTTAACAGTTGGGTTGCGGTCACGTGGTTCTGATGACGTGCGGAGGCAGCGCGATTTTTGAGTGGAGGGCGGAAGTAAACATGGAGGACACTGTGGAGAGTCAGGAGAGCAGCTATTGTGCAACTTTAGACCCCGTTTCTCGGGAGAGATATAAACAGATAGTTAAAAAATATATCGGACGTGATCCGTATTCTTTGAAAATATCCGAATACACCACAGAAGTAAAGGATTTGCCTACTATCGAGGCTGTGGATATCACCAACTACTTGGTCCTCCAGACTTCTTACTACACTAGGCAGCAAATGAAAGCTTTCAAGAGTCTGGAGGCGTACAATTTTTTTGTCAGCGGGTGGGTCCACAACCTTGGAACAAAACGTCTCCGTGATGGATACAGTTTGGTGTTTGCAAGGGTGAGTGTTTGTTCTTATATTGCTTTATCTTAAACACGCTAACAGTTAGCGGTAGCGGCTTTAACGTCAACAAACATGCCACATCCTTAGGACTTCGTTAGAGTGACAGTTGTTTGTTTCAAGGTAAACCATTCTCAGCGGTCTAACGAGACACCTCTGAAGACTTGGGTAATTGCAAAGGAGGATGGAGAAGTGATTGCAGCTCATTGCAATTGTATGGCAGGGTTAGTAGCCTGTTCTCGACTGTCACTAGGCTCAAATCCGGGCTCTCAGCCGTCTGTTGCATATCCAAAATCGCCTCTGCACATCGATGCTGTTCTGCCTTAAGCTTCATTCTTTTCTCTCGTTTGAGAACTGATTCCGATCTGGGTTTTCGTTCGTAGCCGAGATTGACCGTCGGAGCCCAGTCCTCCGACTCTTCGTCATCCAAAGCACTTGGGCAGCCTATAGTCCCAATCAAGTCAATATTAGACTACTAACTTAAAAGCACTAAGTAAACGAGAATTTAACGACAACCTAATGCTAATAAGTTCGTTTGCAAACATAACATTACCTCTGACGAAGTGGTCGCTGCAGACACGGGCATTGGCAGACTCTGCTCCTCCCGACTGTAAACGTAAATTTAAAATCCATTTTTTCCTACGTTTTTCGGTTAGAATTTTCCATTTTTCTCCTCTTCGTTGGGCTATTTTTGGTACCCTAAAATACCGTTTATCAGTTTCTCTGGTCGACCTACTGGAGCATCCGTAAACACAACAGGACATAGGCATTTTGCGTACTGTCTGTCTGTGATTTTGCGCTTATCTTTTTCACTTCCGACCGCCAGTCAAATTTCGCGCTTTACGTCGACGTCACGTCTACGTCAAATGAAACCTAGCTATTGGCTCTTACATCATCCGGCCCCTAATTGGTTAGGCGAGAGAACTAAACAATTACTAACTTACACATTAATCATTAAGAGCCAACCTAATTGTAATGTCCATGAACAAACATTCTTTCTCTTCATCGCTCGGATGAAGCCTCCTCCAGAAGACACAACTTGTTAACAGGTCTTTCCAGGATGTTGCTTTTAGTTTTTACTTTCAATCTTCGGACTGTTCCACTTGAGTCTGGCAGCGTCTCAACCACTCTCCCCATGAGCCAGGAGTTGCGTGGAGAAGAACTGTCCACCAGCAGCACAAGATCTCCGACCACGAAGTTTCTTCTTGGTTTCAGCCACTTCTGGCGCTCCTGCAGAAGTGGAAGATATTCACGAGTCCATCTGGTCCAAAACAAATCTGCTAGATATTGAACCTGTCTCCATCTTTTTCTGGTGTATGCATCATTTTTGTTGAAGACACCTGGAGGCATGAGGGGCTGTGACTTAAGCAGCAACAGATGGCTCGGCGTTAAAGCTTCAACGTCATTTATGTCTTCTGAGACGCTTGTGAGAGGTCTGCCATTAATGATGCTTTCAATCTCACACATTATTGTATGAAGACAATCTTCATTTGGCACTTGTTCCTTCAAGAGAGCGCTGAGAATTCGACGCACTGTTCGAATTTGTCTCTCCCAAACTCCACCTTGATGTGAAGCAGCCGGGCTGTTAAAAATCCACTTTATACCTTTTGGTTGTAGGACTCTTTCTATTTTGTCGTTATCCAGTCTTTGAATGGCTTCCCTCAACTCCCTTTCCGCTGCCACAAAGTTTGTGCCGTTATCTGACCTCATGATGGTAACTTGACCTCTTCTGCAGATGAAACGTCGAATCGCGTTGATACAGGAGTCTGCGTCAAGACTGTCTGCAACTTCAATATGCACAGCTCTGAGAGTGAGGCAGGTAAACATGACACCATATCTTTTGACAGTACCCCGGCCCCGCTTGACATCAAATGGGCCAAAGTAGTCGACACCAGTGTTTGTAAACGGAGGTTTGTCTGGTAGAAGACGGTCTTCAGGTAAGTCTGCCATCTTCTGCTCACCAACCCTTCCAGAAATCCTACGGCAAGTTTGACATTTGTTGATTATCTTTCTAATTGCCGAATTGGCTTGAGGAATCCAATATCTGCATCGCAATTGCGCCAGCACATAATTGCGACCGCAGTGACCAGTTCGTTGATGGATGTCTCTCAAAATGATTTCAGAGATTTTGCTGTGTTTAGAAAGAATTGCTGGTTGTTTAGCATTTTCTGGCAAGCCTGATTTATTGAGTCTGCCGCCAACTCTCAGCATCCCATCCCGAAGAACTGGGTCTAATTTGAACAGCTGGCTGTTACAACTGAGCTGTCCTCCCTTCTGTAGGATTTTGATCTCCTCTCCATGATGTTGTTTCTGGCTGAAACGAACAATTACTGATTCGGCAGCCTCAAGATCCTCCAAAGCAAGCGCTTTCTGTCCCATTGCAGATTTAAATGTCCTCATGTGCCCTTGCAACTTTAACTTTTGCTTTTCAGGATCATTTTCGTTTTTCTGGACTATTTTTGAGTACTGTTTTCTTTCTTCTTTTAACATCCACAGCACCTTCCTTAGCTTCACTATCCAGGCTACTGCTCTTTTCAGTTTATTCCAGTCCGAATAGTAGTCTATCACACGTTTCATTGGTTCCATGCCTTCCTCAACTGTCAGTATTATTAACCGTTGCTGAAGTCTTGACTTCTGGATCATTTTGAAGGTTTTCCTTCTTTCTCACTGGCTGTTCTGGCCATTCGTTTTCATCTAGAAGATAGTTCGGCCCGTGATTCCATGAACCTCCTTCCAACAGATCTTTTGCTTTTAAGCCTCTGCTTGCTTGATCTGCAGGATTTTCTGCCGATGTCACATACTTCCATTGCGATGGCTTGGTTGCTTCTCGAATCAGTGAAACTCTATTTGCAACAAATGTTTTGAAGCGAGATGTTTCGCTATCAATGTATCTAAGTGTAACGCGGTTAAAGGACCAGGGCGCCTGACTGCAGCCTCATAGACAATGAGCTATCAGAATAAGATTCGACTATGGAGCCTGAGGGTGTGAATAAAACAAAGGAAACAAAAGTAGAGCTCAAATATATATATATTATGTTTGTTATGAGAAGTGTATAGACGGATGTACAAAAGAAATAAAAACATATGCATATATATCACAAACAAAAATAATGTTGACAATACAACACAGCTTAGTAGGTTCCAAAAGGAGGTGGGATGAGGTGTAGTCCAGTATGTGGTTTAGTTTAGTTCCATGGACCTGTGATAGGTCATTGTCAACAATTTGTGATTCAGTCCATAGGTTCACAATTCCTACCGCAACGTAGCGGTGGTCGGGTGGCTCGCCATCTCGCGCTGATCAGGGCTGATCGCGGGAGAACAAAAAAAACCTGACCTAAACAAGGTCAAAAAACAGAAATTATCATTCACAGAAGAAAATGAAACAGCATTCTACTGCTGTGACAAAATAAATACATAAATCCATAAATAACAAAGTCAAGTAATCAATGCCACGTTTCATACAACAATCAATAAACCATCATCTCTTATAATGAATGTCATTCTAAATACTATTATAGAAAGACATTCTCATGGGTCCCATCAAAGTATATCAGCGTTAAAGCTAATAAATATTATCCAAAGTTAATCAAATATATTTACAAAACTCATTTAATCACAGGTGTTGCGCAACAGATTCAATAATGTAAATGGAATTTAACTCAATGCAAAATCTCATAGGCCGTTTCGGCATTTCATCAGAAAAGTAACAAAAAACATCCAAAACGGACAAAACTACAAAAATCAAATCACTCATTCAACTCTAGATACGTTAAATCAACATTAGGCCATAATGGAATAAACAAAAACAACAATATTCAATAGATGACACTAGTAATTGCACTTACTGTCGCTAGCCTAGCATTAGCTTACCGGCATTGTAGGATGTGCGATCGCGGCTCCGCATGTACATTAATTGTGACAAAACAAAACAAACAAATAACTCACCGTTGAGTCGAGTGTGAGGTAGTGTAAAGATGAATGAATCGGCCGGGTTATTGCACGCTGTCAACTGGCCTGTAGTGCAAAATTTGTCGTGATCTGACAAGTACGCCAACCACAGGGACAACAGCAGCCAGAGGAGCAGGGACATGCAGCTGATTGACCCGGAACTTATACAGGATTCATTCCCGCCACAATAAAGGGACTGGCGGAAGTGGGGTCAGAGGTTACCGTGGTTACATAAGCACAGTTGTGCTGTCCGTCCAAAAGACTGATTGTTGCAGAGGAACTTGAAGTTCTTGTCGCAGTAATCTGTCCATCCTCACTGAAATCACTGCTGCAGTCAGCTCAAGCCTAGGAATTGTGACTTGCTTGAGCGGAGAAACTCTGGATTTCCCAATGAGAAAGGCACAATGTCTCTTGCCTTGTCTATTTTCCATCAACAGGTAAGAGACAGTTCCATATGCGTAATCTGAAGCATCGGAAAAATGGTGCAACTGCGCAACAACAGTGCATCCGAAACCTGTAGGCTTTAGGCATCTACTCACATGGAAGTTGGAGAGGAGTACAATGTCTTCTTTCCATTTTTTCCAAATTTTTGCATGCTTTTCATTGATCTCCTTGTCCCAACCATGCTGCTCTTTACAGAGATCTTTCAACAAAAGCTTTACAGGCAAGATGACTGGTGCTAGAAAGCCAAGAGGGTCATAAATTGAATTAATGACTGACAAAATGCCTCTTCGTGTCATTGGCTTGTCTTGCAACCTTATAGTGTAAGTGAAGTTATCTGTTTCTGTGTTCCACTGTACACCTAGAGTTCTCTCAACTGGCAAAGTGTCATGCCTAAGATCCAGATCTTTCACCTCGTTGGCTCTGTGTTCTTCAGGAATTGACATCAACACTTTCCTACTGTTACTTGTCCATTTTGTTAATGTAAACCAGGGGTGCCCAATCCCGGTCCTCGAGAGCTACTATCCTGCAGCTTTTAGATGCATCCCTACTCCAACACAGCTGAATCAAATGGTTTGATCTCTTCAGCATGCCATCATGTTTGGCAAAGGCCTGATAACAAGCCATTCATTTGATTCATGTGTTTGGGAACAAGGATGCATCTAAAAGCTGCAGGACGGTAGCTCTCGGGGACTGGGATTGGGCACCCCTGATGTAAACCCTCCACTGGTACACAGAGCACAAAGATCACTGACTAATTTCACTGCAGCCTCTTCTGTAGCTACACTTTTAAGACAGTCATCTACGTAGAAGTTGCACAGGACTGTCTGAACAGCTTCTGGAGATGCTTCTTCCTTGTGATCTTCTGCCGTTCTTCTTAGCGCATATGAGGCGACACTTGGTGAGGAAGTAGCTCCAAAGAGGTGCACCATCATCCTATATTCCTTCATGGGCTCATCCAGCTTGCCATCTGGCCACCAGAGAAAACGAAGAAGATCAGCATCCCTTTCTGGTACATTGACTTGGTAAAACATTGATTCAATGTCTGCCATCAGCGCTACTGGCTCTTCACGGAATCTTAAAAGAACACCCACCAGTGTGTTAGTCAGATCCGGTCCCTGCAGTAACTCCTTGTTTAGAGACATATCCTGGTATGAAGCCGTACAGTCGAACACGACCCGTAACTTTCTCTTCTTCGGGTGATACACCCCATGGTGTGGTATATAGAACACTCTGTTGTCGTCACGGCTCAACTGGTGGTCTGGCACTGGAACTGCATAGCCCCTGGTGATGATGTTTTCCATGAAGCACTTATAATCTTCAAAAAACTGAGGATTCTTCTTAAACTTCCTGAACAAACATGCTATCCGCTGCTCCGCAACACAATGGTTGTTTGGCATTTGAAGATTCTCATTCTTAAGTGGCAATCCAATGTTATAGTGTCCATTTTCGAAGGTCGTTGTCTTTTCTACTGCTCGTAGAAACTGTTTGTCTTCTTGTGACATTTCCTCTTTGTCATCATAATTACGTTCTGAAAAATCGATGTTATACTGTTGGACCAGTAGCTTCTCAACTTCTACTAAGGAGATTCGGCTCACTGAGAAATGTGGTTCTTTGTTTTCTGAGTCATTTAGTTCTTTTCTTATGGGTCCATTCACAACCCAACCAGTGGTGGTCTTCACTGCATAAGGACCTCCATTTTGTCCATTAATGACACGCCATGGCTCCATTGCTTTTGCACAGTTGGCTCCTATAAGCAGGTCTACATTAGCCTCTATCTCTGGTAGCCTCACTTCATGTAGATAAGGCCACTTCTGGATGTCTGACTGCTTGGGTATGTTTCCACTACTCACAGGTATACTAGTGTGAGTGAACACCTTGGGTAAGTCAACGAACTTGGAATCTTCCAACCCACACACTTCCAGGTCTGATATAACAAAACTGCTCATGAGTTTCTGTTCTCCTGGTTTTTCTTGACTCATGGTACTTAGAAGTATCCGTGTAGGCTTTCCTTTAACATTCAGTTTCCTTTGTAGATCTTCCGTGCAGAATGTTGCCGTGCTTCCCGGGTCCAAAAAGGCATATGTCTCTATATATTTATCACTCATTTTAGATTTAATCTTGACTGGTACTATAGAGAGCACACACTCCTCTTCTCCGGCCCCTGTAAGCCCACAAGTCTCTTGACTGACAGGAACTTGAGCACAAGGTGCCTCATTACCATCAGTAACATCCTTCCTTTCTGCTTCCACAGAACTTTCTTTTTTCCCCATGTGCAGAATGTCTGGGTGCTTTAGTGAACACTCTTTACATTCCATTCTGCGCTTGCAGAACTTGCTGAGATGCCCATAAACCAAACATCCAAAACAGAGTCCCTTTGACTTTAAGAAATCCACACGTTCTTTGTGTGGTTGATTCTTAATCTTGCCACAAGAAGCAAGAGTGTGAGGCTGCTGACAATACAAACATGGCTTCTCAAAGGCACTCACTGTCTTGATTGAATTCTCAGTTTTAACGTTTGTTTTTTGCAGTCTTTTGTTCTCGGCGGAAATGTTGGTGGCAAAACTGCTTCCTCGAAACTCCTTCTTTGCTGGATATTTTTCCTTTTGGTCAGTCTTTCCACTTGTCGCTGCACGGTTGTCTGGGATATTACCAAAGAGTGGATCCATAGCTATTTTAGCCTGGCGGTCTATAAAGTTCACCAAATCTGCAAATCTTGCTCTTTTGCCCCTCTTTTCTTGGAGTTCAAATGCTTCTACGCGCCAACGTTCTCTGGTTTTGTAGGGCAGCTTGGATATCACTGTGCGTAGATTGGTTGGATTATCCATCTCTTCCAAAAATTCAACATCCTCCATGGTGTTGCGACAGCCAGTCAGGAACATAGCATAGGCATTTAATGCCTTTGCATCGTCATTTTTCACTTGTGGCCATTTGAGTGCTTTCTCAATGAATGCGCTTGCGATCCTTAGCTCATCTCCATAGTGCTTATGTAGCAACCATCTGGCCTCACGGTAACCTTTGCTAGGAGTCATGTGTACACAACTGCGAATTAGCTCCTGTGGTTCGCCAGCAGTGAACTGTTCCAAAAAATACAGCTTATCTTGATCGTTATCAGTCTTTTGCTCTATTGCATGTTCGAAGGCTCTTATGAAGGCCTTATACTGTAGTGCATCACCTTTAAAAACAGGAATGTCCTTTGATGGCAACTGAGCCAACTGCTGCTGTTTCACAAGTAACTCAGTGATTACATTCTGTTTCTGCATGACTGACAATAGATCATCACTTCTGTCAACGTGAGCATTAAGCCCATGAGTGGAGACTGAATGAGACAGTAGTGGTACCTGTGAGTTTTGCACTTGTGAATTAGCGTGACTACTCACATCAGCTTGTTGTGGGAGCATTATGCCAACTCTTTCCTTTTTAACTCCTCGACCTTGCGATCTTTGTATTGACACATAACTGCTCAGACCATCTTCAGATCTTTCATATTCTTTGAGCACCTTTAATTTTGCTTGACTTTCCGCTAATGCAGTCTCCAACTCTAACTCTTCCTTTTCCGCTTTGACTCTTGCTGTTTCCAGCTCAAGATGTTGCCTAATCCTGGCCAACTCCAACTCAAGTTCTTGCCTTTTCTTCAATGCTGCGGCTCGTTCCAGCAAGGCTGCGTGTTCTGCCTCCTGTTTAGCACGAGTGGAGGAAACTCTAGATGTTGTAGATGCTCGGCTGACTTGAGACCCACGCGAGCTGTGAAGTGCATCCTTTCTAGCTCCAACCTGTGATGCGCTGTCATCTGGGTTAACAGCTTCTTCCAAGTCATCTGTAATGTGCTCCTGCTGCTCAGCTTCATTTGGAATCATATGCTTATGATCCTCTGCAATCCATTTCTTTGTTGTTTGCATAAACTCTCTTATAGATGTCATTTTGGGCTCAAACCAATTGTCCTGGTCAAATATTTTTTCTTCTTCAGACAAAAGGCTCTTAACCTGGTTATTGTGACCGTGAAACTCATTCAGAGCCAATGCAAAGTCACTTTCCATTACTTCATTCACATTTTGAAGGTTCTGAGCATCACTCATCATTATCTTTATCTCCTTTATTTTGCCTGTGATTGTTCCTAATGTTCGTCTTCTTAAGGCAATCCATCTGTGTACTTTTTCTTCCAAAGCTTTCTCTGTTAACTTGCATGTTCTTCCCACCTCTCTTTCCTCCGCCATCTTATAAGTTGCAGGGGTTTATTGGCTCAAGTAGCATGCACTATTTGTCTTCTGCTTAGAATCTTTAATAGACATAGTGTAAACCATCTTCATAACATGCCAAAAACTCCGCATAGACCGCATCAAATCTTGTTTTACAACATGCAGTCCCACAGACAAAGAAAGAAAAAAGAGATCGGGTTTGACGATAGCACGCAGTTAAGTTTCACTTTCGTTTTCCACCAGACTTAACAAGCCTCCGAAAAACGTATTTTTCTTCTTACTGCACGAAGTAATAAGAGAGTTTGTTACCTTCTTCTACAGAATAATCCAAAGAATTATCCGGTTTGGTGCCAGCATCCTTAAGCAGTGCCTCTTACTTTCCGTTAGGCTGCTCCCTTCCGTCCGAGCGCCGTGCAGCCAATCCTCCACATGTCAGTGAAGCTAGTTTTTTGACTTATGTAGCGGCGGCACTCCGTCTCTATTTCACTTTTCTGTACCGCCGTTAGGAGTCAGTCCGGCAACATGCATTGAAACGCGAGCAAGTCCAAGTATCCTTCTTGCAAACAATATGTTTATTGACACTTTTAGTTTACATGGCAAGACTCGGTCAAAAAACTGTGTCGCTTCCAGCTTATCCAACTCCTCAACTACGTAACTACAGTGCGCCGGAAGCCCAAAATACTAAAAAGCGCTTTAGAATGTTGCACTTCTCTATTCTATACATTTAACAAACAGTATTTTAAAATCAACTAGAATTATACTCTTAACATCAAACATATATATTTGTCCTCTAATCATTTTACCAGTACCAATAAAATTAACCTTTAATTGGCTCTTACATCAGTGTTGTTGGGTTTTTCTCTGTATGTATTATTGTAAATGGCCTGTATTTGTATAGCACTTTACTCAGTCCCTAAGGACCCCAAAGCACTTCACACTACATTCAGTCATTCACCCATTCACATTCACACACTGGCAATGGCAAGCTACATTGTAGCCACAGCTGCCCTGGGGCGCACTGACAGAGGCAAGGCTGCCGGACACTGGCGCCACCGGGCCCTCTGACCACCACCAGTAGGCAAACACGGGGTTAGTATCTTGCCCAAGGTTATTTGGCATGCAGCCAGGAGGCAGCCTGGGATCGAACCACCGACCTTCTGATTAGTAGCCGATCTGCTCTGCCACCTGAGCTACAGCCAAGGTAGGGTCTACCTTACAATATAAAGCACCTTGGAGCAACTGTTGTTGTGATTAACATACACATACACAAAACATACACAAGGTAGAAGAAATATTATTTAGATAGCTTAGATATAAATATATGTGAGTATGTATATGTATACACTACAAGTCAAAGTTTTGGACACACCTTCTCATTTGATTTCTTTTCTTTATTTTTGCTACTTTCTACATTGTAGATACAAATTGAAGACATCAAATATATGAAGCAAGATATATGGAACTATGTAGCAAAGAAAGCATTGATAACTCTAAACATGTCTTACATTTTAGATTACACCTTTTTCTTTGTTGACAGTGCTGCAAATCCTCGGCCTTCTCTCAATGAGCTTCATGATAGTCACCTGAGATGGTTTCACCTCACAGGTGTGCCTGTCGGGGTCCATTGGTGGAGTTTCTTGCCTTCTTAATGGGTCCATCTGTTGTGTTGTGCAGAAGTCAGGTTGGTGCACAGCTGACAGCCCTATTTGACAACTGTTAGAATTCATATTATGGCAAGAACCAATCAGCTAAGTAAAGAGAAACAACAGCCCATCATTACTTTAAGAACTGAAGGTCAGTCAGTCTGGAAAACTGCTAAAACTCCGAATGTGTCCCGAAGTGCAGTCGCAGAAACCATCAAGCTCTACAATGAAACTGTCTCACATGCGGATGCCCCAGGAAAGGAAGACCAAGAGTCCCCTCTGCTGCTGAGGATACATTCATCACCAGCCTCAGAAATCACAAGTTAACAGCAGCTCAGATCAGAGCCCAGATAGATGCCACACAGAGCTCCAGTAGCAGACACATCTCTACATGTTCAGAGGAGACTGTGTGAATCAGGCCTTTACGGTCAGACAGCTGCTAAGAAACCACCATGTTCAGGTGTAGGTGGAGGATGTTTATGCCTGCGAAAGTCCACTAGCAGAGTGCCATCATGATGTGTGCAGTGCATTATGGGTCAGTGCTGTAAACTGGCAGGCTTTCAGAGGTGCCATCTGTATTTCTAGCCCAGAGTTTACATGTCACAGGCTATGGAGTGTTTGGTTTTAATTCAGGGAAAAGTGAAGGAAGTGGAGTGATGTTTGTGCTTTCCTGGTGAAAAAACAAAAAACAAAAAACGGGATAACGAAGGGGAAATTTTCTCCACAGATGACTTCCAATGTGTGATATTTCTTTAGTAAACTAAACGACTCACCGCCAGTCTTCTCCAAGAAAGAGTCCTAATGCCTTCAAACAGTGAGTGAAAATATCTCTAAGAGAGTCGAGACTGCTGGGTGAAAACCGTCTGCTCTGAAAATGAACCAAAGGTCATCACCTCGATCAAACAGCAAGTGACAGTCAGCCAGTTCAGACACGCCGATGCAGCGGGCAGTGTGATGGTGGTCGACCTGTGTCATCCCTGTCGGGGAAATATCTGCTATGTTTTTCTCCTTTCCTCCAAGATCATTCAGTAAGTTCTGAAAAAGAAAAAGTGAAATATTTTTGGATTCTTTGCTCGTTATGATTGGTTTTATTTTTTTGTCTGTTCACATTAGAAATTTTCATCCTCGATTGAATTCAAATTGAATTTTCATTTTGTAACCGTGTGCTCTAATGGTCAGATTGAAAAAGAGATTTTAATCTCAAGGTATTCCCAAATTAATTACTGCTGCTTAAGACTGCTGATATAATGATATGATGAAAATTCTGATTCTGGTTTCACAAAAACGCCTCGTTTCCTCCCCTCTCACAGAAATGTTGGTCTTTGTCCAACGTGCGTGTGTGTCAGATGGTACTCAGCAGGTTTCAACACACAGGAGCCCGCAGATAGATATGTTGTTTCCATGACAACCCAATGAGGAAGATGATTATTAATTTAAATACATTTCCTCCTCCTCCTCCTCCTCCATCTGTTCTTCTCCTGCTGATGGTTTTCCCTCAGTCTGAAGATCATGAAATAGTGTTTGTGCCTTAACCCGTCCGTCTGTAACTCGTGCAGTTCTCATACATATTTTAAGGATTAAAATCTGATAAGAAACATTTTTCTGCAGCTGAATTAATCATTTTTATGTAACTGTAAGTGTGAATGTGTCCTGTGAAGCAGCTTATGCGTTTCACACATCGTGTTTATTTTAAAGGAACGGTCTCACTTAGCTTTTTCACTTTTACCAAATGTCAACCAAAGCCTTAACAAACCCCAATACAGTTTAACCAAACACTAAACACAGGTTAATTCTAACTCTGCTATGGTAGGTTGAAAATGTTTCCTTTTGGATGTAGTTTATAATTTAATCTGAAGATGTTGTTCACCTCACCAAGAGAGAACACCAGCTCTTGAATGTCACAGTCCAAACACTCCTCAGTACAAACGCAGGAACAAAAAACAGACACAGTCACTCCTTAATGCACTCTCGATTCACGTGGACTCATGTCCTGGCTGTGGACCACTGGACCAGATATTCACCCTGTTTGTAAGTAAGTAAGTTAAAACTTTATTTATATGGCACCTTTCAAGCTGTAAAATCACAAAGTGCTTAACAAGACCCAATAATGGATATAGCAAAACAGAACAAGAGAAATCAATATCGAGCAGATTTCAACTCCAATCGGAGGGCAAAAATGATTCAAGATGGCTGCTAGGGTGCAGACACACAGCTTGGCAGGTCCTGTACTTTTGCCAAAAAACACACCTAAAAAAACATCTAAAAACCCCTGGATCTTGACATCAACTTGTCTTTTTGTTTTTATACATTTTTATCTTCTGTGGAGTTCGACATGTCCAAGAAAGCTGGATAATTATACCATTTTTCCAGCCAAATGGAGTCAACATCTTTTGTTCACAAGATTCTTGGATTTTGGTCATGCTAGACCACCCCCAGGTAAACATGAACAATTAAATACACTACAATTGTCCCTGGAGATTCTGAAACTTATACTGATGCTACTTTTGGCTGGTGATATAGAACTAAATCCTGGACCTAATTCAAACATCAGTGATTTGGACTGGCTACAACTAATTAGCCTAGTTAGCCTATGGGCACAGCTATCTCTGCATTGCTTTCCACCTCAACTAACTGTGCTCCAACCACCGTCCCAGTTAGTAAGGCTACATATGCAACTAATAGTGTTTACGCCCCTGTTGTCCGGGCCTCCGCTTCTGCTGTTTGGCTTACCACCTCAGCTGCTTGGGCCTCCATCTCGGCTGCCTGGGCTTCCACCTCGGCTGCCTGGGTCTCCACCTTGGCTGCCTGGGCCTCCATCTCAGCTGCCTGGGCCCCCACCTGCTGTACCCCAACTACAGTCTCCGGTAAAAGGTTTCTCATCATTAAATGCTCATAGCATTGTCAACAAAAGGACAAGATATCCTGCTATTAAAAGTTACAGAGGAACAAAGATCTGCAAGACATTTAATCAGGCTAAAGTAATCAGGGACACTAAAAATAAACCAAAGGGGCTTCTATGTGGACACATTAACATTCGCAGTATGTTACCAAAGCATGAGCAACTGGAACATATTCTAAGCAATTCCAATATTTCTATTTTGGATATCTCTGAATCTTGGCTCAGAAGTTCTTCTCCTGAGTCTGTGGTTGTCTTTCCAGAGTACACAGTATTCAGAAGGGATAGAATTGGAACAAGAGGAGGAGGAATACAGTACTTGTGTATGTAAAAAAACACCTGGATTGCTCTTACTTAGTTCACCAATAGATGTTGAAATAAAACATGTTTCTGTTAAAATCACTCTTTCCCCAGAAATGTCATTTACGTTGATGTGACACCCACAATTGTAATTAAAAAAAACAAAACGTATATTGATGTAAAAGACCTGATTTTATGGTTGTATTGCACTGTCATTTAGAGTTATGGAGAATGTAATTGCGTGGCATTGTCACAAGGGGGAGATAGTGGTGAGTGTGATAGGCCGTGCAACGTTTCTCTGCCTCAGACGAGGAAGAGCCTGCAGACCCAACACAACTGATTGTGTTAGGTTAGTAGTTCAAGTTGCTAACTGCAATGCACATATAAAGGCAAGAAACCTTTTTCTGTCTTAGTTTAAAGATCACGAATGTTGTGAGAGAGTGTGTTTTCACAGATTGAGAGAAAGCTAACTATACCGCCATTTGTAATGGAAGCCGCGATTCCACTGTTAGCTTAAATAGGTAGCTGGTCTTATTACCTGTTTTATTTTGTGACAAATGCAGCTCTTAGACACTTCTTTTATTCTGACATTATTGAAAGTTACAGTTGATGAGGACCTACCCAGTTCTTGTGTGTCAAATGTAAATAGTAGCCGTGGGTGGATAAAAACATCCGCGACGCTCTGAGATCACGCACCGCTGCCTACAATGAAGGGCTTGTCTCCGGTAATATGGACCTATACAAGGCTGCGTCCTACAACGTGCGCAGCGCGGTCCGAAAGGCAAAGCGGAGCTACGGGGAAAAACTAGAGTCACAGCTACGACAGTGCGACTCTAGGAGCCTGTGGAAAGGACTGCGGACTATAACGGACTATAAACGACCAGCTTCTTCAATGATGAATGCAGAAGCTTCACTGGCTGATGAGCTGAACACGTTTTATGCTCGCTTCGACGCCACAGCAATTAAAACAACAAACAGCTGCGCGCGCTCGGAGTGCACCAGTGAAGAAAATGCATTCGTCATCACAGAGCATGCCGTGAGGAACACCTTCAGGAGGGTGAACACCAGGAAGGCAGCAGGACCAGATGCAATCCCTGGCCGGGTCCTTAGAGCCTGCGCTGATCAACTAGCACCGGTGTTCATGGAGATCTTCAACCTCTCCCTGGCCCAAGCTGTGGTTCCCACATGCTTCAAACAGTCCATTACTGTCCCTGTTCCAAAGAAACAACAGCCCGCTTGCCACAATGACTACTGTCCAGTAGCACTGACTTCAATTGTGATGAAGTGTTTTGAAAGACTGATGAGAGATCACATCACTTCTTCACTTCCTGCCACCATCGACTCACTTCAGTTTGCTTACCGGACTAATCGTTCCACAGACGATGCCATATCTCACCTGCTCCACACATCCCTGAGTCACCTGGACACTGGCAGAGGGAATTATGTTAGGATGCTGTTCGTGGACTACAGTTCAGCATTCAACACAATAATTCCCTTTAAGCTTTTCACCAAGTTGACGGATCTAGGACTCAGCTCATCACTGTGTCAGTGGATCCTCAACTTCCTCACAGACAGACCCCAATCAGTGAGGGTGGGAAAACAAGTCTCCCCCTCCATCTCACTCAGCACTGGAGTGCCTCAGGGCTGTGTTTTAAGCCCCCTGCTGTACTCACTGTACACTTATGACTGTGTAGCCACATCCGACACCACCTCCATTGTCAAGTTTGCTGACGACACTGCTGTTGTGGGCCTGATCTCCGACAACATCGAGACAGCCTACCTGGAGGAGATTAGGAACCTGGAGACCTGGTGCCAGGAGAATAACTTCCTCCTAAACATCAGCAAGACTAAGGAGCTGACCGTGGACTTCACTACAAAGCAGGCGAGGAATTACAAACCCCTCATCATCAGTGGTACGCCAGTGGAGAGAGTGGACAGTTTCCGATACCTGGGTGTCCACATCACTCAGGACCTGTCATGGTCCTGTCACATCAACACCCTGGTTAAGAAAGCCCGTCAGCGTCTCTTCTTCCTCAGAAGACTTAGAGACTTCCATCTGCCACTGAAGGTGCTCAAGAACTTCTACTCCTGCACCATCGAGAGCGTCCTGACGTCAAACATCTGCACCTGGTTTGGGAACAGCACCAAGCAGGACAGACGAGATCTGCAAAGGGTGGTGTGCTCGGCAGAACGCATCATTCAATCAGAGCTCCCTGACCTGCTGTCGATCTACACCAAGCGGTGCAAGTCCAAAGCTAGGAAGATTATGATGGATCTCTCCCATCCCAACAATGGACTCTTCTCACTGTTGAGGTCTGGGAAGCGCTTCCGCTCCCTTAAGGCCAAAACAGAGAGAATGAGGAGGAGCTTCTTCCCCCAGGCTATTTGGGGCCTGAACCAGGTGTAGGACTGGACTCTCCCACACACGTCACTATAAGACTGGACTCTCACACACGTCACCACATGCACCACCACACATTTCCTATAATCCTATAATTCCTGTAATTTATAATCCTTATCTTTATAATCTCTTCTGCTATTTGCACATTCTTTACTGTAAATTCCTAAGTTAATTTGTAAATTTTTGTAGTAAACTGTAAATATTGTAAAACTTTTCTTCTGTCATTTAATGGTCGGGCATTGTACAGCTACAAGCATTTCACCCCCATGTCATACTGTGTATGGTTGTGTGTGTGTGACAAATAAAATTTGAATTTGAATTTGAATTTAGTCTGATGTATACTGCTTGTGGACGATTGTAAACTGTTTGTGAGCAATGGCAGAATATTTTTGTTTATTGTTTACAAATGTAATATAAGAATAAGAATAACTTTATTTATCCCGAGGGAAATTCTTTTGTCATGTACATGCTCAAAGCAGGAGGAGAGACAGAGGAACAGATGAATAAGATATAAGATATAAAATGTATACAATAAGAATAGTAGTGTACAGTAATATACAGTAGGATAGTGCAAGAGATAGTATCGGATAACTCTAACGAAGTAATATATATATATAACTATATCCTGGTGAATAGATAACTTAACTATCAGTGCAGGCGATTCTAGAAAGTGACATAGTATTGTGCAATAGAATAAAGGGAGTAGCAGCGTATGATGGGGGGATGAAACAAATATTCAATAAGGTACCGTTGGGTAATATTGCACGCTCTGGAAGGGAACAGAATAACATTGGTAATCGTCTCAGGAAAATCACCTACAGAGTGAGGAAGAGTTAAACAGTCTTATTGCCACCGGCACAAAGGATTTACTGTGGCGGTCAGTTCTGCATTTTGGGGCAATGAGTCTTTTGCTGCGTTTGCTCCGATGGTCCATCATGGGGGCGTGCATGGGGTGGGAGGGGTTGTCCATGATAGAAACAAGCTTTTTTAGCATTCTCCTTTCAGACACCTCCTCCAGGTTCTCAAGTCTGACACCCAGGACAGAACCAGCCTTTCTAATCAGTTTGTTCAGCCTGTTGGCATCAGCTGTCTTCACCCCACTTCCCCAGCACACAGCTGCAAAGAACACGACGCTCTCCAACACCGAGTGATAGAACATGGTCAGCATTTTCCTACCAACATTGAAGGACCTGAGTCGCCTCAGTAGGAAAAGCTGACCCTTTTTTGAAGATAGCATTGGTGTTCTTGGTCCAGTCCAGTTTACAGTCCAAGTGTACCCCCAGGTACCGGTAGTCCTCAATTATCTCCACATCAGCCCCTCTGATGGTGACAGGGGTAGGAGGAGGAGCCTGGTTCCTAAAGCCCATAATCAGTTCCTTTGTCTTTGTGATGTTAAGTTGTAGGTGGTTTAGCTCACACCACCGCACTCCTGTACTCCTCCTCCTGTCCATCCCTGATACAGCCCACAATGGCAGAGTCATCCAAGAATTTCTGCAGATGACATGACTGAGACTTGTACCTGAAGTCAGATGTGTAGAGAGTGAAGAGGAAGGGTGATAGGACCGTCCCCTGTGGTGCCCCCGTGCTGCTCAGGATGTTATCTGAGCAGCAGCTCTTCAGTCGGACATGCTGTGGTCAACTTGTTAAATAGTCCGTAATCCAACCAACCAGTGGGGCATCCACTTGCATTTCCGTGAGCTTACTCCCCAGCGGTGATGGTCTGATTGTGTTAAAAGCACTGGAGAAGTCAAAGAACATGACCCTCACAGTGCTCCCAACAATGTCCAGGTGAGAATAAGCCTGGTCCAGCAGGTAGATTATGGCATCCTCCACACCGATACGAGGTTGATAAGCAAACTGCAGGGGGTCCAGCCAAGGCTCCACCAGCAGACGCAGATGTCTCAGGATGAGTCTCTCCAGCGTCTTCATGACATGTGAGGTCAAACCTATTGAAGTGCAGATTAAGGTTGTTAGCACTTTCGACGTCCCCATCCATCCTGACACCTCTCTTTTGTCTCAGGCCAGTGATAACCCGCATTCCATTCCACACCTCCCTGGTGTTATTTTCCTGCAGTTTGTTTTCCAGTCTCCATCTGTAGGACTCTTTACCCTCTGCAATCTTGGCTTTAAGCTCCTTCTGCACCAGTTTCAGCTGATCTCTGTCACCATTTCTGAAAGCTCCTTTTTCTTGTTTAAGGTTGCTTTGATGTCTTTGGTAACCCAGGGTTTATTGTTGGGGAAGCACCGGATGTTTTTTTGGGGGACCACAGTGTCCACACAGAAGTTGATATAATCTGTTACACAGCCTGTCAGATTGTCAATATTGTCCTGATTGGAATCATAAAGAACATCCCAGTCAGTTGACTCAAAGGATCTGTAAGAGCCAAAGTCAATGTTTATGTTTTTCCTTTTTGTTTTGGTGGCACAGGTGTATAGCTTTACCTGCGTCTCAGGTGATGGTGTGTGGGTGTGGTCACAGTCTATTTACCTGAGGTCGGTGTTCGCAGCAGGTGTGTTGGGTGAGTGGTTTGTGGACAAACTTTTCTGTTGACTAAATGTTGCGACTTTCATCCGTAGATAAAGCCGCGGCTGGCTGAGTTGGTTGTGTCCCTGTGACGCACCTCCAATAATCCATAATGAGTCGTACTTGTACTTTGCGCATTTATTTTAAGAACAAAACAAAAACAAACATTTACGCTTTCAATCAATTTACAACTAGCCACGTCATTTTTTGGCACACCAGTTAATCCATGCGCTAGTTGTAAATTGATTGAAAGCGCAAATGTTTGTTTTTGTTTTGTTCTTAAAATAAATGCGCAAAGTACAAGTACGACTCATTATGGATTATTGGAGGCGCGTCACAGGGACACAACCAACTCAGCCAGCCGCGGCTTTATCTACGGATGAAAGTCGCAACAGGATCCCTGCAGGTTGTCTCTGAATGGCAGGTCTGTAAAGGGGCTGGAGGTAGACCAGGTTGTGATCAGCCCTGCCCAGAGGAGGGAGAGGGCAGGAGGTGTATGCCTCAGTGGCATTGGCATAAAAAAGGTCCAGTGTTTTATTGTCTCTTGTTTTGCAGTCCACATACTGCTTGAATGTAGGTAGAACAACAATATATGGTTTGAATCTGTTAGAATATAAAGAATGTATAATGGTATATAAGCGGGTTAATTGCAGTGTTAATGGTACTGCACAGAAATGTTTTTGATGCTGAACAGCAGTAGAATTTGGTTACAGAGTTATTGTAAATAAGGACACTCATATACACTCAACAAAAATATAAACGCAACACCTTTGTTACTGCTCCCATTCCCCATGGGATGGACGTAGAGACCTAAAATTCATTCCAGATACACAATATAACCATCTCTCCCAAACAGTGGTCACAAATCAGTCCAAATGTGTGGTAGTGGGCACATCTGCTATATTGAGATAATCCATCCCACCTCACAGGTGTGCCACATCAGGATGCTGATCTGACATCATGAGTAGTGCACAGGTGTACCTCAGACTGCCCACAACAAAAGGCCACCCTGGAATGTGCAGTTTTTTGCGCTATTGGGGGTCTGGGGACCCAGAACCAGTCATTATCTGGTGTGACCACCATTTGCCTCATGCAGTGCAACACATCGTCGCATGGAGTCTATCAGATTGTCAATTGTGGCCTGTGGAATGTTGGTCCACTCCACTTCAATGGCTGTGCGAGGTTGTTGGATATTCGTGGGAACTTGTACACGCTGTCGTATACGCCGGTCAAGCACATCCCGAACATGCTCAATGGGTGACATGTCCGGTGAGTATGCTGGCCATGCAAGAACTGGGACATTCTCAGCTGCCATCTGCCCTGAACAATGTGAACCATGATTCATCCGTGAAGCGCACACCTCTCCAACGTGCCAGACGCCATCGAATGTGAGCATTTGCCTACACAAGTCTGTTACGGCGACGAGCTGGAGTCAGGTCAAGACCCCGATGAGGACGACGGGCATGCAGTTGAGCGTCCCTGAGACGGTTTCTGACAGTTTGTGCAGAAATTGTTTGGTTGTGCAAACCAATTGTTCCAGCAGCTGTCTAGGTGGCTGGTCTCAGACGATCTTGGAGGTGAACCTGCTGGATGTGGAGGTCCTGGGCTGGTGTGGTTACACGAGGTCTGCGGTTGTGAGGCCGGTTGGATGTGCTGCCATATTCTCTGAAACGCCTGTGGAGACGGCTTATGGTTGAGAAATGAACATTCAATGCACGGGCGACAGATCTGGTTGACATTCCTGCTGTCAGCATGCCAGTTGCACGCTCCCTCATTGCTTGTGGCATCTGTGGCATTTTGCTGTGAGACAAAACTGCACATTCCAGGGTGGCCTTTTGTTGTGGGCAGTCTGAGGTACACCTGTGCACTACTCATGATGTCAGATCAGGATCCTGATGTGGCACACCTGTGAGGTGGGATGGATTATCTCAATATAGCAGATGTGCCCACTACCACACATTTGGACTGATTTGTGACCACTGTTTGGGAGGGATGGTTATATTGTGTATCTGGAATGAATTTTAGGTCTCTACGTCCATCCCATGGGGAATGGGAGCAGTAACAAAGGTGTTGCGTTTATATTTTTGTTGAGTGTAGTTCTATACTGTGTATTGTGTATTTTGTTGTACAGTTATTTTATTTTCAACTTTAATTTATATATTTTATCTTATTCTTTCCCAGTTAAATTTACCCTTCATTCTAATTTGTGTTGTACAGTTATTTCATTTTTTATATTTTATATTCTTATATTTTATTCCTTCCTAGTTAAATTTACACTTTTTAATTTTTCATATTTATTTCCTATTTTATTCATAGCCCTTTCCTTTTTTTTTTTCTTTAGGTCACGAGCAGTTGTCTAAGCATTTCACTGCATATCGTACTGTGTATGACTGTGTATGTGGCAAATAAAAATTTGAATTTGAATTTGAAAAATATCAGTGTCCATTGTGCGTGGGAAGAAAACTTATTTTTACAGCGAAAAAAACCCTAAACTTCCGAGCAAGCACCGAGTGCGCAACGACGTAATGGGAAATTCACAGAGAAACTCGCGGATTCTTCCACTGACCGCTGCGGCACACCTGCACCAGGGTAAACCTCCGCCTACCCTACTCCTGCTTTACAGGTGAAAATAGAGCAACAGGACCGCTGAGTCTTTGACTTTATTTATTGTCTGCTGTGTTTTACTTGCATCTATTTGAAAGAGTGAGTGAAAACACACACAAAAAAAATTATTTTATGTGCTGGAATGTGCAGAAAATAAGTTTAAATATTAAACAAATTTCTTCCAGTCAGAGAATGTTGCATATAATTAAATTTTTGCTTGATGCATAAAGTTAAAAGATTAAAACTAATAAAACAAGTTTTAAAAAGAAACTTTTCCATTTGATTACATTTTGTACGATGGATTGTAGAAAAAGTAGAATTGGGCTGGAAGATCTATTGCTTTATCACCTAATCAGGTTGTAAATCATGTTTTTAAAAAGTAACTAAGTAATTAATTACTTTTGAAAATAAGTCATCAGTAAAGTAATGGGATTACTTTTGGGGGGAAGTAATCAGTAATTAGTTACTGATTACTTTTTTCAAGTAACTTGACCAACACTGCTCCTTAGTGACCCTGAATTTGTCAAATATTTAGAAGATCAGTGGGAACTTTTTCTTTCTACAAATGACTTACCGGGGGTTAGTGCTTCTACTCTGTGGGAGGCGGGTAAGGCATTTCTCAGGGGCTCTATTATCTCTTTCACCTCAGCGAAAAAGAAGAGCACCTTAGCCAAACAATTAGTACTTGAACGCGACATGACTAACTTGGAGAGGGAGTTTAAGAAATCCTCGTCTGTTTCTGTGCTTAAAAAACTGGATGCAGCCAGATCAGCCCTGGACCAACTACTAACTCAGAAAGCAGAAACTGCAATATTCTATGCAAAGCATAGATTATTTGAATCGGGCAACAAACCTGGACGCTTACTTGCCCGACTTGCCCAGGGGAAAAAGGGCTCTTATGCAATACCCTCTCTAAAAGATAAGAAAGGTGTTTTACAATTCGAGGCTAAACTTATCAGCAAAATAATGAAAGAGTTCTATCAGGATATTCCCCTGAGTGTCAAAATACTGTAGATGCTAGGAAATTGTTTCCTGATAATGTTAATCTCCCTATACTATCAGAGGAAAGTCGATTAGATCTTTGCAGTCCTATTAGGGCGCAGGAAATCATAGATGCAATCAAATCCTTACAGAGTGGAAAAGCTCCAGGCCCTGATGGGTTTGGGCCAGAGTTTTATAAAAAAAAAAAAAAGGCCAAACACATGGTGGGTCCTTTATTAAAAATGTATGTAGAATCGCTTGAGAGGGGCACACTTCCACCCACCTTAAACCTTGCCCACATATCCCTGATCTTAAAGAAGGATAAACCTGCATATGTGTGTATATCTTACAGACCTCTAAGTTTACTTGGTGTAGATTGCAAGATTCTGTCCAAAGTTTTATCTAGACGATTGGAGGAGGTTCTGCCAGTTCTGATAAAGCCTGACCAAATGGGTTTTGTCAAGAATAGATGCTCCCACTGCAATGTGCGCCGAGATCTGTTGGGTAACCTTGTGGAATACCGAATACAGAATTTCCCTTTACGCGGATGACGTGTTGCTTTTTATCACTACGCCAGAAACATCTATTCCTGCACTGACACATATCATTAATCAATTTGGCCTTTTTTCAGGGTATAAAATAAATTATGATAAATCTGAAGCTTTGCCACTGGGTGATGGGGGGAGGTGGGATGCTCCTACTAATTTTCCTTTCAGGTGGTCAACCACTCGTTTTACATATTTAGGTATTAGGGTGTCCGCAGACACAACAGAGTTGTACAAGTTGAACTTTAAACCAATTGTAGCCTCAATCAAGAATGACCTCAATAGGTGGTTTGACCTCCCCTATCTTGGATGGGTAGAATAAGTTTAATCAAAATGAATGTTTCACCCAGAATATTATATCCCATACAAATGTTGCCTGTCAGGATCAACAGAAAAACATTCTCAGAGATTGAGGGATATCTTTCTAAATTGATATGGCATGGGAAGAAATCTAGACTAAAAATACAGATTTTACAACTGCCTACAGATGAGGGGGGGCAGGCACTTCCTAACCTTTTATATTATTACTGTATAATAATAATATAATAATCTCAGGGTGGTTACATTCCTTTCTATACCAAGGCGAGCCACCGGTAGATACTTGGTGCTGTGACCCTCTTTTGCCTCTTAGTCTTTTATCTATTGATCTGGCTGACCTTCCTCTTGGTGTCAGAAATAATTTCATTTTGATGCCTACACTTAAGGTTTGGCATAATATTGCTGCCCACGTCGGAAGAAGAGGTTTTTCTAGTGCACTACAACCTCTAATTAGGAATAAAGCTTAAAGGTATTGGCATTAGTATATTTGATGATTGGCGTTCAAAAAAAAAAAAAGATTTATTTGCGATCTGTTTGTAAAGGGTAGTTTTATGGCAAGTTCAAATTAAATATAATTTACCACAGAAACACTTCTTTGGGTTCCTACAAGTAAGGCACTTTGTAAATTCCCTTAAATTTCCAGCCAATCAACCAGTTTTGAATCCTATTGAAAGCTTTCTTCTTAAATTTAATGAGGAAATAATCACAAAAAAGAAATGTATCTCTCTTTGATGATGAGAGATGATGATGAGATAGCCTTTATTTGTCAGTTGCAAGTCTTTTGTTCACAACTGAGATGACAGACCTTGCCAACCGTACATACAATACACAAACATCACATTGGGGAGACAGGTCAGGCTAGGTAGCGAGGAAAAAAAAAACATCGAAATGTGTAACACAAAAGGATAATACAGGAATGCACAGATATCGTGGCATGGTGGCACAGTGGCTAGCACTGTTGCCGCACATCAAGAAGGTCCTGAGTTCAATTCCACCATCAGGCTGGGGTCTTTCTGTGTGGAGTTTGCATGTTCTCCCCGTGTCTGCGTGGGTTCCCTCCGGGTACTCTGGCTTCCTCCCACCATCCAAACACATGCAGCTTGTGGGGATAGGTTAATTGGATAATCCAAATTGCCACTAGGTGTCACTTTTTTTTTATTTATTTTTTTTATTGTCACATCACATGTGCAGGTACATTGGTACAGCACATGCGAGTGAAATTCTTGTGTGCGAGTTTCACAAGCAACAGAGTTGTGCAAAATACAATAACATAAACAGGCAAAATATACAAATGGCTAAATCTGAAACTAATAAATGTATGTACAATATATAATAGTATATGCAAAAAAAAAATAAAAAAATAAAAAAAATAAATTCTGGATGTGTATACTAAATGTTTTTCTACGTGTGTGTGTGTGTGTGTGTGTGTGTGTGTGTGTGTATACACATATTTTACAAATTAAATAGAGTCAATAAATAAAATATATAAAAATATACAGAGTTGAGACGTGCAAAACAGTGGCATTACTGTACAGTATGGAGTGCATAATGTTGAAGTTCCAGTAGTGAAGCTGAGGTGTCTATGACGTGTTCAGCAGTCTGATGGCCTGGTGGAAGAAGCTGTCTCTCAGTCTGCTGGTTCGGGATCGGATGCTGCAGAACCTCCTTCCTGATGGAAGTAGTCTGAACAGTTTATGGCTGGGGTGACTGGAGTCCTTGATGATCCTCCCCGCTTTCCTCAGGCACCGCTTCCTGTAGATGTCTTGGAGGGAGGGAAGCTCACCTCCAATTATCCATTCAGAGCGTCTGCGATCGTGTTTAGTCCCTGCCACATACTCTGAGGGTTGTCAAACTGTTGCTCCACCCTGTCCCTGTACTCACGTTTGGCTGCTTTGATCGTCTTCCGGAGTTGGTAATGTGCGTGTTTGTAGTCCGATGTGTTCGCGGAGGCAAAGGCGATGCTCCGGTGCTCCGTGATTAACGGAGATTAACATCTCCGTTAATCCAGGGTTTTTGATTTGGGAAGGATTTAACTGTTCTGGATGGGACGACATCTTCCACGCATTTCCTGATAAATCCGCAGACTGAGTCTGTGTACTCATCAATGTCCCTAGCAGCCACGTGAAACATTTCCCAGTCCGCGTGATCAAAACAGTCCCACAGCGTAGACTCCGATTGGTCCGTCCAACAGTGCACCGCCCTCCAGGTTGGAGCTTCCTGTTTCAGCTTCTGCCTATAGGCGGGCAGGAGCAGGATGGAGCGGTGATCTGATTGGCCGAATGGGGCGTGGGGGAGGGCTTTGTACGCATCCCAGAAAGAGGTGTAGCAGTGGTCGAGTAGCCGGTCTCCACGAGTGTTAAAATGGATGTGTTGGTGGAGTTTGGGTGAGACTTTCTTCAGGTTTCCCTTATTAAAGTCTCCGGCTGTGATAAACGCTGCCTGTTGTAAATGTGCGAGTGAATGTGAGTGTGAATGGTTGTCTCTCGTTGTGTGTTAGCCCTGCGACAGACTGGCAACCTGTCCGGGGTGTACCCCGCCTCTCGCCCTATGACAGCTGGGATTGGCTCCAGCTCCAGCTCCCGTGACCCTGAAAAGGATAAGCGGAAGCGAATGGATGGATGGATGCACAGATATCAACACACCATAAACACAGACAAGCAACATGGGAAAGTGTTCCAGTGTGTACATCTGATCTGGAACCGCTGCCATCTTCGACTGCGCCTCCAGCTGACCCGATGTCCACATCAGAGGGGAGGTAAGCGTTGCAGGTGGCGTTGGATCCGGGGTAGGGAGGGTGATGCGTCAGTGAGTGCTTATCAGTATCAGTATATGTACTGTATGTGTGTGCGTGTCCATAGTTCAGCTGAGACAGTGTCCTTCGCCCTGCCAGGCTAAGTAAACAGTCTTCCAGCCAACCCAGGTGGCCTTGCATAGAATGGGAAGGAACAGACTCAACACAGTCGTTATCAGGGAGTTTTTGTTCGGCTCCAGCCTTGAGCCCACAGCTGGCGCCGAAGGGGTAGCCGGATTATGATGGTAATTTTTCTTTTGCAACAACTCATGCGAATTTCAAAGCTGTTCTTTACACTGGTCTCTCAATCTCACGTTGGAGAACCGCAAGCTTCCCCGTGATGGTATCAAACTTGCGTTCTGTGGTGTTGTCATTCTTTTGCTCAGAGAGCCGATTCTGAGAACTCACGACTGCAGTGAGCTGTTCCACGATGTAATCCAATGTATGCTCAAAGGTGTTATTTTGAGCAGGCCTCTTCTTGATGTAACCCAATATACGCTCAGAGGTGTTATTCTGAGTATTCACGGCAGCTTTAAGCGTCTCCAAGGTCTTAACCATGCTGCTCTCAATGAGCCCATTCTGAGAAGTCGCGCCTTGTCCCATCATTTCAATCCCAGTGGGCAGCCTTGGGGGGGTTTGAACAGCCGGTTCCGCTTTCTTAATTCTCCGATAAGCCAGGGCCAAGCCAGCTCCGATCAGCAAGAACCCTATTATCATGGTTCCGAATAGGTAGATATCTTCAGCGTCCTCAATTGACAGTCCCGCCAGGCACACGATCCTCTGCCACCCGTCCATCGTGTATCCGACAGGGAAAGTCCCTCCAGGACACTCGGGCTCTCCCGAGCCCAGACTTCTCGTTGAGAAAAGGGTGTCAATAGCATTCAGAGACCAGTTGATCAAATCCATTTACTTTTACATTTAGCAAGGCGATGTGTACTGTTTCAATGGATTCAGAGACAGCGCCCCACTGTTACACAATGGTACAGAGAAATGTTCAAGGTGCTGCCAATGGAGCGCCTTAGTGCCATCATAAAGGGCAATTGTGATGCATTCTGTAGGATGTGGCGGCCTTTGCTTGATCACCTACCTCGTGACTTTGCTGTGCTATTACTTAAAGGGGGATCAAATTTTGTTTTTAAACACAATAATTAATGTCTGTATTCGCTTTTTTTTTCTCTCTCCCCCCCTTTTTTAAAATTTTTTCTTTCCCTTGATTTCAAATATGAAACCCTATACATATTTTGACCCAGACATGTATATCTGTAACTCATGTACCTGTATTTGTTTTTCTTCTTCTCTTTTTCTTATTTGTATTTGGCTGTGCTGATTTGTTGCTGTTTGTGTTGTTCCAAAAAATCAATAAATCATTGTTTAAAATAAATGAATAAAAGAATATATAAAGTCTTACACTCCCTTGCTCCACCACCACTAAAGCAGTTCATTAGGCATAAAGAAAACACAGACAGGATCACTCGAGCTACAACCCGCGGAGACTTGTTTATACACCACAGACGGACAGCACTTGGGCAGAACGTCCTCTCTGTCCACGGTGGCCATCTGTGGAACAGTCTTCCTCAATCCATTAGAAAATGCTTGACATTCAACTTGGCACAGGTTAAAAACTGGTTATGGACAAATCAAGTGTGTGATCATGTATAAATTGTATAGTTTTAATGTTTTATTTGGGAACAGAATAGTTTGTATGTGTGAATTTGGTGATGGAGTTTTTATTATGAATGAATTGTGAATTTTTTATGAATTATTATGTCTATTTTTTTATTCAATTCAATTAAATGTTATTTATATAGTGCCAAATCACAACAAAAGTCACCTCAAGGCACTTTATATTGTACAGTAGATACAGAGAAAAGCCAACAATCATATGACCCCCTATGAGCAAGCACTTTGGCGACAGTGGGAAGGAAAAACTCCCTTTTAACAGGAAGAAACCTCCAGCAGAACCAGGCTCAGGGAGGAGCGGAGCCATCTGCTGTGATTGGTTGGGGTGAGAGAAGGAAGACAGGTTACAGATGCGCTTCCCAACCCCCTGAGCCGTGTAAACTTCCTGGAGCAGTTTTTTAGTGAGTGTTGGACTCTGCCAGGTTTCCCCTGATCATCAGCACTGGAAGGACAACAATAACAATCCAGAAGTGGATTCCCAAGGATCGGGTCCCCCGACACAAACAGAGTAACATAGTGTACGCTGTTAAGTGCCAGGAGGATTGCCAGAATTTATACATCGGGGAAACCAAACAACCTCTGGCTACAACACAGAAGAGCTACCTTGTCAGGCCAGGACTCTGCAGTCTATTCACACCCACAGGCCAGTGGACACTCTTTCAAGGATGAGGATGTACACTAAGGGTACATCTGTCACCATCTTACAATGCTGTGAGAAAAGATGGCGCCGTGGATGGCAGCCTCGGTACTGCGCTCTCTGCTTTTACTGCTCTTAAACCGGACTAACAAGGACTTTGCACGCTCTGCTGCCCTCTGCTTCACTGAAACCTGGCTCAGTGAGTGAGTCCCAGACGCTGTCTTAAATCTGCCGGGCTTCCAACTTCACCGGGCGGACCGCAAAACAGAGCTCTCAGGGAAAACAAAGGGTGGTGGAGTCTGCTTCTACATTAATGAAGGTTGGTGTACTGATGTCACAGTGTTACAGAAACACTGCAGCCCACACTTGGAAAGTTTTTTCATCAATTGTAAACCGTTTTATTCACCACGGGAGTTTTCTTCCTTCATGCTGGTTGGAGTTTACATCCCTCCACAGGCCAACGCGAACAACGCACTGTGCGAGCTGGCTGACCAGATTACTACCCTGGAGAGGAAATTCCCGGACTCCTTTACAATTATTCTTGGGGATTTTAACAGAGCAAACCTAAACCACGAACTCCCTAAATACAGACAGCATATAGTCTGCCCCACCAGGGACAACATCATACTGGAGCACTGTTACACCACTCTAAAAGATGCCTATCGCTCTGTGCCCCGGGCAGCTTTGGGACATTCTGAATACTGCATGGTCCATCTTATTCCAGTTTATAGGCAAAAACTCAAACGTGCGAAGCCTGTAGTCAAAACTGTGAAGAAGTGGACTAACGCAGCAAAGCAGGAACTGCTGGACTGTTTTTGAAGCTGCATCTGAGAACCTGGATGAGCTCACGGACACTGTGACATCATACATCAGTTTTTGTGAAGATGTGTGTGTGCCAACAAAGACCTTTTGCACATACAGTGGGGCAAAAAAGTATTTAGTCAGCCACCGATTGTGCAAGTTCCCCCACCTAAAATGATGACAGAGGTCAGTAATTTGCACCAGAGGTACACTTCAACTGTGAGAGACAGAATGTGGAAAAAAAATCCATGAATCCACATGGTAGGATTTGTAAAGAATTTATTGGTAAATCAGGGTGGAAAATAAGTATTTGGTCAATAACAGAAATACAACTCAATACTTTGTAACATAACCTTTGTTGGCAATAACAGAGGTCAAACGTTTACTATAGGTCTTTACCAGGTTTGCACACACAGTAGCTGGTATTTTGGCCCATTCCTCCATGCAGATCTTCTCGAGAGCAGTGATGTTTTGGGGCTGTCGCCGAGCAACACGGACTTTCAACTCCCGCCACAGATTTTCTATGGGGTTGAGGTCTGGAGACTGGCTAGGCCACTCCAGGACTTTCAAATGCTTCTTACGGAGCCACTCCTTTGTTGCCCGGGCGCTGTGTTTTGGATCATTGTCATGTTGGAAGACCCAGCCTCGTTTCATCTTCAAAGTTCTCACTGATGGAAGGAGGTTTTGGCTCAAACTCTCACGATACATGGCCCCATTCATTCTGTCCTTAACACGGATCAGTCGTCCTGTCCTTTTGGCAGAAAAACAGCCCCATAGCATGATGTTTCCACCCCCATGCTTCACAGTAGGTATGGTGTTCTTGGGATGCAACTCAGTATTCTTCTTCCTCCAAACACGACGAGTTGAGTTTATACCAAAAAGTTCTACTTTGGTTTCATCTGACCACATGACATTCTCCCAATCCTCTGCTGTATCATCCATGTGCTCTCTGGCAAACTTCAGACGGGCCTGGACATGCACTGGCTTCAGCAGCGGAACACGTCTGGCACTGCGGGATTTGATTCCCTGCCGTTGTAGTGTGTTACTGATGGTGACCTTTGTTACTTTGGTCCCAGCTCTCTGCAGGTCATTCACCAGGTCCCCCCGTGTGGTTCTGGGATCTTTGCTCACCGTTCTCATGATCATTTTGACCCCACGGGATGAGATCTTGCGTGGAGCCCCAGATCGAGGGAGATTATCAGTGGTCTTGTATGTCTTCCATTTTCTGATGATTGCTCCCACAGTTGATTTTTTCACACCAAGCTGCTTGCCTATTGTAGATTCACTCTTCCCAGTCTGGTGCAGGTCTACAATACTTTTCCTGGTGTCCTTCGAAAGCTCTTTGGTCTTGGCCATGGCGGAGTTTGGAGTCTGACTGTTTGAGGCTGTGGACAGGTGTCTTTTATACAGATGATGAGTTCAAACAGGTGCCATTCATACAGGTAACGAGTGGGGGACAGAAAAGCTTCTTACAGAAGACGTTACAGGTCTGTGAGAGCCAGAGATTTTCCTTGTTTGAGGTGACCAAATACTTATTTTCCACCCTGATTTACGAATAAATTCTTTACAAATCCTACCATGTGAATTCATGGACCTTTTTTCACATTCTGTCTCTCACAGTTGAAGTGTACCCCTGGTGCAAATTACTGACCTCTGTCATCATTTTAAGTGGGGGAACTTGCACAATCGGTGGCTGACTAAATACTTTTTTGCCCCACTGTACAACAACAATAAACCATGGTTCAATTCTAAACTCCAACATCTTCGTATGACCAAGGAGGACGCCTACAGAAGTGGTGACAGGCCCCTGTACAAGCAAGCCAGGAACACACTGACCAAGGAGATCAAAGCAGCTAAAAGGATCTACTCCCAGAAGCTGGAAGAACGGCTTTCAGCCAACGACCCAGCATCAGTGTGGAGGGGTCTGCAGGAAATCACCAGCTACAGATGCCCCCCACCCACTATTGAAGCAAACAAAGACCTGGCCAATGAGTTAAACACTTTCTACTGCAGGTTTGAGACGGACAGACTCCCACGCCTCACCCTCCTGCCTCAAAACCTGTGCTGAACAGCTGGCTCCCATCTTTACTCACATCTTCAACAGATCCCTGGAGCTGTGTGAAGTTCCCTCCTGCTTCAAACGCTCCACCATCATCCCTGTTCCCAAGAAACCCACCATCACAGGACTGAATGACTACAGACCTGTCGCCTTGATGTCTGTGGTCATGAAATCCTTCGAACGACTGGTGTTAGCCCATCTGAAAGACATTACAGGCCACCAGCTGGACCCTGTGCAGTTTGCCTACCGGGATCGTTGAGTGACTACCCATCAGTGTTTTCAGCCAAATCAGTGAGTGCTAGTCTGTCGCTGTTCAGTTGTGTGTTAACGGCTGCCTCTGTGGATTTTCCAGCAGGAGTGCGGGAACAGGAGGGCAGCAAGCAGCAAGTATCATGGGAGCGGAGACACGGAGCAAGAGCACTGAGAAGAAGACACGGCGGGAAACTGTTCTTGAAGTACACTGAGAAAGAGAGAGAGAGAGAGAGCTGTGCATGTGTCACAATACGGCTGTGTGCAGGCAAAAGTAGGACCCAAACGCAAACTCACAGAGACAAAAGGTAAACTCAAAAAACACAGCTTTATTGCTGGCGTGGAGTGGGACAGGTAAAACAATACAAAATAAACTAAACTGGGAAAACTAAAGCTCAAGGAGCCACAGGGAAAAATCACACAGCTATGATGGAGGACGCAACACTGACAAAGAGAAACATGGGGCTTAAATACACTGAGGGATAACGAGGGGGAATGAGCCACAGGAGGAGAGCACAGCTGAGAGTAATTAAGCAGGACGAGGCAAGGGAAGCAAAACTAGAAACATTAACATAGAACAGACTGTGAAAGTAAAACAGGAAACACACTGACGGAACTCAAGACATGTGGACTTAACAGACTGGGGGAGACAGAACATAGGGATCTGAAACATGGAACAGAAAGGCACAGTAGATCAACATAAACATAACAACGCCACAGGGGAAGAGTAAAACTGAACACGATGAACACAGAAACACCAGACCTCTTCACAATAAAACAGGAAACATAATGAGACGTAGACATGACAACCCGAACTTCACAATGTAAGACACAGACATGAAACACATGAAGAGCAGGGGAGATTTACCATAGTTGGAAACACGAGGGGGAAATAATAAGAACTAGAAACACTTAAGCATGATAACAAATGAACTTAGGAACCTGAAGGGCTTACATAAACTAAAACATCAAAATGAACTAAAACTCAAAACACTGGGTCACAAGACCCAGGATCGTGACAGCATGAAGTGTGATTTTATCCTGGTGGAAGCAAAACAGCAAAAGTCAGAGTGAATTCATGACGATGTTTATGTGAAGCGTAGTTTGGATCAGGTTCAGAGATAAAACTAACAGCTTTAGAATCAGCGCAAAAAGGGCGTACACACAAAGCGCGGACCCGCCGAAACATCAGAATCAGTGAGCTGTCGGCTTTCAGACCCGACCGTGTCCGTGCCGTCGGGTAAGAAAGGTGAAATCTCACTGATTCTGATCCGCGGGTCCACGCTTTGTGTTTATGTCTTTGTGCAGAAGCCATGTTCCTGCTTTCATTTACTGTTTTAAATGTTTGGTGGTTGTCAAAATTTTGTGACAAAATACATTTATATAAAAAAATTGATTCAGGATTTTAATGAATCGATATCACGTTATCCAAGCTAGAATCGATTTTAATCGATGAATCGATTATTAAAACCCACCCCTAGTACTGGCAATCATGTATATTTAATTTAGATAATATTCTGGATATTTAGAATTGAGCTATTTGTATATATTAGAACTAGTTCTTAGATTTTGTAACATATTTTATTATTTCATTTAGTCTTTTGGATCGGACGTAACCACATGATAATTTTAATCTCATGAACCTTACAGGTGAGTTCATGCATGAACAGAAAACTCTCTATAATATCTTGAACCCCATCAAGATTAGTTTTAATTCTTCAAATCTAAAATATTTATATGAAATACAACATTTCAGAAAAAGATGACATTTTCTGAGACCAAATGTCTTCCTGCAGGAACACACACACACACTCAGCAGCATGGACAGCTCCTCCTCCTTCTGCTGCTGTTCCACCGATCTGTTCATCAGGCAGGCTGTGACATCATCATCTCTTTCTTTCTCTCTCTCTCTCTCTCTCTCACACACACACACACACACACACACACACACACACACACTCAGCAGAGCGGTTTTATTTCCACTTGGCTGATTTCTGGCGTCGCATCAGAGAAGAAGAGGAAGGAGGAGGCAGTAGGAGGAGCTGAGAGCAGCAGAGGGAGCGTCAGGTAGCAGATGAACAAATAACCCAGTTAATCAGCAGCTTCATAACCAGCTGAATCCATAAGAAACAGGCTAACGTAGATGTGTCTAGCCTTTAAGGAGAAGGAGATGGAGTCTGAAGAGAATCTGCTGAGTGCTTACCTGCTGCTGTTGCTGCTCGGATCACACTTCACTCTGGTAACACGACCCTGCTTCTATTTATATTCTGCCGAGTGAGGACTCCCTCATGGTATCATGTATTCCGATCTGTTTTGGTGCTTTCTGGTGAATTTCAGTCACAGGCTGTAAAACCTTTTTTCTGACACACTTCCATGTTGGTGAGAAAATGGTGGTGTCAATCGATCTTGATCTGCATCAGAGACCAAATCTCTGATCATCTTTAAGTCAGAATGTAAATCTGCTTTCTTTGAGATAATTCTGGGTTAATGGTTTTTAGCTACCTTCCCTTTATGCAAGCATTTTTCAGTTATTAATAATTAATCCAGGTCACGTGGTTTTCAGCCCGATAATTAATTTTAGCGGATAAAGCCGTATCATTGCCTTGCTCAGCAGCACAGGTTGATAAAATGGGAACAAATGAAGCCAGATGGAAGTGTTCTGAATGTATTTAATATGTAATCACATTTCTCACATCAGTTAATAATAAGTCTGCTAATAATCCGGATTATCCGATGGATAGCAGCAGATTAGCTTCAGTGTGAGAGTGACATAGACAGAATAGCTTTACAGCTGAAATACAAAGACTGTTAACAGTAAAAATTATAATAAAAGTGGATCTTCTGCTGGACAGTATGGCTATTGAAGGTTTTTGGTACTTTAGCAATGGATTTCTTTTTTAGACACACTGATCCTTGTGAAGAACACATCATATTTCTGTTGTTTTAATAATGTCCTAATTTTCATCGTACCCTCATTTAGGTGGGTCCCTCAACCCCTGAGGAGGGCTGGCAGGTCTACAGTTCAGCTCAGGACTCAGAGGGTCGATGTGTTTGTACAGTGGTGGCTCCTCAGCAGACTGTCTGTTCCAGAGATGCTCGAACCAAGCAACTACGACAACTGCTAGAAAAGGTAATCACAACAGCAGTGGCCTCAAGATACTTTATATTGTAAGGTAGACCGTACAATAATACATACAGAGAAAAAGGCAACAATCATATGACCCCCTATGAGCAAGCACTTTGGCGACAGCGGTCAACGGAGTAGCACCTGGTCTAGATTTTTACACAGTCGCAGAGACGCTAGATTTTGACAGAAATGCAGCCACGTCTTCATTTGGGAGGGCGCTAGGGGCCCTTCTGACCTGCTACAGCATGGACCCATGAGAATAATGAGCAGAAAGGCAAGACAATACCTGCAGCTGACGGAGAAGCAGAAGTTTGAGTCAGAGCTTATCATCGGTGTCATGTGGTTCTGGATCCTTTGGCACTGCTGGCATGACCCTGATGCACTTCTTGGTCACTTACGTTGGCCGGATGCTTCTGAATGGATGAGAAGCTTGGAATAGAATAGAATAGAATTCAACTTTATTGTCATTGCACATGTCACAAGTACAGGCAACGAAATGCAGTCTGGATCCATCCATCCATTCCTTTCATTCCAGATGACGAGGAATAAGGTCACCATGAGGGATTTGGTTTGCTGTTCAAAAGTCATTGTTGTACATAGACTTAAAGTAAAAAAACAAAAAAAACAACAACTTCTGTTAGTACTGTTAGCACTGCTGCAGAAGTAGGTGATCTGCTTCCAATACCTTCAAACCAAACAGCTCCCACAGCTGACTGAAAAAGCTAAAAATATTATAATTGGAAAATGCTGAATATAATTCTCAAGGGCCTGTCCTTCCATGATGACTTTCTCTTCTTCCTTCTTGGGTTTCTGCTGCCTGAGGTATTCACTGAGCACCTGGTTGGTTGGGGACATCTTCCTGAGGTACTTGTGGATGTTCATTGTTTGATCCTGGACTGTGGTACTGACACTCACTAGACACCGGCCTCCTTTCTTCCACTTAGCATACAGTCTCAGGGTGTTGGGTTCTGGTTGAAACCTTACATGCATGGTCAGGGGCTTTCTGGTCTTGATGTCAGTGGCTTCTATCGCCTCCTTTGGCCAGCCTATTATCCCAGCAGGCTATCTGATCACAGGCAGGGTGTAGGTGTTAATATCCCAGATCTTCTTCTTACCATTAACCTGAGTCCTCAGGACTTACCTTACTCTCTGCAGGTACTTGGTAGTTGCAGCTTTCCTAGTGGCTTCGTCATGGTTCCCATTTGCCTGTGGGATTCCAAGGTACTTGTAACTGTCCTTAATCTCTGTAATTTTGCCTTCTGGTAGTGTGAGCCTCTCAGTTCCGACTCCCTTTCATCTCTTTGTTACCAGCTGACTACACTTTTCCAATCCAAATGACATTACGATGCCTTTGCTGGATATCCTGGTGGTGTGGATCAGTGAATCGATGTCTCCTTCCCTCTTGGCCTACAGCTTCATGTCATCCATGTAGAGGATGCAGCTGATGATTGTTCCATTCCGTAGTTGGTATCTGTAGCGAGTCTCAATGATCTCATTGAGGA
Source organism: Astatotilapia calliptera (assembly GCF_964374335.1). Lineage (NCBI taxonomy): Eukaryota > Metazoa > Chordata > Actinopteri > Cichliformes > Cichlidae > Astatotilapia > Astatotilapia calliptera. The sequence goes on from NC_137433.1 coordinate 40,446,994, forward strand.
GTTTCAGGCCTATGCAGAACAACAGTGGTGGCTTTCAGTGCAGTGACCCCCAAGCTTGGCATATGGCTCCAGCAGATCCCAGGAACAACACCCAACATCTCTGTTCAGAAGAGCAGAGTCCTAGGGACAGCTAAGATACTGCGCAGGACCCTCAAGCTCCCAGGCCTCTGTCAGAGGACTCGAGCTTGAAGGATAAAGACCAGTTGTAGGGGCGAGCGGAGAATATGTTTTAAATATGTGTGTGTATATGACCAATTCAAGGCACTTCTGTTGTGACTTCAACAATGAAGTTATTCTAATGGGAGACTTAAAAAACTGGGATAACAAAAGTGATAGAAAGAAACTGAAATTACAGATACTTTTGGTCTAACACAAATGATCAGTGATCCCACTAGAGTAACAAATCCCTCTATAACTCATAAGACCAGGTGTTTTCTAACAAACCGGATAGAATGACAAAAACATATAACTTTTTGACTGGCTTGTCTGACCATAATGTCATATTCAAATTAAAAAAAGGAAATGACAGGTACCTTAGTGTTTATCAATGATACTGTCCTGTCCAGGTGCAGAATATGAGTCAATCCATTGAAGCGCTAGATCAGCGGTCTCAGAGAGATCTACAGTTTGTGGAGAAGATGGAAGTTCAGCTGAAAGGTCTGGAAAACAAATTCAAACAGGTGGAAGATGGACATGAGAGCAACATTGCCAGACAGTACAAGGTACTTTGCCCACATCATGAAACTGAACAATCCATCAACAACTTTGTGGTCTCTCTCTCTCTCTCTCTCTCTCTCTCTCTCTCTCTCTCAATAAAGAGCAATGAAGCATTTCAAAAAGAAGAGATCACTTGAAGGAACTGAACATAATTTACTGAGATAGAGAACTGCATTGCAGTGGTTTGTATCATATCTATCTAATAGACTCCAATTTGTGCATGTAAATGGAGAGTCCTCTTCACACACTAAGGTCAATTATGGTGTTCCACAGGGTTCGGTGCTAGGACCAATTCTATTTACATTATACATGCTTCCCTTAGGCAGCATCATTAGAAGACATAGCATACATTTACACTGCTATGCTGATGACACCCAGCTCTATCTGTCCATGAAGCCAGATAACACACACCAATGAGTTAAATGGGGCGATCGTGGCTCAAGAGTTGGGAGTTCGCCTTGTAATCGGAAGGTTGCCAGTTCGAGCCCCGGCTCCAACAGTCTCGGTCATTGTGTCCTTGGGCAAGACACTTCACCCGCTGCCTACTGGTGGTGGTCAGAGGGCCCGGTGGCGCCAGTGTCCGGCAGCCTCGCCTCTGTCAGTGCGCCCCAGGGTGGCTGTGGCTACAATGTAGCTTGCCATCACCAGTGTGTGAATGTGTGTGTGAATGGGTGGATGACTGGATATGTAAAGCGCTTTGGGGTCCTTAGGGACTAGTAAAGCGCTATATAAATACAGGCCATTTACCATTTACCATAAACTGCAGGAATGTCTTAAAGACCTGGATGACCGCTACTTTCTACTTTTTAATTCAGATCAAACTGAGGTTATTGTACTCGGCCCTGAAAATCTTAGAAATATGGTATCTAAGCAGATTCTTACTCTGGATGGCATTACCTTGGCCTCCAGTAACGCTGTGAGGAACCTTGGAGTAATTTTTGACCAGGACATGTCCTTCAATGCACATATTAAACAAACACTGGAAATACTGCTAAATGTTCAGTTTCTATGCCATATGTTAAAACAAGATCTAGAGTGTGATTAAAGTGGTGGGTTCTTTTACATTTTGAGAGAAGCCAATTGAGTCTAATAACAGATTAAATGCCATGTTAAGGCTCATTTACATGGATGTTAAAATCACCCACAATAATTATTTTATCTGAGCTGAGAACTAAATCAGATAAAAATTCTGAGAAATCAGACAGAAACTCTGTGTAAGGCCCAGGTGGACAATAGATAATAACAAGTAAGACTGGTTTCTGAGTTTCACAGCCGGGGTGTAGTGATTGGATTTCCGGCTCTTTTTGGAGAACCGGCTCTTTCGGCTTGGGGCACTAAAAACAGCCGGCTCTTTCGGCTGCCAACCGGCTCTTCCGGTTGTTTTGTTGCTTTAATTAATTAATTATCAACAACAACATAAAATTATGCACAAAAGAAATTACTAATATAAAAAAAAAACGTGGATTTATTTATATGATTACATATAAATATATATGGTGGCCCCTAGAGACAAAGCACGCACTAACTCCAAAACACATTTCTAGCATTAACTGAACTTCCAAAACAGAGCTACTAGATCACTTAAATTACACAATTGAAAGCATATGTGTATTGTTTGTGTATTTATACACAAGCACTCATATATATTCAAATAATTAAAAAGAAATGTTCATTTACCTGTTACTACCACACACCAAATCCGGTCGTTGGTACTTCCTGGCTTGTGTAGCCACTAGGTAACAAAAGCTCAACACTGCGCCTAGCATTCTGGAGCACTTCTGTTGTGTTTTGTACGTGTTTTGGAGTTTGTACGTATTTCTGAGTTTGTACATGTTTTGTCTCTAGGGGGCCACCGTATATATACTTTTATTTATTCACTCCACATAAAATGTAATAAATAAATCTTATAATACATAACTACTTAAATTTTCAGCTTTTTCCTTTTAAACAAATTTAAAGTGAAACAACACAAAACACTGCCAACCACAACACAATTAAAATGTGAAAACAAAAAGAAGATGCACATTCTCTGTCATATGGACCTGCATGAATAAACTTTCTGAATCCTTTATCATCTGCAACTGAAAATAGTTGTGGATGATTACTATACCTTTCTAATGTGACGTTGTTGTCCATGGCTCTCTTTCTCTCTCTCTCCCTCCCGCTCTGTTCCTGTGCTACTGAGTGTAACTACCGCCCCTCTTTCCAGCACAAGGCTCGCGTGTGGAGTGAAGTGGAAAAAAGTGTGAGACAGAGGGTGAGAAAAAAACAAACAAACTCACATCGTTCACTTCAAAGATCCAGCTCTAAGAGCCGTTTCGTTCTCGACCGAGACATCACTACTGGGGTGGACAAGGCTAAGCATCAGGCTTTCAAATGAATTAAACGTCTGTCTGGGTCTTTGGTTGATTAATAGGCTGGTGTGAAAAATTGCTGCCACACCTCCCCCTCGGCCTGTGCTTCGAGGTTTCTGGTAGTTAGAATGACTCGGGGGTGTTGATTCATTTAAACTAACATAATCATCCTGCTGCAACCAGGTTTCTGTAAGGCAGAGTAAATCGATTTGTTGATCAATTATTAAGTCATGTAGTAATGAAGGGAAGTCAGACCACAACCTGGTTTACCTACAGCCACAATACACACCCCTCGTCCAAAGGCAGCCTGTCACAACGCGCTCCATCCGGAGATGGACCCCAGAAAAGGAGGATGCTCTGAGAGACTGCTATGACACCACAGACTGGGATGTGCTCCTGAGCCCACATGGTGAGGACATAGAGGGGGCGACACACTGTCTTACAGACTACCTCAACTTTTGTGTGGACACAGTCGCCCCTGCTAAGACGGTACGGTGTTATCCTAATAACAAACCGTGGGTAACACAGGAAGTCAAAGCTGTCCTCAACATGAAGAAGAAGGCTTTCAGGAGCAAAGTGAAGGAGGAGATGAAAGCAGCACAGCGGGAGGTGAAACGCTGCCTGAGGGAAGCAAAGGACACCTACAGGAGGAAGGTGGAGCAGAAGTTGGAGAGGAACAATATGAGGGAGGTCTGGAATGGTGTGAAAACCATCACAGGCCACAACACCAAGAAAAGCACAGTGGGGGGGACTGTGGAGAAGGCAAACGAACTCAACAACTTCTTCAACAGGTTTGACCAGCCCACAACCCCCCCACCCTCACCCTCACCTTCACTACAGAGTCCTCTCCCCACTCTCCTGCCTCCCTCGCTTCCCCCCCTTCCTGACACCATGACACCCCCCTCCTCCAATCCCTCTCTCAGCAGCAAGACATCTCCCCCCCTCCCCTCCTCCCAAACATCTCCCAGTGTCACAGTGGATCAGGTCAGGAGGCAACTGAGGAAGCTTCGCCCCAGAAAGGCAGCAGGCCCAGACAAGGTGTGTCCTAGGATGCTAAAGGCGTGTGCTGCTGAACTTGGGGAGCCGCTACAACGAGTCTTCAACCTCAGTCTGCGACTGGGGAGAGTGCCCACCCTATGGAAGACGTCCTGCATCGTCCCGGTCCCCAAAAAGAACCGGCCCAATGAGCTGAATGACTTCCGACCGGTGGCACTGACGTCACATCTTATGAAGACTCTAGAGCGGCTCTTCCTCAACCTCCTCCGACCACAGGTACAACATGCCCAGGACCCACTACAGTTTGCATACAAGGCGGGTGTCGGAGTGGAGGATGCCATCCTGTACCTCCTACACAGAGCCCACTCACACCTGGATGGGGGAAAAGGCACGGTCAGGATACTGTTTCTTGACTTTTCCAGTGCCTTTAATACCATCCGGCCCTGTATGCTTCAGGAAAAACTGAACAGGATGGAGGTGGACCCCTGCCTGGTGGCTTGGATCTCCGACTACCTCACCGACAGACCACAGTACGTCAGGCTGAAGGACATCACGTCTGACACTGTGGTCAGCAGCACAGGAGCACCACAGGGAACTGTGCTGTCCCCTCTTCTCTTCACCCTGTACACCTCTGACTTCTGCTACAACTCTGAATTATGCCATATTCAGAAGTTTGCAGATGACACGGCCATCATGGGGTGTATCTGGGATGATCAGGAAGAGGAGTACAGAAGTCTGGTGAGGAACTTTGTCGCATGGAGTCACACAAACCACCTGCAACTCAACACCTCAAAGACTAAGGAACTGGTTGTGGACTTCGGGAGGTCCAGAGAAGGTCCACTGCCGGTTCAGATAGAGGGGGAGGAGGTGGAGGTGGTCAACAAGTACAAGTACCTCGGGCTGTGGGTGGACAATAAACTGGACTGGTCATGCAACACAGAGCACCTGTATAAAAAAGCCCAAAGCCGACTGTACTTCCTCAGGAGGCTGAGGTCTTTTAACATCTGCAGGAAGCTCCTGAGGATGTTTTACCAGTCGGTGGTTGCTGGAGTACTTTTCTATGCTGTGGTGTGCTGGGGGAGCAGCACAGCAAAGAAGGACTCATGCAGGCTGGAGAAACTGATCAGGAAGGCTAGCTCTGTGGTCGGCATGAAGCTGGACACTCTGGTGACAGTGGCAGAGAAAAGGACATTAAAGAAACTGATGGACATTATGAACAATGCTGGGCATCCTCTGCACACGGCCATAAACAATCAGAAGAGTCTGTTCAGTGACAGGTTGCTTCTCCCCAAGACAAGAACTAACAGACTTAAAAACTCCTTTGTCCCACACGCCATCAAACTGTTTAACTCCTCTCTGGAGGGGAGAGGGAGGGGAAACAGGAGGACAAAGGAGGGGGGAACAACTAAGCTGTAGTGCCTCTTCACCTCACTGTACAATACCTTGTGCAATACTTTTTGTAAATAGTCAACAGTGCAATAGACTCAATACTTGAAATGTGCAATTCACTTGTATTTTTATTTTTTTATTCCTATTTATTCTATTTATCCCCTTTGTATATTTTATTTATATTTGTCTCTGTATTTATATACGTGTGTGTGTGTATATATATATATATATATATATGTATATATATATATATATGTATATATATGTATGTATGTATGTATGTATGTATGTATATATATATATATATATATATATATAACAATTCTGTAACTGTAACTTCGGTCGTTGCTGTGCTTTTTGGAAGTCGAATTTCCCAGAGGAACCCACCCGAGGGATTAATAAAGTTCTATCTTATCTTATCTTATCTTATCTTATCTTAATAGAGACTTGGAGGAGAGAGACCTAATATTTAATAATCCACATTTCACTGCTTTACTCTTTGGTTCAGATGTAGATACTGTATTGTTCTTTCTTTGTGATTTTTTTATGTTTAAGTTGTTTGTTGCTGGTTTTTAGTTTGTTTTCTGTCCGTTTGGGAGCTGACACAGTCTCTATGGAGATGGTTTTTGGGGGGGTAGCAGCAGGAGAGAAGCTGCAGAGAGGCGTGTAAGACTGCAACTCTGCTTTCTGGTCCCAACTCTGGATAGTCATATTTTGGGGGGTTTAATACATTTGTCCATATTTCTAGAAATGAGAGCTGCTTCATCCAAAGTGGGATGGATGCCGTCTCTCCTAACAAGACCAGGTTTCCTCCAGAAGGTTTGCCAATTATCTATGAAGCCCACATCGTTTCTGGGACACCACTCAGACAGCCAGCAATTTAAGGAGAACATGTCTCTCCTGGTCTGATTGGGGAGGGGACCAGAGAAAACTACAGAGTCCCACACTGTTTTGGCAAAGTTACACACCGATTCAATATTGATTTTAGGGACCTCCGATTGGCGTAACCGGGTGTCATTACTGCCAACGTGAATTATGATTTTACTGAATTTATGTTTACCCTTAGCCAGCAGTTTTAAATTTCCCTCAATGTCGCCTGCTCTGGCCCCTGGAAGACAATTGACTATAGTTGCCGGTGTCTCTAGCTTCACATGTCTGAGAACAGAATCACCAATTACCAGAGTTTGACCCCCAGCGGGTGTGTCGCCGAGTGACACACCTCCACCACACACACATGCACACAAACCAAAGCGATGTCATGGCACCAACCTGCGGCTCTTTAGTCGTTATAGTGCAGCTCCGCGTGGTTTGGGAAAATAAATTAGAAGTATTTAGCTGAAGTGTATTTTATTTATGTTAGTTCTTTTTTAAACTTGTAGTTCTAAACTGGAAGATTATCATGATATTGAAATATAAAAATAAAATTATATTCTATTATTTTTTTCATCACTCAAAATAAGTGTCACACTCGCAGAAGGCGGTGTACCCGCCGAAACGCCATGCATTTATTGAGACTTTCAACCCCAGGTAGGCCAATTATGGATCTTCGGATCCACATTATGTCAGCAGCTATTCTCCACTGTGAACTATGTTAAAAACAAACACCGCTCACGCCTCACAGATGACAGCTTACAGTCCTGCGTAAAGATGAAAGTGACTTTGTACAGCCCCAATTTGCAGACGCTGTGCGCAGAGGTTCAGGAGCAGAAGTCCCATTGTAAACATATCACGGCAGACCCGACGATGTTTCCATGAACATGCTTTTCTGCATATCTTTATTGACCACTTTTCACACACGGTTGCAGTACGCATACAGCCGGCTGGCTGTAGCTTTTCAGCTCACAGCCCGACACATACCAACACAACAGCACAGATAGCACAGACGTTAAGGTGGCGAGGCGTGACTGCGGGTGCTGCTCAGGTGTGTCCGCCTCCCCTGCAGCGGCGCTGCAGACCACGCCAGGTCTTTTCAGGTAAAATACATATTTAGGCAGAATTTTGCAAATGTCTATCTTTCTTTTTTTAGCAGCATAGTGCTTTTTTCCAATTATTTTTTAAAAACCAGGTCAAGGCTCCAAAAGCCCAAAGGAGATATAAGGGTGGCGTCTCACAACAGTTTTTGTTTGCTACGTGGATCATTTTAGTTCAGCTGGGTGTCTTTCCTTTAAGTGTTCAAAATGTGTTAATTACATAAATAAAATGTAATTTTCTCTGTAGCCCTTCACGGATTTTGATAAGCAACACACCTTAGTTGTTCACAAAAAGCATAAAGGTAAAAAACAATATATACACTGTTATCTTCATTTTAGATGTCAAAAAGTATTTGTGGCTCCCTCTGTTGTCTTTTGCGTGGAAACCGGGTCCAAATGGCTCTTTGGATGTTAAAGGTTGGTGACCCCTGGTCTAGGGTCACCGAAATCAACAGGATTCATTCTGAGGGGCATGGATGTGCATCCAAAATTATTAAAAAAAAAACCCAAATGGATGAAAGATCTATAAGTCTAAAATTTAAAGTGTGACTTGGTGGCGGTGCTAGAGAAAAAGTCATGTCAGGGGTTTTGGTGATGACATGATGACTTGAATGGGTTCATCAGCTTCTGGCCATGAATGTTGTCAGTAATTTTGAAAATATTTCATGCAAACCTTTCAAGATACATTTATTCTAAATTAAAAGTTTGGCCTGATGGTGGCACTAGAGTTTCATTATCAAGGGGCTATTTGTGTATTAAATAAATAAACAAAGTGGCTGACACAAACACTTGGTCAACAATTGTATGTAACCATTTTCTGGAGGCAAATATCCCATGGGGTTGACCCCAACGGTAAAACATGTTAGTAATATTTGAGGAGAATATGAGGGTTAAAAGTAGAGAGGATGTCTGTCTTCCAAAGAGGGCCCAGTGGTGCCAGTGTCCGGCAGCCTCGCCTCTGTCAGTGCGCCCCAGGGCAGCTGTGGCTACAATGTAGCTGCCATCACCAGTATGTGAATGTGTGTGTGAATGGGTGAATAACTGAATGTGTAAAGTGCTTTGGAGTCCTTAGGGACTAGTAAAGCGCTATACAAATACAGGCCATTTACCATTTACCAAAGACAAACTGGGAGCTGGTTCCACAGAAAAGGGGCCAGAAAGCTGAAGGCTCTGCCTCCCATTCTGCTCTTAATTCTGCCCTAGTAACCACAAGTAAACCGGCAGTCAGAGAGTAAAGTACTGTATTAGGATAATTTGATGCAATTAGGTCTTTACAATATGTTGAACATATGTGAGATTTAAAAGGACATTTGAAAACATCTGATCTAAAGTGTTTTTTTTTCTGAATGTCTGCTGTTTGTCAGTCCATCAAAGCAAAGATGGAGGAGTTAAAGCCTCTCATCCCAGTTCTGGAGTCCTACAAAGCAGATGCACTGTTGGTCCGCCAGTTTAAAGAAGAGGCAGCGAATGTGACGGAGCTGCTGGGATCATTGCAGGAACAGCTCGGAGGTCTGGACTACCAGGAGCTCCACAGCCGGGTGATAAGCCTGGAGGACCGACTGAAGGCTTGCATGCAGAGGCTAGGTGGGTAGAGGAAAATAAAATCTGAAGCTCATACTATCTTTTCTGAATCAAGAAAATATCTGAACTTGCCTTTGTGGACTAAAGTTTTCAGAGGGCTGGGTGTGACCACACAAAGCTGTGTACATTAAACTCATAATATCTCCTGCAGTTTCTGCAAATTTTCATGTTATTTTGTCCACATGTGCCTCTGTTTGTTTTTTAGCTTGTGGGAAGCTCACAGGAATCTCCGAGCCAATCACCATAAAGACATCTGGATCTAGATTTGGATCATGGATGACTGACCCACTTGCTCCAGCTGGAGACAACAGAGTAAGTCTTAATATGTAACAGTAAATCAAATTTATGAGCATATCATACTGGCTCTCTTCAGTGTTGGGAAGGTTACTTTTAAAATGTATTCCACTACAGATTACAGATTAGATCCCCCAAAATGTATTTTGTAACGTAACTCAATAAGAGTAACGTAATGGAATACTTTGGATTACTTAATATATTATGATGTTTTTTACAACTACATGAATGTACTATTGCTGTGTGATTTATTACTATTACTGAAGGTTACTCGCCATACCAATACCAACTAGATGTTTAAATCTTAATATAAATGAGTAACAGTAGGGTAGACATTAGGTAAGGCTGCAATTTTTGCAGCGATCTCGTATAGAAAACTATTCGGCGCATATATAAAACAGGTCCGCGGCTCCGAACCGTAGTAAAGGGACCTCTGGCTAATACGTCGGGTTCGTGTCGGGCTCGTAGCTGAAAACTAGCTTTACTTTGTTGTCTAGGTCAACTTTGCTAGCGAGAGACAGAGAGAGGCGTTGAAAGGCTGCTCCAACGGAACTTATTTTTTCACGAACACAGTGTACAGTCGAGTCTTAATAGCTTACTTACAACTAGGCTACACTGCCCATGAGACTACATTCTTTACAGCTATGCCTGTAACACTCTGCCTATTGCCTTCTTATTAAGTCATTCTTTTGAATAATAATTTTTAAAAATATTTCTTCACGTCATTATGCGGCCACAAGTAGAGGTTACATGGGCCACGAGACTGAGACACAGGCATTAGACCCTCTTAATGCGTGTTTTGTTTGGGTTTCCACCGGCGTGGAATCACCAAAAATAGAGAGGTGACAGCCTAACATATGAAATAGGAAAAGACCGCCGTGTAATCCATTTATTTCAGCAAAGTAACTGTATTCTGAATACCACATTTTTAAACGGTAACTGTAACGGAATACAGTTACTCATATTTTGTATTTTAAATAGGTAACGGTGGTACATGTATTCTGTTACTTTCCAACACTGGCTCTTTTTTAGCTTAGAGAGTTTTTCGTGTCACTATATGAACACGAATTAGAAGTAACTGGATAAGGATATCTCGGCTGCAGTGGTCATTTTACGATGTTTTGCTATGCATACATTGCATGTCTGTGGAACATAAAGGATTCAAGTTAACAATACAAATAATTATGATTGTTTTTATTTTTAATATTTGTTCTTTTTCCTTACAGGTATGGTACATGGATGGGTACCATAACAATCGCTTTGTTAGGGAGTACCAGTCCATGTCTGACTTCATGATGACAGACAATTTCACCTCTCACCGACTTCCTCATCCCTGGTCTGGTACTGGGCAGGTGGTTTATAATGGATCTCTTTACTTCAACAAGTTTCAGAGTCACACAATCATTAAATTTGACTTCAGCACATCGCTCATCAGCAGATCGCGACAACTTGACTTTGCTGGTTACAACAACATGTACCATTACTCCTGGGGTGGGCACTCAGACATTGACCTCATGGTGGACGAGGGTGGGCTGTGGGCTGTATATGCTACCAATCAAAATGCTGGTAATATTGTTCTTAGCCAGCTAAACCCCAACACCCTACAGATCATCCGCAGCTGGACCACCAACCATCCAAAACGCAGCGCTGGTGAGGCCTTCATGATCTGTGGAACCCTGTATGTCACCAATGGGTACTCAGGTGGAACCAAAGTATACTACGCCTTTTCCACCAACTCATCCACTTATGAGTACATCGACATCCCTCTGACCAACAAATACAGCCACCTGTCTATGCTTGACTACAACCCTCGAGACAGAGCGCTCTACGCCTGGAACAATGGCCACCAAGTTCTTTATAATGTCACACTTTATCACATAATACAGTAACAATCAATATTAGCCACTCTCACATTCAAAAGAAAAAACAAATCAAGACCCCACAATGTTACTGCAATCACAGTACACACGATCCCTTACACAGGATGCTCTGTGGGCCTTTACAAAGTAATGCTCCAAAATTTTATACAATTAAAGAATAAATATGATTTTCCTGAAAACATTAGGTGATATCAAACTATACAACTAAATAAAAAAAATAGAATAAATCCTAAAGTACTCTGACTGTTAGAGGGTCAAAAGAAAATAGAAAATAGTTATCAGGTCAGTTTATTTGCTTCCTGGACAGAGAGTGGTGTATTAGCTACAATTAGCTTAGCTCCATCTGAAGAGAAAAAAAACCTTCCAAAAAGCTGAAGGCTGGGTCCCTGATTCTCCTCTTGTCCACACATTCCTCTCTAACAGAAACTTCATCATCTTAAAAAATGACTCACCTGCATGTGAAATCTTCAGGGAACTGCTAGCCCTGAGATAGAAGAGAGCCCATTCTGAAAGCGGAACCACTAACTTTACAGCCCTTGTCAGTATATAGGTAGTGACTTAAGATTTAGTTCAGGTTTAGAGAAATATTTTGATTGCCAGTATAGGCCTTTAAGGTGTCAGCTGGTGTACTCAAGAGTAGAACCGGGATCAAATCAGGAAACCCGTCTATGTGATGCTGTGTTTGAACACTTCAGGTGCTATTACATTTTTAGACCAGTCCATTAAATATGTCAAAAGAACATAAGAGGAATCTAAGAGAGTGTTGGGTTTTTTTTCTGTCATGATGGAGCTAGCTAACCAAACCAAATGTTCTCAGTAGCTGTGCCCCAAAATGTCGGCTGCATCCTCCTGAGGCCACATTTGTAGGCCAATTACGTCACAGCCAGGCAACAAAGGCTGTCCCAATTCGTCGACTCCTTCAAATGCGGCCGACAAATGCATTCTTCATTTCCCTGAATTTGAAGTATGGGTCGGGTGTGTCCTTCGTGGCCCACCATATATCAGAATTCATAGCGCGGCTCAGCCAATTCCAGTTTCCAACAATGGCGGCCGCTACTAAGTTTTAAAATTGCTCTTGTTAATCTTTCTGGGTCACAAAATAAACTTTAGACATATTTTCAGGCGAGAAAGTAGCTGTGTAAACTTCAAATACCTTCTTGGTTTATCAAGACATCGCATATTTGCAAAAGTACTCTGAAGTTTTCGGAGACGTCTGTTACCCACCCACTCGATAGCTAGCCGGGGGGTTCAATGGTCACTCGAGCTGGCGAGAGCAGCAGACTCCCGGCTTCATCGTTTTTAGACCCCCGCTGTCTTTCGCTACTCAGGTTAAACATGATATATAAGTCACTCGGATAACTTAAACATGTAATTGTTTGGCTTTTTTCAGTGTTTTATTTGTTCCGGAGTAAATCGGTTTGGCTGAGATCAAAGTTATTAGATTATTAGATTAAATAAAACTTTATTAATCCATCGGGTGGGTTCCTCCCACCTGGGGTGGCTGTAGCTCAGGTGGCAGAGCAGGTCAGCCACTAATCAGAAGGTCGGTGGTTCGATCCCAGGCTGTCTCCTGGCTGCATGCCAAATATCCTTGGGCAAGATACTAACCCCATGTTTGCCTGCTGGTGGTGGTCAGAGGGCCCGGTGGCGCCAGTGTCCGGCAGCCTCGCCTCTGTCAGTGCGCCCCAGGGTAACTGTGGCTACAATGTAGCTTGCCATTACCAGTGTGTGAATGTGTGTGTGAATGGGTGAATGACTGAATGTAGTGTAAAGCGCTTTGGGGTCCTTAGGGACTGAGTAAAGCGCTATACAAATGCAGGCCATTTACCATTCCTCCGGGATTTTCAAACAGCTGAATAAACGTCAAATAGAAAACTGATTAAACACGGTCGAGAATTTACACCAGTGTCCTGTTATATTTTAGATACCAAGGAGCAGACGGCTGAGTTTATTAAACTTCACAGACACAGCGGTCACGCAAATCTGAATGCTAGACCGTCAGATTTCACAGCCTTGCACTTCCGGCCTTCTCGGTCTTAGAAGGACTTGGCCCACGTATGCCGCGAAGGCCGGGTCCTCCGAAGGATGCAGCCGATGTTTTGGGACACGTTTGTGTAAAGCTAGGCTAAAAGCTAGCTGGAATTCTCAGTACTGAAATACTGCACAAAGCATTGGACTGTTAACTTATGTCATTGACTTCTTTTACTAAATGTTTCTTAAAAATTGTATTTAAATCATTAACTCAGTTGTTTGACACAAATGCACTTAAAATGTGAAACACAGTGAAATTAAAAATTTCACAGTGAGAAAACCCAACATTTTTACATGACATATTTTGATGGACACTGAAGAATGCTTCACAGTTTTTTCAAGATTTATTTTCTCTGCGTAATCTCTTCTGACTGAAGCAAGACCCGCTGTTCTTATTCTTATATCCCTTAATATTATAAATAATAATGTATTTCTTACTGTTGTGTGTTATACAGCAATACAAATGATTGCCTGTTTTTCGCAATACTTCATTCAGTTTTTAGATTTATCATTGTACCATGTGAAATTCATTAAGATCACTGAGCTATGGGCATAGTCTAACTATTTAAACAATAAGAATTCCTCTACACACTCACCTGTTGTTCTCAATAAGTAATTTGAGTGTTGCCCTGAATGGTAGTTATGAACGCACATGATGCTTGGCTGATACATTGATGCTAAAATCCTCTTTACCATCAAACGTCTTGTCCAGCATCACTTTAGATTCCATGACATCGTGTGATCTGTCAGACAGAAGAACCCAGTACGACGTTTGTGCAAAACAGATGATATGTACAGAAACTGTAGTCTGTTGGTCTCAGTGAACATCAGTTAGCTGATTTCAGTATCACTGGTCTGTGCAGCTTTTAGGTATTTGAGGCTAAGCCTAAAAACAAAGTGACTGCACAACAGTTGTTCTTCATTCTAACACCCGATTGACTTGTAATAGCTTATTTGCTTTTGTTTTCCATATCAGATGATTTTTTTTTTTTACAGTACTTTAAGTACGTCTTGATGCATGCTCAATCATCCAGGTAAGTAAATCTCCAAAGGTTGATTCTGTGCATCTGGACGTAGCTACGTTCAGATGCACAGAATCAACTTTTGGATAGTACTTTAAGTATTTGTTTGTTTGTCTGTCATAAATGTTTGGCGTAAGCAGCAGGTTTTAATTCTACAGCCCCCTTCAAATGTGTAAGATGATTTATTCCGTTTTCATGACCAATAGCCTTAATATGTGATTGTGCTATGGATTTCTTCACCCAACCACTTTTAAAACAAAATTTAAACTAAGAGGCTCAGTTTCATGAACTGTTCGTGAACTCTTCATGTGTCTTTTTAAAGGCTTCATTGATCCCACAAGGCAACACGTTACAGTAACATGATTATGAATAGTACACTCTACAAATACACAACACAGTTAAAATAAAAGTGCCACAGGTAAGGGCCTTAAATTATGAGATAGTACAACAAATATATATATATATATATATATATATATATATATATATATCAGCAATGAAATACAAAGAAAAATAAATGGGTGATGAACAGTAATAATGGAGAGCAGTTTGTTCACCGACCTCGGACCCTCAGAGGCGTTTAAAAATGCCTCTCACATTCTGATCAATGATGCTTCCAGCTTTGTGGATTGATCTGCAATCAGTGCCAGAGAAGGCAGAAAGCACAGTTTCAGCAGTCATGGCGAAGTAAACAAACATCAGTGAGATCAGAAAGGCGGCAGGTAAGTTCAATGTGGGTGTCATGTTATGGCTGTGTGCAGGCAAGAGAGGACCCAAGACACAGACTCAGGCGAGGCAAGACGTGAACTCAAAAGCAGCTTTACTGCTGACCGGAGAAAACAACACAGAAACCTAAACTGGGGGAGGGGAATTGATTCCTCCTACGAGGGTAGAAGGAAGGTGCGTGGGCCATCCCACGGGAGAACCCCCGATCCCAGTCTGGGTTGTCAAGGAAGAGGCGCTGGCGCCGCCTTCTATAGCAGACTTCTTGCCACTCGTCAGCCATGACGGGTGGTTTTTAATATTCGTTTTATATTCTTTTTCTTTTTTAATTTAAATGAAATGCAAAAAAAAAAATTAATGAATTGTTTTTTCAACTAAAAGTGAAACCCAAAAGGGGCTCAAACAACTAAAAGAGAGCCCAAAGGCTTGAAAATCCCTTAAAATAAAAACCGTCTGTTCGGCTGTTTCTTTTAAATTTCTGCTAAAAAATAAATAAAATAACTAAATAAGGTTTGTTTTTAAACAAAAAGGATACACCCAAAAGGGCTTAAACAACTAAAAGAGAGCACAAAGGCTTAAAAATCCCTAAAAACAAAAGAGCGTGTCTTCTGGTTCAAAAAAAAAATCAAACGTGCCTCAGGCAATGTTTCGACCTTAAGAGGTCTTCCTCAGGCCTGTGAGGCACGAAAGAAAATAAAAACAACTAAAACCCAAGCGCTCAAACCAATGGCTGGCTGCTGGAGATGTGCACCGTTTGGCCGTCGAAAGCAGAACGAGCTCTCTCTCCTATTTGCACTCCTTTTATACCCTCTGGTCTGTAATGCTGTTTGTACCGTCCCTTTTTTTAAAATATTGTTTCAATGTCCCTGTCTTCTTACAAAATTAGGTTTTGACTTTGTATGTGTTCATGTAATTGTGCTACAATAAATTATATTACATGAATTGAAAAAAAAAAACTTGGATTAAATTATTTAAATTTATTTGTGTTAATGCTTATCTAATATTTGAGTGTATAAATTAATAATTATTCTTTGACAATATAATGATGAATTTACTGTTATTGGTTTAACACTTTTACATGAAATTAATATATTTTAATATTTGTACTTTATAAAATTAATTAGGGGAAAATTTTATCTTTTTTAACAAGTCAAACTCAGAATTAGGGTTAGACATAAAGCCAATTTGGGTTATTAGGGGAAAGGTTAGGGGGAGCTAGGGGAAGGGGACTGAGCCTGCCACCTCTGTGAGACAGGAAACGCACGGGCCATCCCTCCCGAAGGAAGGGTTAGGGGAAGTCTCTGTGTCGTTTTTGTTTCCAATTTTTAGGCTTTTAAACTGTTTTTATCCATAAATTATCCAATTTTTAGGTTGTAGATTTATGATAGTCAATTTTTTAGGTTTTTAATCTTTTAGGCCAGTAAATCAATATGTAAATGAAAAAACATCAAAAGAAATCCCCCCCCAAAAATAACAAACTAAAATAACAAACTAAAACAACAAACAAAACCACTTTTTAGTGCTGACGCATGGCTGTAGCTACGTTTCGGCTGGATTGTGCCTTCTTCAGGCTGTGCACATGCGTCGCTGGCCAAATCAAAATGAAGAGACTCTTCTCTGCCCCTCCTTTTATATGTGCTGTGGCTCCTCCCTCCAGCAGCCGCTGAAAGTACCGGATGTACGTCACTTTGCTTTTTTTCTTTTTTTGTGTTTTTCTCTTTTTCTTTTTCTGGTTTTTCCTTTTTCTTTTTTCTTGCTGCTTACTTTTACTTAATCCTTTGCTTCCCTTCTTTCCTTCTCTCCTTTCCTACCTTTTCTTTGCCTTCTTCCTTTTGTCTCCTAATCCCTGCATCCCTTCCTTTTGCCTTAAAGTCCCTCCTTACTCTTCTCCCCTCCATTGACTTTCCTTTGACAGTCCCTGTTTTCTGGCCTCTATTTGTCTTTACTTTGGCTTTATTTCTTTGTCTTTGTGGCCCATCTATAATTTTCCCTCTCTTGGGTTTCTATTTTCCCTCTCTTGGGGTATCATCATCCGCAACTGGGGATGGAATTGGGGTACCTGTACAAAGGGGTCAGCATTGGGGTTGGGGTTAAGGTCAGGGCTTAGGCTGGGGATGGGACTAGAGATAGGGCATTAGTCATGTGGCTAGGGTTAAGGTTAGGGTAAGAATGTGGGATGGGGATAGATCAGGCCGAATTGGCATTGGGATTGGGAATCAAATTTGGGGTCCAAATTAGGGGTCAGAGGAATTCAATTAGGCATCCTGAGCGAGATGCAAAATAGAGGTGAGGGGTAACCAGATAAGGAATGGAAATGGCTTCGGCAACGGGCCCCAGTCAATCTGGGAAACCCAGCGGGTCCATGGTAGGACCTGGCGGGTAAGGTTAGGGGAAATTGAAACTCCTCCCTGCACGAGGAGGGCAGGAGTTGGTGCACGCTCCGCACCATGACCCTTCCCGAGACCCGTTACGTTGTCGCCACCCCATCTACCGTATCCGGCAGTCCCCAGGTCCGAATTCAGGTAAGTACCGTCCTTTTCTTTTTTAGGTTCAGGTAAGTACCAAATTATATTTAATTTTGCCGAATTTGTGTTTTATTTGTCCTGTTCTTTAGGTTTTTTAACTGTTTTTTAATAAAATTTGTCTGTGCTCAATGAATTTAGTCTCTGTGTCGTTTTTGTTTCCAATTTTTAGGCTTTTAAACTGTTTTTATCCATAAATTATCCAATTTTTAGGTTGTAGATTTATGATAGTCAATTTTTTAGGTTTTTAATCTTTTAGGCCAGTAAATCAATATGTAAATGAACATATTTAGATATAAATATGTTAATGTTAGGGTTAGGGTTAGGATTTGAGAAAGGACTGGGGCCCCAGCAATGCTGGAGACCCACAAGTGCACGGTCCATCGTGGAACGGGGGATGGTGCCCCCACCAACATAATTGTTCAAAAAATTGCCCATCACGGGAGTTTAGTAGGCCATAAATCTTTTTGTTGAGCTCTTCTTCGCGACGTTTCGGCGTCTGTAACGCCTTCCTCAGGCTGGAGCTCAATGAATTTCAATTTTTATCTCTCTGTTCTTAATAAAGTTTTTATCCCTTTTCTCTGTGTCCCGTGTGGTCTTTTATTCCCTTGCAGGCAGGCTTTTTAAGTGACATTTATTTATTTATTCATATCCTTTGTGGATTTTCAATTCTTTCCGGGTGCCATGAATTTAGGGGGTTAAGTAGGGTTAGGGTTAGGCGAGAAGAGAGGAGTGGTTATGTTTAGGGCAAGACCCCTGGGCCAGGGTCCTCTCCCTTCTGCCTACCCACCAAAAATTAAGTTATGAAATTTAAATTGTACCCAATTGGGGTTTACTGTGTGGCCAACAGGCATCGTGGGGCCCCTTCGCTGAGGGGTACAGCCCCAAGCAGGAAGAACCGCCTCCCCACACACTGGCATCACGGATCCCTTCCAGAGACCAATTTCCAAGTCTAGGTCTCGCCAATAGGCATCACGGGTCCCCTTCCAGGACCAATTTCCAATCCTAGGTCTCACCAATGTGTGCATTGGGGGACTCCCCAACCAAGAGACCGACCCCTGAGAGACCAGGGTCCAACTTCCGTTACGTGGTCTCACCTGGTGGCTGGGAAAAGAAGGTAAAGAGCACCGCCCATCCCACGAGGCACAGGCGAGTTAGGATTTGAGAAAGGACTGGGGCCCCAGCAATGCTGGAGACCCACAAGTGCACGGTCCATCGTGGAACGGGGGATGGTGCCCCCACCAACATAATTGTTCAAAAAATTGCCCATCACGGGAGTTTAGTAGGCCATAAATCTTTTTGTTGAGCTCTTCTTCGCGACGTTTCGGCGTCTGTAACGCCTTCCTCAGGCTGGAGCTCAATGAATTTCAATTTTTATCTCTCTGTTCTTAATAAAGTTTTTATCCCTTTTCTCTGTGTCCCGTGTGGTCTTTTATTCCCTTGCAGGCAGGCTTTTTAAGTGACATTTATTTATTTATTCATATCCTTTGTGGATTTTCAATTCTTTCCGGGTGCCATGAATTTAGGGGGTTAAGTAGGGTTAGGGTTAGGCGAGAAGAGAGGAGTGGTTATGTTTAGGGCAAGACCCCTGGGCCAGGGTCCTCTCCCTTCTGCCTACCCACCAAAAATTAAGTTATGAAATTTAAATTGTACCCAATTGGGGTTTACTGTGTGGCCAACAGGCATCGTGGGGCCCCTTCGCTGAGGGGTACAGCCCCAAGCAGGAAGAACCGCCTCCCCACACACTGGCATCACGGATCCCTTCCAGAGACCAATTTCCAAGTCTAGGTCTCGCCAATAGGCATCACGGGTCCCCTTCCAGGACCAATTTCCAATCCTAGGTCTCACCAATGTGTGCATTGGGGGACTCCCCAACCAAGAGACCGACCCCTGAGAGACCAGGGTCCAACTTCCGTTACGTGGTCTCACCTGGTGGCTGGGAAAAGAAGGTAAAGAGCACCGCCCATCCCACGAGGCACAGGCGAGTTAGGATTTGAGAAAGGACTGGGGCCCCAGCAATGCTGGAGACCCACAAGTGCACGGTCCATCGTGGAACGGGGGATGGTGCCCCCACCAACATAATTGTTCAAAAAATTGCCCATCACGGGAGTTTAGTAGGCCATAAATCTTTTTGTTGAGCTCTTCTTCGCGACGTTTCGGCGTCTGTAACGCCTTCCTCAGGCTGGAGCTCAATGAATTTCAATTTTTATCTCTCTGTTCTTAATAAAGTTTTTATCCCTTTTCTCTGTGTCCCGTGTGGTCTTTTATTCCCTTGCAGGCAGGCTTTTTAAGTGACATTTATTTATTTATTCATATCCTTTGTGGATTTTCAATTCTTTCCGGGTGCCATGAATTTAGGGGGTTAAGTAGGGTTAGGGTTAGGCGAGAAGAGAGGAGTGGTTATGTTTAGGGCAAGACCCCTGGGCCAGGGTCCTCTCCCTTCTGCCTACCCACCAAAAATTAAGTTATGAAATTTAAATTGTACCCAATTGGGGTTTACTGTGTGGCCAACAGGCATCGTGGGGCCCCTTCGCTGAGGGGTACAGCCCCAAGCAGGAAGAACCGCCTCCCCACACACTGGCATCACGGATCCCTTCCAGAGACCAATTTCCAAGTCTAGGTCTCGCCAATAGGCATCACGGGTCCCCTTCCAGGACCAATTTCCAATCCTAGGTCTCACCAATGTGTGCATTGGGGGACTCCCCAACCAAGAGACCGACCCCTGAGAGACCAGGGTCCAACTTCCGTTACGTGGTCTCACCTGGTGGCTGGGAAAAGAAGGTAAAGAGCACCGCCCATCCCACGAGGCACAGGCGAGTTAGGATTTGAGAAAGGACTGGGGCCCCAGCAATGCTGGAGACCCACAAGTGCACGGTCCATCGTGGAACGGGGGATGGTGCCCCCACCAACATAATTGTTCAAAAAATTGCCCATCACGGGAGTTTAGTAGGCCATAAATCTTTTTGTTGAGCTCTTCTTCGCGACGTTTCGGCGTCTGTAACGCCTTCCTCAGGCTGGAGCTCAATGAATTTCAATTTTTATATCTCTGTTCTTAATAAAGTTTTTATCCCTTTTCTCTGTGTCCCGTGTGGTCTTTTATTCCCTTGCAGGCAGGCTTTTTAAGTGACATTTATTTATTTATTCATATCCTTTGTGGATTTTCAATTCTTTCCGGGTGCCATGAATTTAGGGGGTTAAGTAGGGTTAGGAGTTGAGGAAAACAGGCCAACAATGAGCCTGGCGTGCACTGTCCATCGTGGGGGCCGAGGGTTCTTGCCGGGAGGTGGAGACCCTGCCCGGTGTTTCCAAAAATTACCCATGTCTTGGGTTAAATAGCTAGTGGGCTGTCGCGACGTTTCGGCTTCGTTGTGCCTTCTTCAGACTAGCCCAGATAATTTGCTTTCTTCCTTTTTATAGGTTTTTTTCAGGTAAGTATTTTTTCCTTTATTTAGGTTTTTTTCAGGTAAGTATTTTTCCTTTTTCCCTTCTCTTTATTTAGGTTTGTTCTCTTTCTCTTTTTTTAGGTTTTTTCATTTTTTCTAAGTTGAATTAGACCCCCCCTGGTTAGGGTTAGGGTCTTGAATCAGGCAGGGGCATCTCCCACCCCCACGAGGCACGGGCTGAGTTAGGAGTTGAGGAAAACAGGCCAACAATGAGCCTGGCGTGCACTGTCCATCGTGGGGGCCGAGGGTTCTTGCCGGGAGGTGGAGACCCTGCCCGGTGTTTCCAAAAATTAGGGGGTTAGGTAAGGGGAATGAAACTCCTCCCTGCACGAGGAGGGCAGGAGTGGTGCACGGGCCATACCGTGACCCTTCCCGCGGCCCACCACGTTATCGCCACTCCGTCTTCCGTGTCCGTCACTCTCCAGGTCCAAATTCAGGTAAGTACCTTCCTTAATTAGGCTTCTCAGGTAAGTACCACATTTTAATTGTTTTATTAACCAAATTGTTCTAATTTTTCCTTTTTCTTTTAGGTTGTCAATTGTTTTTAATTGTTTTTACGGTATTTGTAATAAATTTTGTATTTTCCCAATGAATTTTGTCTCCGTGTTGTTTTTATAAATTCCCAATCTTAGGTTTTAAATTAGTTTTTAGGCCGTTAAGAAACATGAAAATGAATAAAATTTAAATAAACCTCCCCCAAAAATAACAAACTAAAATAACAAACTAAAACAACAAACAAAACATTTTTAGTGATGCATGGCTTGCGCTAGCTTTCGGCTGGATTGTGCCTTCTTCAGGCTATGCTCATGCATCGGTGGCCAAATTCAAATAAAGGAGACTCCTCTCTGCCCCTCCTTTTATAGGCTTTTTTGACTCCTCCCTACGGTGCTTTGTGTTTTTCCTTTTTGGGTTTTCTTTTTAGTTTTTTTACTCTACTTTCTTTGGCTTAACCCTATCCTTTTCCTTTCCTTTCTCCTTTCCTACCCTTGCTTTGCCTTCTGTTTCCTTTTACTCCTAATTCCTGCTTCCTTTCCTTTGGTTTACATACCCTCCTTTCCTAATTTCATACATGGCCGTCATTTTTGTTTATTTCTTTGTGTCTTGGCC
Organism: Astatotilapia calliptera; assembly: GCF_964374335.1. NCBI lineage: Eukaryota > Metazoa > Chordata > Actinopteri > Cichliformes > Cichlidae > Astatotilapia > Astatotilapia calliptera. The sequence goes on from NC_137433.1 coordinate 40,469,023, forward strand.
TTAATTTTACTTGGGGTTCTGTTCATCGAGGTTAAGGTTAGGGCTGCACCATGGATGGGGCTAGGATTAGGGCCAGGATTGTGGCTGGTTAGGGTTAGGATAGGATCCTGGGGTGGGGATAGTTTAATTAGGGCCGAATTGGCATAGGGGTTAAATTTTGGGTCCAGATTTGGGGTCAGAGGTAATAGAGGGTGGGGGGCAACCAGGCAGGGCCCGTAGGTGGCTTCGGCAGTAGGCCTCGGTCAATCTGGTAAAACCAGCGGGTACATGGCAGGCACTGGCCGGTTAGGTAAGGGGAATGAAACTCCTCCCTGCACGAGGAGGGCAGGAGTGGTGCACGGGCCATACCGTGACCCTTCCCGCGGCCCACCACGTTATCGCCACTCCGTCTTCCGTGTCCGTCACTCTCCAGGTCCAAATTCAGGTAAGTACCTTCCTTAATTAGGCTTCTCAGGTAAGTACCACATTTTAATTGTTTTATTAACCAAATTGTTCTAATTTTTCCTTTTTCTTTTAGGTTGTCAATTGTTTTTAATTGTTTTTACGGTATTTGTAATAAATTTTGTATTTTCCCAATGAATTTTGTCTCCGTGTTGTTTTTATAAATTCCCAATCTTAGGTTTTAAATTAGTTTTTAGGCCGTTAAGAAACATGAAAATGAATAAAATTTAAATAAACCTCCCCCAAAAATAACAAACTAAAATAACAAACTAAAACAACAAACAAAACATTTTTAGTGATGCATGGCTTGCGCTAGCTTTCGGCTGGATTGTGCCTTCTTCAGGCTATGCTCATGCATCGGTGGCCAAATTCAAATAAAGGAGACTCCTCTCTGCCCCTCCTTTTATAGGCTTTTTTGACTCCTCCCTACGGTGCTTTGTGTTTTTCCTTTTTGGGTTTTCTTTTTAGTTTTTTTACTCTACTTTCTTTGGCTTAACCCTATCCTTTTCCTTTCCTTTCTCCTTTCCTACCCTTGCTTTGCCTTCTGTTTCCTTTTACTCCTAATTCCTGCTTCCTTTCCTTTGGTTTACATACCCTCCTTTCCTAATTTCATACATGGCCGTCATTTTTGTTTATTTCTTTGTGTCTTGGCCTTAATTTTACTTGGGGTTCTGTTCATCGAGGTTAAGGTTAGGGCTGCACCATGGATGGGGCTAGGATTAGGGCCAGGATTGTGGCTGGTTAGGGTTAGGATAGGATCCTGGGGTGGGGATAGTTTAATTAGGGCCGAATTGGCATAGGGGTTAAATTTTGGGTCCAGATTTGGGGTCAGAGGTAATAGAGGGTGGGGGGCAACCAGGCAGGGCCCGTAGGTGGCTTCGGCAGTAGGCCTCGGTCAATCTGGTAAAACCAGCGGGTACATGGCAGGCACTGGCCGGTTAGGTAAGGGGAATGAAACTCCTCCCTGCACGAGGAGGGCAGGAGTGGTGCACGGGCCACACCGTGACCCTTCCCGCGGCCCACCACGTTATCGCCACTCCGTCTTCCGTGTCCGTCACTCTCCAGGTCCAAATTCAGGTAAGTACCTTCCTTAATTAGGCTTCTCAGGTAAGTACCACATTTTAATTGTTTTATTAACCAAATTGTTCTAATTTTTCCTTTTTCTTTTAGGTTGTCAATTGTTTTTAATTGTTTTTACGGTATTTGTAATAAATTTTGTATTTTCCCAATGAATTTTGTCTCCGTGTTGTTTTTATAAATTCCCAATCTTAGGTTTTAAATTAGTTTTTAGGCCGTTAAGAAACATGAAAATGAATAAAATTTAAATAAACCTCCCCCAAAAATAACAAACTAAAATAACAAACTAAAACAACAAACAAAACATTTTTAGTGATGCATGGCTTGCGCTAGCTTTCGGCTGGATTGTGCCTTCTTCAGGCTATGCTCATGCATCGGTGGCCAAATTCAAATAAAGGAGACTCCTCTCTGCCCCTCCTTTTATAGGCTTTTTTGACTCCTCCCTACGGTGCTTTGTGTTTTTCCTTTTTGGGTTTTCTTTTTAGTTTTTTTACTCTACTTTCTTTGGCTTAACCCTATCCTTTTCCTTTCCTTTCTCCTTTCCTACCCTTGCTTTGCCTTCTGTTTCCTTTTACTCCTAATTCCTGCTTCCTTTCCTTTGGTTTACATACCCTCCTTTCCTAATTTCATACATGGCCGTCATTTTTGTTTATTTCTTTGTGTCTTGGCCTTAATTTTACTTGGGGTTCTGTTCATCGAGGTTAAGGTTAGGGCTGCACCATGGATGGGGCTAGGATTAGGGCCAGGATTGTGGCTGGTTAGGGTTAGGATAGGATCCTGGGGTGGGGATAGTTTAATTAGGGCCGAATTGGCATAGGGGTTAAATTTTGGGTCCAGATTTGGGGTCAGAGGTAATAGAGGGTGGGGGGCAACCAGGCAGGGCCCGTAGGTGGCTTCGGCAGTAGGCCTCGGTCAATCTGGTAAAACCAGCGGGTACATGGCAGGCACTGGCCGGTTAGGTAAGGGGAATGAAACTCCTCCCTGCACGAGGAGGGCAGGAGTGGTGCACGGGCCATACCGTGACCCTTCCCGCGGCCCACCACGTTATCGCCACTCCGTCTTCCGTGTCCGTCACTCTCCAGGTCCAAATTCAGGTAAGTACCTTCCTTAATTAGGCTTCTCAGGTAAGTACCACATTTTAATTGTTTTATTAACCAAATTGTTCTAATTTTTCCTTTTTCTTTTAGGTCGTCAATTGTTTTTAATTGTTTTTACGGTATTTGTAATAAATTTTGTATTTTCCCAATGAATTTTGTCTCCGTGTTGTTTTTATAAATTCCCAATCTTAGGTTTTAAATTAGTTTTTAGGCCGTTAAGAAACATGAAAATGAATAAAATTTAAATAAACCTCCCCCAAAAATAACAAACTAAAATAACAAACTAAAACAACAAACAAAACATTTTTAGTGATGCATGGCTTGCGCTAGCTTTCGGCTGGATTGTGCCTTCTTCAGGCTATGCTCATGCATCGGTGGCCAAATTCAAATAAAGGAGACTCCTCTCTGCCCCTCCTTTTATAGGCTTTTTTGACTCCTCCCTACGGTGCTTTGTGTTTTTCCTTTTTGGGTTTTCTTTTTAGTTTTTTTACTCTACTTTCTTTGGCTTAACCCTATCCTTTTCCTTTCCTTTCTCCTTTCCTACCCTTGCTTTGCCTTCTGTTTCCTTTTACTCCTAATTCCTGCTTCCTTTCCTTTGGTTTACATACCCTCCTTTCCTAATTTCATACATGGCCGTCATTTTTGTTTATTTCTTTGTGTCTTGGCCTTAATTTTACTTGGGGTTCTGTTCATCGAGGTTAAGGTTAGGGCTGCACCATGGATGGGGCTAGGATTAGGGCCAGGATTGTGGCTGGTTAGGGTTAGGATAGGATCCTGGGGTGGGGATAGTTTAATTAGGGCCGAATTGGCATAGGGGTTAAATTTTGGGTCCAGATTTGGGGTCAGAGGTAATAGAGGGTGGGGGGCAACCAGGCAGGGCCCGTAGGTGGCTTCGGCAGTAGGCCTCGGTCAATCTGGTAAAACCAGCGGGTACATGGCAGGCACTGGCCGGTTAGGTAAGGGGAATGAAACTCCTCCCTGCACGAGGAGGGCAGGAGTGGTGCACGGGCCATACCGTGACCCTTCCCGCGGCCCACCACGTTATCGCCACTCCGTCTTCCGTGTCCGTCACTCTCCAGGTCCAAATTCAGGTAAGTACCTTCCTTAATTAGGCTTCTCAGGTAAGTACCACATTTTAATTGTTTTATTAACCAAATTGTTCTAATTTTTCCTTTTTCTTTTAGGTTGTCAATTGTTTTTAATTGTTTTTACGGTATTTGTAATAAATTTTGTATTTTCCCAATGAATTTTGTCTCCGTGTTGTTTTTATAAATTCCCAATCTTAGGTTTTAAATTAGTTTTTAGGCCGTTAAGAAACATGAAAATGAATAAAATTTAAATAAACCTCCCCCAAAAATAACAAACTAAAATAACAAACTAAAACAACAAACAAAACATTTTTAGTGATGCATGGCTTGCGCTAGCTTTCGGCTGGATTGTGCCTTCTTCAGGCTATGCTCATGCATCGGTGGCCAAATTCAAATAAAGGAGACTCCTCTCTGCCCCTCCTTTTATAGGCTTTTTTGACTCCTCCCTACGGTGCTTTGTGTTTTTCCTTTTTGGGTTTTCTTTTTAGTTTTTTTACTCTACTTTCTTTGGCTTAACCCTATCCTTTTCCTTTCCTTTCTCCTTTCCTACCCTTGCTTTGCCTTCTGTTTCCTTTTACTCCTAATTCCTGCTTCCTTTCCTTTGGTTTACATACCCTCCTTTCCTAATTTCATACATGGCCGTCATTTTTGTTTATTTCTTTGTGTCTTGGCCTTAATTTTACTTGGGGTTCTGTTCATCGAGGTTAAGGTTAGGGCTGCACCATGGATGGGGCTAGGATTAGGGCCAGGATTGTGGCTGGTTAGGGTTAGGATAGGATCCTGGGGTGGGGATAGTTTAATTAGGGCCGAATTGGCATAGGGGTTAAATTTTGGGTCCAGATTTGGGGTCAGAGGTAATAGAGGGTGGGGGGCAACCAGGCAGGGCCCGTAGGTGGCTTCGGCAGTAGGCCTCGGTCAATCTGGTAAAACCAGCGGGTACATGGCAGGCACTGGCCGGTTAGGTAAGGGGAATGAAACTCCTCCCTGCACGAGGAGGGCAGGAGTGGTGCACGGGCCACACCGTGACCCTTCCCGCGGCCCACCACGTTATCGCCACTCCGTCTTCCGTGTCCGTCACTCTCCAGGTCCAAATTCAGGTAAGTACCTTCCTTAATTAGGCTTCTCAGGTAAGTACCACATTTTAATTGTTTTATTAACCAAATTGTTCTAATTTTTCCTTTTTCTTTTAGGTTGTCAATTGTTTTTAATTGTTTTTACGGTATTTGTAATAAATTTTGTATTTTCCCAATGAATTTTGTCTCCGTGTTGTTTTTATAAATTCCCAATCTTAGGTTTTAAATTAGTTTTTAGGCCGTTAAGAAACATGAAAATGAATAAAATTTAAATAAACCTCCCCCAAAAATAACAAACTAAAATAACAAACTAAAACAACAAACAAAACATTTTTAGTGATGCATGGCTTGCGCTAGCTTTCGGCTGGATTGTGCCTTCTTCAGGCTATGCTCATGCATCGGTGGCCAAATTCAAATAAAGGAGACTCCTCTCTGCCCCTCCTTTTATAGGCTTTTTTGACTCCTCCCTACGGTGCTTTGTGTTTTTCCTTTTTGGGTTTTCTTTTTAGTTTTTTTACTCTACTTTCTTTGGCTTAACCCTATCCTTTTCCTTTCCTTTCTCCTTTCCTACCCTTGCTTTGCCTTCTGTTTCCTTTTACTCCTAATTCCTGCTTCCTTTCCTTTGGTTTACATACCCTCCTTTCCTAATTTCATACATGGCCGTCATTTTTGTTTATTTCTTTGTGTCTTGGCCTTAATTTTACTTGGGGTTCTGTTCATCGAGGTTAAGGTTAGGGCTGCACCATGGATGGGGCTAGGATTAGGGCCAGGATTGTGGCTGGTTAGGGTTAGGATAGGATCCTGGGGTGGGGATAGTTTAATTAGGGCCGAATTGGCATAGGGGTTAAATTTTGGGTCCAGATTTGGGGTCAGAGGTAATAGAGGGTGGGGGGCAACCAGGCAGGGCCCGTAGGTGGCTTCGGCAGTAGGCCTCGGTCAATCTGGTAAAACCAGCGGGTACATGGCAGGCACTGGCCGGTTAGGTAAGGGGAATGAAACTCCTCCCTGCACGAGGAGGGCAGGAGTGGTGCACGGGCCATACCGTGACCCTTCCCGCGGCCCACCACGTTATCGCCACTCCGTCTTCCGTGTCCGTCACTCTCCAGGTCCAAATTCAGGTAAGTACCTTCCTTAATTAGGCTTCTCAGGTAAGTACCACATTTTAATTGTTTTATTAACCAAATTGTTCTAATTTTTCCTTTTTCTTTTAGGTCGTCAATTGTTTTTAATTGTTTTTACGGTATTTGTAATAAATTTTGTATTTTCCCAATGAATTTTGTCTCCGTGTTGTTTTTATAAATTCCCAATCTTAGGTTTTAAATTAGTTTTTAGGCCGTTAAGAAACATGAAAATGAATAAAATTTAAATAAACCTCCCCCAAAAATAACAAACTAAAATAACAAACTAAAACAACAAACAAAACATTTTTAGTGATGCATGGCTTGCGCTAGCTTTCGGCTGGATTGTGCCTTCTTCAGGCTATGCTCATGCATCGGTGGCCAAATTCAAATAAAGGAGACTCCTCTCTGCCCCTCCTTTTATAGGCTTTTTTGACTCCTCCCTACGGTGCTTTGTGTTTTTCCTTTTTGGGTTTTCTTTTTAGTTTTTTTACTCTACTTTCTTTGGCTTAACCCTATCCTTTTCCTTTCCTTTCTCCTTTCCTACCCTTGCTTTGCCTTCTGTTTCCTTTTACTCCTAATTCCTGCTTCCTTTCCTTTGGTTTACATACCCTCCTTTCCTAATTTCATACATGGCCGTCATTTTTGTTTATTTCTTTGTGTCTTGGCCTTAATTTTACTTGGGGTTCTGTTCATCGAGGTTAAGGTTAGGGCTGCACCATGGATGGGGCTAGGATTAGGGCCAGGATTGTGGCTGGTTAGGGTTAGGATAGGATCCTGGGGTGGGGATAGTTTAATTAGGGCCGAATTGGCATAGGGGTTAAATTTTGGGTCCAGATTTGGGGTCAGAGGTAATAGAGGGTGGGGGGCAACCAGGCAGGGCCCGTAGGTGGCTTCGGCAGTAGGCCTCGGTCAATCTGGTAAAACCAGCGGGTACATGGCAGGCACTGGCCGGTTAGGTAAGGGGAATGAAACTCCTCCCTGCACGAGGAGGGCAGGAGTGGTGCACGGGCCACACCGTGACCCTTCCCGCGGCCCACCACGTTATCGCCACTCCGTCTTCCGTGTCCGTCACTCTCCAGGTCCAAATTCAGGTAAGTACCTTCCTTAATTAGGCTTCTCAGGTAAGTACCACATTTTAATTGTTTTATTAACCAAATTGTTCTAATTTTTCCTTTTTCTTTTAGGTTGTCAATTGTTTTTAATTGTTTTTACGGTATTTGTAATAAATTTTGTATTTTCCCAATGAATTTTGTCTCCGTGTTGTTTTTATAAATTCCCAATCTTAGGTTTTAAATTAGTTTTTAGGCCGTTAAGAAACATGAAAATGAATAAAATTTAAATAAACCTCCCCCAAAAATAACAAACTAAAATAACAAACTAAAACAACAAACAAAACATTTTTAGTGATGCATGGCTTGCGCTAGCTTTCGGCTGGATTGTGCCTTCTTCAGGCTATGCTCATGCATCGGTGGCCAAATTCAAATAAAGGAGACTCCTCTCTGCCCCTCCTTTTATAGGCTTTTTTGACTCCTCCCTACGGTGCTTTGTGTTTTTCCTTTTTGGGTTTTCTTTTTAGTTTTTTTACTCTACTTTCTTTGGCTTAACCCTATCCTTTTCCTTTCCTTTCTCCTTTCCTACCCTTGCTTTGCCTTCTGTTTCCTTTTACTCCTAATTCCTGCTTCCTTTCCTTTGGTTTACATACCCTCCTTTCCTAATTTCATACATGGCCGTCATTTTTGTTTATTTCTTTGTGTCTTGGCCTTAATTTTACTTGGGGTTCTGTTCATCGAGGTTAAGGTTAGGGCTGCACCATGGATGGGGCTAGGATTAGGGCCAGGATTGTGGCTGGTTAGGTAAGGGGAATGAAACTCCTCCCTGCACGAGGAGGGCAGGAGTGGTGCACGGGCCATACCGTGACCCTTCCCGCGGCCCACCACGTTATCGCCACTCCGTCTTCCGTGTCCGTCACTCTCCAGGTCCAAATTCAGGTAAGTACCTTCCTTAATTAGGCTTCTCAGGTAAGTACCACATTTTAATTGTTTTATTAACCAAATTGTTCTAATTTTTCCTTTTTCTTTTAGGTTGTCAATTGTTTTTAATTGTTTTTACGGTATTTGTAATAAATTTTGTATTTTCCCAATGATTTTTGTCTCCGTGTTGTTTTTATAAATTCCCAATCTTAGGTTTTAAATTAGTTTTTAGGCCGTTAAGAAACATGAAAATGAATAAAATTTAAATAAACCTCCCCCAAAAATAACAAACTAAAATAACAAACTAAAACAACAAACAAAACATTTTTAGTGATGCATGGCTTGCGCTAGCTTTCGGCGATATTGTGCCTTCTTCAGGCTATGCTCATGCATCGGTGGCCAAATCCAAATAAAGGAGACTCCTCTCTGCCCCTCCTTTTATAGGCTTTTTTTTGACTCCTCCCTACGGTACTTTGTGTTTTTCCTTTTTGGGTTTTCTTTTTAGTTTTTTTACTCTACTTTCTTTGGCTTAACCCTATCCTTTTCCTTTCCTTTCTCCTTTCCTACCCTTGCTTTGCCTTCTGTTTCCTTTTGCTCCTAATTCCTGCTTCCTTTCCTTTGGCTTACATACCCTCCTTTCCTAATTATACACCTGGCCTTCATTTTTGTTTATTTCTTTGTGTCTTTGGCCGTTAACTTGGGGTTCCTTTCACTGGGGTTGAGGTTAGGGCTTCACCATGGATGGGGCTAGGATTAGGGCCAGGATTGTGGCTGGTTAGGGTTAGGATAGGATCCTGGGGTGGGGATAGTTTAATTAGGGCCGAATTGGCATAGGGGATAAATTTTGGGTCCAAATTTGGGGTCAGAGGTAATTGAGGGTGGGGGGCAACCAGGCAGGGCCCGTAGGTGGCTTCGGCAGTAGGCCTCGGTCAATCTGGTAAACCAGCGGGTACATGGCAGGCACTGGCCGGTTAGGTAAGGGGAATGAAACTCCTCCCTGCACGAGGAGGGCAGGAGTGGTGCACGGGCCATACCGTGACCCTTCCCGCGGCCCACCACGTTATCGCCACTCCGTCTTCCGTGTCCGTCACTCTCCAGGTCCAAATTCAGGTAAGTACCTTCCTTAATTAGGCTTCTCAGGTAAGTACCACATTTTAATTGTTTTATTAACCAAATTGTTCTAATTTTTCCTTTTTCTTTTAGGTTGTCAATTGTTTTTAATTGTTTTTACGGTATTTGTAATAAATTTTGTATTTTCCCAATGATTTTTGTCTCCGTGTTGTTTTTATAAATTCCCAATCTTAGGTTTTAAATTAGTTTTTAGGCCGTTAAGAAACATGAAAATGAATAAAATTTAAATAAACCTCCCCCAAAAATAACAAACTAAAATAACAAACTAAAACAACAAACAAAACATTTTTAGTGATGCATGGCTTGCGCTAGCTTTCGGCGATATTGTGCCTTCTTCAGGCTATGCTCATGCATCGGTGGCCAAATCCAAATAAAGGAGACTCCTCTCTGCCCCTCCTTTTATAGGCTTTTTTTTGACTCCTCCCTACGGTACTTTGTGTTTTTCCTTTTTGGGTTTTCTTTTTAGTTTTTTTACTCTACTTTCTTTGGCTTAACCCTATCCTTTTCCTTTCCTTTCTCCTTTCCTACCCTTGCTTTGCCTTCTGTTTCCTTTTGCTCCTAATTCCTGCTTCCTTTCCTTTGGCTTACATACCCTCCTTTCCTAATTATACACCTGGCCTTCATTTTTGTTTATTTCTTTGTGTCTTTGGCCGTTAACTTGGGGTTCCTTTCACTGGGGTTGAGGTTAGGGCTTCACCATGGATGGGGCTAGGATTAGGGCCAGGATTGTGGCTGGTTAGGGTTAGGATAGGATCCTGGGGTGGGGATAGTTTAATTAGGGCCGAATTGGCATAGGGGATAAATTTTGGGTCCAAATTTGGGGTCAGAGGTAATTGAGGGTGGGGGGCAACCAGGCAGGGCCCGTAGGTGGCTTCGGCAGTAGGCCTCGGTCAATCTGGTAAACCAGCGGGTACATGGCAGGCACTGGCCGGTTAGGTAAGGGGAATGAAACTCCTCCCTGCACGAGGAGGGCAGGAGTGGTGCACGGGCCATACCGTGACCCTTCCCGCGGCCCACCACGTTATCGCCACTCCGTCTTCCGTGTCCGTCACTCTCCAGGTCCAAATTCAGGTAAGTACCTTCCTTAATTAGGCTTCTCAGGTAAGTACCACATTTTAATTGTTTTATTAACCAAATTGTTCTAATTTTTCCTTTTTCTTTTAGGTTGTCAATTGTTTTTAATTGTTTTTACGGTATTTGTAATAAATTTTGTATTTTCCCAATGATTTTTGTCTCCGTGTTGTTTTTATAAATTCCCAATCTTAGGTTTTAAATTAGTTTTTAGGCCGTTAAGAAACATGAAAATGAATAAAATTTAAATAAACCTCCCCCAAAAATAACAAACTAAAATAACAAACTAAAACAACAAACAAAACATTTTTAGTGATGCATGGCTTGCGCTAGCTTTCGGCGATATTGTGCCTTCTTCAGGCTATGCTCATGCATCGGTGGCCAAATCCAAATAAAGGAGACTCCTCTCTGCCCCTCCTTTTATAGGCTTTTTTTTGACTCCTCCCTACGGTACTTTGTGTTTTTCCTTTTTGGGTTTTCTTTTTAGTTTTTTTACTCTACTTTCTTTGGCTTAACCCTATCCTTTTCCTTTCCTTTCTCCTTTCCTACCCTTGCTTTGCCTTCTGTTTCCTTTTGCTCCTAATTCCTGCTTCCTTTCCTTTGGCTTACATACCCTCCTTTCCTAATTATACACCTGGCCTTCATTTTTGTTTATTTCTTTGTGTCTTTGGCCGTTAACTTGGGGTTCCTTTCACTGGGGTTGAGGTTAGGGCTTCACCATGGATGGGGCTAGGATTAGGGCCAGGATTGTGGCTGGTTAGGGTTAGGATAGGATCCTGGGGTGGGGATAGTTTAATTAGGGCCGAATTGGCATAGGGGATAAATTTTGGGTCCAAATTTGGGGTCAGAGGTAATTGAGGGTGGGGGGCAACCAGGCAGGGCCCGTAGGTGGCTTCGGCAGTAGGCCTCGGTCAATCTGGTAAACCAGCGGGTACATGGCAGGCACTGGCCGGTTAGGTAAGGGGAATGAAACTCCTCCCTGCACGAGGAGGGCAGGAGTGGTGCACGGGCCATACCGTGACCCTTCCCGCGGCCCACCACGTTATCGCCACTCCGTCTTCCGTGTCCGTCACTCTCCAGGTCCAAATTCAGGTAAGTACCTTCCTTAATTAGGCTTCTCAGGTAAGTACCACATTTTAATTGTTTTATTAACCAAATTGTTCTAATTTTTCCTTTTTCTTTTAGGTTGTCAATTGTTTTTAATTGTTTTTACGGTATTTGTAATAAATTTTGTATTTTCCCAATGATTTTTGTCTCCGTGTTGTTTTTATAAATTCCCAATCTTAGGTTTTAAATTAGTTTTTAGGCCGTTAAGAAACATGAAAATGAATAAAATTTAAATAAACCTCCCCCAAAAATAACAAACTAAAATAACAAACTAAAACAACAAACAAAACATTTTTAGTGATGCATGGCTTGCGCTAGCTTTCGGCGATATTGTGCCTTCTTCAGGCTATGCTCATGCATCGGTGGCCAAATCCAAATAAAGGAGACTCCTCTCTGCCCCTCCTTTTATAGGCTTTTTTTTGACTCCTCCCTACGGTACTTTGTGTTTTTCCTTTTTGGGTTTTCTTTTTAGTTTTTTTACTCTACTTTCTTTGGCTTAACCCTATCCTTTTCCTTTCCTTTCTCCTTTCCTACCCTTGCTTTGCCTTCTGTTTCCTTTTGCTCCTAATTCCTGCTTCCTTTCCTTTGGCTTACATACCCTCCTTTCCTAATTATACACCTGGCCTTCATTTTTGTTTATTTCTTTGTGTCTTTGGCCGTTAACTTGGGGTTCCTTTCACTGGGGTTGAGGTTAGGGCTTCACCATGGATGGGGCTAGGATTAGGGCCAGGATTGTGGCTGGTTAGGGTTAGGATAGGATCCTGGGGTGGGGATAGTTTAATTAGGGCCGAATTGGCATAGGGGATAAATTTTGGGTCCAAATTTGGGGTCAGAGGTAATTGAGGGTGGGGGGCAACCAGGCAGGGCCCGTAGGTGGCTTCGGCAGTAGGCCTCGGTCAATCTGGTAAACCAGCGGGTACATGGCAGGCACTGGCCGGTTAGGTAAGGGGAATGAAACTCCTCCCTGCACGAGGAGGGCAGGAGTGGTGCACGGGCCATACCGTGACCCTTCCCGCGGCCCACCACGTTATCGCCACTCCGTCTTCCGTGTCCGTCACTCTCCAGGTCCAAATTCAGGTAAGTACCTTCCTTAATTAGGCTTCTCAGGTAAGTACCACATTTTAATTGTTTTATTAACCAAATTGTTCTAATTTTTCCTTTTTCTTTTAGGTTGTCAATTGTTTTTAATTGTTTTTACGGTATTTGTAATAAATTTTGTATTTTCCCAATGATTTTTGTCTCCGTGTTGTTTTTATAAATTCCCAATCTTAGGTTTTAAATTAGTTTTTAGGCCGTTAAGAAACATGAAAATGAATAAAATTTAAATAAACCTCCCCCAAAAATAACAAACTAAAATAACAAACTAAAACAACAAACAAAACATTTTTAGTGATGCATGGCTTGCGCTAGCTTTCGGCGATATTGTGCCTTCTTCAGGCTATGCTCATGCATCGGTGGCCAAATCCAAATAAAGGAGACTCCTCTCTGCCCCTCCTTTTATAGGCTTTTTTTTGACTCCTCCCTACGGTACTTTGTGTTTTTCCTTTTTGGGTTTTCTTTTTAGTTTTTTTACTCTACTTTCTTTGGCTTAACCCTATCCTTTTCCTTTCCTTTCTCCTTTCCTACCCTTGCTTTGCCTTCTGTTTCCTTTTGCTCCTAATTCCTGCTTCCTTTCCTTTGGCTTACATACCCTCCTTTCCTAATTATACACCTGGCCTTCATTTTTGTTTATTTCTTTGTGTCTTTGGCCGTTAACTTGGGGTTCCTTTCACTGGGGTTGAGGTTAGGGCTTCACCATGGATGGGGCTAGGATTAGGGCCAGGATTGTGGCTGGTTAGGGTTAGGATAGGATCCTGGGGTGGGGATAGTTTAATTAGGGCCGAATTGGCATAGGGGATAAATTTTGGGTCCAAATTTGGGGTCAGAGGTAATTGAGGGTGGGGGGCAACCAGGCAGGGCCCGTAGGTGGCTTCGGCAGTAGGCCTCGGTCAATCTGGTAAACCAGCGGGTACATGGCAGGCACTGGCCGGTTAGGTAAGGGGAATGAAACTCCTCCCTGCACGAGGAGGGCAGGAGTGGTGCACGGGCCATACCGTGACCCTTCCCGCGGCCCACCACGTTATCGCCACTCCGTCTTCCGTGTCCGTCACTCTCCAGGTCCAAATTCAGGTAAGTACCTTCCTTAATTAGGCTTCTCAGGTAAGTACCACATTTTAATTGTTTTATTAACCAAATTGTTCTAATTTTTCCTTTTTCTTTTAGGTTGTCAATTGTTTTTAATTGTTTTTACGGTATTTGTAATAAATTTTGTATTTTCCCAATGATTTTTGTCTCCGTGTTGTTTTTATAAATTCCCAATCTTAGGTTTTAAATTAGTTTTTAGGCCGTTAAGAAACATGAAAATGAATAAAATTTAAATAAACCTCCCCCAAAAATAACAAACTAAAATAACAAACTAAAACAACAAACAAAACATTTTTAGTGATGCATGGCTTGCGCTAGCTTTCGGCGATATTGTGCCTTCTTCAGGCTATGCTCATGCATCGGTGGCCAAATCCAAATAAAGGAGACTCCTCTCTGCCCCTCCTTTTATAGGCTTTTTTTTGACTCCTCCCTACGGTACTTTGTGTTTTTCCTTTTTGGGTTTTCTTTTTAGTTTTTTTACTCTACTTTCTTTGGCTTAACCCTATCCTTTTCCTTTCCTTTCTCCTTTCCTACCCTTGCTTTGCCTTCTGTTTCCTTTTGCTCCTAATTCCTGCTTCCTTTCCTTTGGCTTACATACCCTCCTTTCCTAATTATACACCTGGCCTTCATTTTTGTTTATCTCTTTGTGTCTTTGGCCGTTAACTTGGGGTTCCTTTCACTGGGGTTGAGGTTAGGGCTTCACCATGGATGGGGCTAGGATTAGGGCCAGGATTGTGGCTGGTTAGGGTTAGGATAGGATCCTGGGGTGGGGATAGTTTAATTAGGGCCGAATTGGCATAGGGGATAAATTTTGGGTCCAAATTTGGGGTCAGAGGTAATTGAGGGTGGGGGGCAACCAGGCAGGGCCCGTAGGTGGCTTCGGCAGTAGGCCTCGGTCAATCTGGTAAACCAGCGGGTACATGGCAGGCACTGGCCGGTTAGGTAAGGGGAATGAAACTCCTCCCTGCACGAGGAGGGCAGGAGTGGTGCACGGGCCATACCGTGACCCTTCCCGCGGCCCACCACGTTATCGCCACTCCGTCTTCCGTGTCCGTCACTCTCCAGGTCCAAATTCAGGTAAGTACCTTCCTTAATTAGGCTTCTCAGGTAAGTACCACATTTTAATTGTTTTATTAACCAAATTGTTCTAATTTTTCCTTTTTCTTTTAGGTTGTCAATTGTTTTTAATTGTTTTTACGGTATTTGTAATAAATTTTGTATTTTCCCAATGATTTTTGTCTCCGTGTTGTTTTTATAAATTCCCAATCTTAGGTTTTAAATTAGTTTTTAGGCCGTTAAGAAACATGAAAATGAATAAAATTTAAATAAACCTCCCCCAAAAATAACAAACTAAAATAACAAACTAAAACAACAAACAAAACATTTTTAGTGATGCATGGCTTGCGCTAGCTTTCGGCGATATTGTGCCTTCTTCAGGCTATGCTCATGCATCGGTGGCCAAATCCAAATAAAGGAGACTCCTCTCTGCCCCTCCTTTTATAGGCTTTTTTTTGACTCCTCCCTACGGTACTTTGTGTTTTTCCTTTTTGGGTTTTCTTTTTAGTTTTTTTACTCTACTTTCTTTGGCTTAACCCTATCCTTTTCCTTTCCTTTCTCCTTTCCTACCCTTGCTTTGCCTTCTGTTTCCTTTTGCTCCTAATTCCTGCTTCCTTTCCTTTGGCTTACATACCCTCCTTTCCTAATTATACACCTGGCCTTCATTTTTGTTTATTTCTTTGTGTCTTTGGCCGTTAACTTGGGGTTCCTTTCACTGGGGTTGAGGTTAGGGCTTCACCATGGATGGGGCTAGGATTAGGGCCAGGATTGTGGCTGGTTAGGGTTAGGATAGGATCCTGGGGTGGGGATAGTTTAATTAGGGCCGAATTGGCATAGGGGATAAATTTTGGGTCCAAATTTGGGGTCAGAGGTAATTGAGGGTGGGGGGCAACCAGGCAGGGCCCGTAGGTGGCTTCGGCAGTAGGCCTCGGTCAATCTGGTAAACCAGCGGGTACATGGCAGGCACTGGCCGGTTAGGTAAGGGGAATGAAACTCCTCCCTGCACGAGGAGGGCAGGAGTGGTGCACGGGCCATACCGTGACCCTTCCCGCGGCCCACCACGTTATCGCCACTCCGTCTTCCGTGTCCGTCACTCTCCAGGTCCAAATTCAGGTAAGTACCTTCCTTAATTAGGCTTCTCAGGTAAGTACCACATTTTAATTGTTTTATTAACCAAATTGTTCTAATTTTTCCTTTTTCTTTTAGGTTGTCAATTGTTTTTAATTGTTTTTACGGTATTTGTAATAAATTTTGTATTTTCCCAATGATTTTTGTCTCCGTGTTGTTTTTATAAATTCCCAATCTTAGGTTTTAAATTAGTTTTTAGGCCGTTAAGAAACATGAAAATGAATAAAATTTAAATAAACCTCCCCCAAAAATAACAAACTAAAATAACAAACTAAAACAACAAACAAAACATTTTTAGTGATGCATGGCTTGCGCTAGCTTTCGGCGATATTGTGCCTTCTTCAGGCTATGCTCATGCATCGGTGGCCAAATCCAAATAAAGGAGACTCCTCTCTGCCCCTCCTTTTATAGGCTTTTTTTTGACTCCTCCCTACGGTACTTTGTGTTTTTCCTTTTTGGGTTTTCTTTTTAGTTTTTTTACTCTACTTTCTTTGGCTTAACCCTATCCTTTTCCTTTCCTTTCTCCTTTCCTACCCTTGCTTTGCCTTCTGTTTCCTTTTGCTCCTAATTCCTGCTTCCTTTCCTTTGGCTTACATACCCTCCTTTCCTAATTATACACCTGGCCTTCATTTTTGTTTATTTCTTTGTGTCTTTGGCCGTTAACTTGGGGTTCCTTTCACTGGGGTTGAGGTTAGGGCTTCACCATGGATGGGGCTAGGATTAGGGCCAGGATTGTGGCTGGTTAGGGTTAGGATAGGATCCTGGGGTGGGGATAGTTTAATTAGGGCCGAATTGGCATAGGGGATAAATTTTGGGTCCAAATTTGGGGTCAGAGGTAATTGAGGGTGGGGGGCAACCAGGCAGGGCCCGTAGGTGGCTTCGGCAGTAGGCCTCGGTCAATCTGGTAAACCAGCGGGTACATGGCAGGCACTGGCCGGTTAGGTAAGGGGAATGAAACTCCTCCCTGCACGAGGAGGGCAGGAGTGGTGCACGGGCCATACCGTGACCCTTCCCGCGGCCCACCACGTTATCGCCACTCCGTCTTCCGTGTCCGTCACTCTCCAGGTCCAAATTCAGGTAAGTACCTTCCTTAATTAGGCTTCTCAGGTAAGTACCACATTTTAATTGTTTTATTAACCAAATTGTTCTAATTTTTCCTTTTTCTTTTAGGTTGTCAATTGTTTTTAATTGTTTTTACGGTATTTGTAATAAATTTTGTATTTTCCCAATGATTTTTGTCTCCGTGTTGTTTTTATAAATTCCCAATCTTAGGTTTTAAATTAGTTTTTAGGCCGTTAAGAAACATGAAAATGAATAAAATTTAAATAAACCTCCCCCAAAAATAACAAACTAAAATAACAAACTAAAACAACAAACAAAACATTTTTAGTGATGCATGGCTTGCGCTAGCTTTCGGCGATATTGTGCCTTCTTCAGGCTATGCTCATGCATCGGTGGCCAAATCCAAATAAAGGAGACTCCTCTCTGCCCCTCCTTTTATAGGCTTTTTTTTGACTCCTCCCTACGGTACTTTGTGTTTTTCCTTTTTGGGTTTTCTTTTTAGTTTTTTTACTCTACTTTCTTTGGCTTAACCCTATCCTTTTCCTTTCCTTTCTCCTTTCCTACCCTTGCTTTGCCTCCTGTTTCCTTTTGCTCCTAATTCCTGCTTCCTTTCCTTTGGCTTACATACCCTCCTTTCCTAATTATACACCTGGCCTTCATTTTTGTTTATTTCTTTGTGTCTTTGGCCGTTAACTTGGGGTTCCTTTCACTGGGGTTGAGGTTAGGGCTTCACCATGGATGGGGCTAGGATTAGGGCCAGGATTGTGGCTGGTTAGGGTTAGGATAGGATCCTGGGGTGGGGATAGTTTAATTAGGGCCGAATTGGCATAGGGGATAAATTTTGGGTCCAAATTTGGGGTCAGAGGTAATTGAGGGTGGGGGGCAACCAGGCAGGGCCCGTAGGTGGCTTCGGCAGTAGGCCTCGGTCAATCTGGTAAACCAGCGGGTACATGGCAGGCACTGGCCGGTTAGGTAAGGGGAATGAAACTCCTCCCTGCACGAGGAGGGCAGGAGTGGTGCACGGGCCATACCGTGACCCTTCCCGCGGCCCACCACGTTATCGCCACTCCGTCTTCCGTGTCCGTCACTCTCCAGGTCCAAATTCAGGTAAGTACCTTCCTTAATTAGGCTTCTCAGGTAAGTACCACATTTTAATTGTTTTATTAACCAAATTGTTCTAATTTTTCCTTTTTCTTTTAGGTTGTCAATTGTTTTTAATTGTTTTTACGGTATTTGTAATAAATTTTGTATTTTCCCAATGATTTTTGTCTCCGTGTTGTTTTTATAAATTCCCAATCTTAGGTTTTAAATTAGTTTTTAGGCCGTTAAGAAACATGAAAATGAATAAAATTTAAATAAACCTCCCCCAAAAATAACAAACTAAAATAACAAACTAAAACAACAAACAAAACATTTTTAGTGATGCATGGCTTGCGCTAGCTTTCGGCGATATTGTGCCTTCTTCAGGCTATGCTCATGCATCGGTGGCCAAATCCAAATAAAGGAGACTCCTCTCTGCCCCTCCTTTTATAGGCTTTTTTTTGACTCCTCCCTACGGTACTTTGTGTTTTTCCTTTTTGGGTTTTCTTTTTAGTTTTTTTACTCTACTTTCTTTGGCTTAACCCTATCCTTTTCCTTTCCTTTCTCCTTTCCTACCCTTGCTTTGCCTTCTGTTTCCTTTTGCTCCTAATTCCTGCTTCCTTTCCTTTGGCTTACATACCCTCCTTTCCTAATTATACACCTGGCCTTCATTTTTGTTTATTTCTTTGTGTCTTTGGCCGTTAACTTGGGGTTCCTTTCACTGGGGTTGAGGTTAGGGCTTCACCATGGATGGGGCTAGGATTAGGGCCAGGATTGTGGCTGGTTAGGGTTAGGATAGGATCCTGGGGTGGGGATAGTTTAATTAGGGCCGAATTGGCATAGGGGATAAATTTTGGGTCCAAATTTGGGGTCAGAGGTAATTGAGGGTGGGGGGCAACCAGGCAGGGCCCGTAGGTGGCTTCGGCAGTAGGCCTCGGTCAATCTGGTAAACCAGCGGGTACATGGCAGGCACTGGCCGGTTAGGTAAGGGGAATGAAACTCCTCCCTGCACGAGGAGGGCAGGAGTGGTGCACGGGCCATACCGTGACCCTTCCCGCGGCCCACCACGTTATCGCCACTCCGTCTTCCGTGTCCGTCACTCTCCAGGTCCAAATTCAGGTAAGTACCTTCCTTAATTAGGCTTCTCAGGTAAGTACCACATTTTAATTGTTTTATTAACCAAATTGTTCTAATTTTTCCTTTTTCTTTTAGGTTGTCAATTGTTTTTAATTGTTTTTACGGTATTTGTAATAAATTTTGTATTTTCCCAATGATTTTTGTCTCCGTGTTGTTTTTATAAATTCCCAATCTTAGGTTTTAAATTAGTTTTTAGGCCGTTAAGAAACATGAAAATGAATAAAATTTAAATAAACCTCCCCCAAAAATAACAAACTAAAATAACAAACTAAAACAACAAACAAAACATTTTTAGTGATGCATGGCTTGCGCTAGCTTTCGGCGATATTGTGCCTTCTTCAGGCTATGCTCATGCATCGGTGGCCAAATCCAAATAAAGGAGACTCCTCTCTGCCCCTCCTTTTATAGGCTTTTTTTTGACTCCTCCCTACGGTACTTTGTGTTTTTCCTTTTTGGGTTTTCTTTTTAGTTTTTTTACTCTACTTTCTTTGGCTTAACCCTATCCTTTTCCTTTCCTTTCTCCTTTCCTACCCTTGCTTTGCCTTCTGTTTCCTTTTGCTCCTAATTCCTGCTTCCTTTCCTTTGGCTTACATACCCTCCTTTCCTAATTATACACCTGGCCTTCATTTTTGTTTATTTCTTTGTGTCTTTGGCCGTTAACTTGGGGTTCCTTTCACTGGGGTTGAGGTTAGGGCTTCACCATGGATGGGGCTAGGATTAGGGCCAGGATTGTGGCTGGTTAGGGTTAGGATAGGATCCTGGGGTGGGGATAGTTTAATTAGGGCCGAATTGGCATAGGGGATAAATTTTGGGTCCAAATTTGGGGTCAGAGGTAATTGAGGGTGGGGGGCAACCAGGCAGGGCCCGTAGGTGGCTTCGGCAGTAGGCCTCGGTCAATCTGGTAAACCAGCGGGTACATGGCAGGCACTGGCCGGTTAGGTAAGGGGAATGAAACTCCTCCCTGCACGAGGAGGGCAGGAGTGGTGCACGGGCCATACCGTGACCCTTCCCGCGGCCCACCACGTTATCGCCACTCCGTCTTCCGTGTCCGTCACTCTCCAGGTCCAAATTCAGGTAAGTACCTTCCTTAATTAGGCTTCTCAGGTAAGTACCACATTTTAATTGTTTTATTAACCAAATTGTTCTAATTTTTCCTTTTTCTTTTAGGTTGTCAATTGTTTTTAATTGTTTTTACGGTATTTGTAATAAATTTTGTATTTTCCCAATGATTTTTGTCTCCGTGTTGTTTTTATAAATTCCCAATCTTAGGTTTTAAATTAGTTTTTAGGCCGTTAAGAAACATGAAAATGAATAAAATTTAAATAAACCTCCCCCAAAAATAACAAACTAAAATAACAAACTAAAACAACAAACAAAACATTTTTAGTGATGCATGGCTTGCGCTAGCTTTCGGCGATATTGTGCCTTCTTCAGGCTATGCTCATGCATCGGTGGCCAAATCCAAATAAAGGAGACTCCTCTCTGCCCCTCCTTTTATAGGCTTTTTTTTGACTCCTCCCTACGGTACTTTGTGTTTTTCCTTTTTGGGTTTTCTTTTTAGTTTTTTTACTCTACTTTCTTTGGCTTAACCCTATCCTTTTCCTTTCCTTTCTCCTTTCCTACCCTTGCTTTGCCTTCTGTTTCCTTTTGCTCCTAATTCCTGCTTCCTTTCCTTTGGCTTACATACCCTCCTTTCCTAATTATACACCTGGCCTTCATTTTTGTTTATTTCTTTGTGTCTTTGGCCGTTAACTTGGGGTTCCTTTCACTGGGGTTGAGGTTAGGGCTTCACCATGGATGGGGCTAGGATTAGGGCCAGGATTGTGGCTGGTTAGGGTTAGGATAGGATCCTGGGGTGGGGATAGTTTAATTAGGGCCGAATTGGCATAGGGGATAAATTTTGGGTCCAAATTTGGGGTCAGAGGTAATTGAGGGTGGGGGGCAACCAGGCAGGGCCCGTAGGTGGCTTCGGCAGTAGGCCTCGGTCAATCTGGTAAACCAGCGGGTACATGGCAGGCACTGGCCGGTTAGGTAAGGGGAATGAAACTCCTCCCTGCACGAGGAGGGCAGGAGTGGTGCACGGGCCATACCGTGACCCTTCCCGCGGCCCACCACGTTATCGCCACTCCGTCTTCCGTGTCCGTCACTCTCCAGGTCCAAATTCAGGTAAGTACCTTCCTTAATTAGGCTTCTCAGGTAAGTACCACATTTTAATTGTTTTATTAACCAAATTGTTCTAATTTTTCCTTTTTCTTTTAGGTTGTCAATTGTTTTTAATTGTTTTTACGGTATTTGTAATAAATTTTGTATTTTCCCAATGATTTTTGTCTCCGTGTTGTTTTTATAAATTCCCAATCTTAGGTTTTAAATTAGTTTTTAGGCCGTTAAGAAACATGAAAATGAATAAAATTTAAATAAACCTCCCCCAAAAATAACAAACTAAAATAACAAACTAAAACAACAAACAAAACATTTTTAGTGATGCATGGCTTGCGCTAGCTTTCGGCGATATTGTGCCTTCTTCAGGCTATGCTCATGCATCGGTGGCCAAATCCAAATAAAGGAGACTCCTCTCTGCCCCTCCTTTTATAGGCTTTTTTTTGACTCCTCCCTACGGTACTTTGTGTTTTTCCTTTTTGGGTTTTCTTTTTAGTTTTTTTACTCTACTTTCTTTGGCTTAACCCTATCCTTTTCCTTTCCTTTCTCCTTTCCTACCCTTGCTTTGCCTTCTGTTTCCTTTTGCTCCTAATTCCTGCTTCCTTTCCTTTGGCTTACATACCCTCCTTTCCTAATTATACACCTGGCCTTCATTTTTGTTTATTTCTTTGTGTCTTTGGCCGTTAACTTGGGGTTCCTTTCACTGGGGTTGAGGTTAGGGCTTCACCATGGATGGGGCTAGGATTAGGGCCAGGATTGTGGCTGGTTAGGGTTAGGATAGGATCCTGGGGTGGGGATAGTTTAATTAGGGCCGAATTGGCATAGGGGATAAATTTTGGGTCCAAATTTGGGGTCAGAGGTAATTGAGGGTGGGGGGCAACCAGGCAGGGCCCGTAGGTGGCTTCGGCAGTAGGCCTCGGTCAATCTGGTAAACCAGCGGGTACATGGCAGGCACTGGCCGGTTAGGTAAGGGGAATGAAACTCCTCCCTGCACGAGGAGGGCAGGAGTGGTGCACGGGCCATACCGTGACCCTTCCCGCGGCCCACCACGTTATCGCCACTCCGTCTTCCGTGTCCGTCACTCTCCAGGTCCAAATTCAGGTAAGTACCTTCCTTAATTAGGCTTCTCAGGTAAGTACCACATTTTAATTGTTTTATTAACCAAATTGTTCTAATTTTTCCTTTTTCTTTTAGGTTGTCAATTGTTTTTAATTGTTTTTACGGTATTTGTAATAAATTTTGTATTTTCCCAATGATTTTTGTCTCCGTGTTGTTTTTATAAATTCCCAATCTTAGGTTTTAAATTAGTTTTTAGGCCGTTAAGAAACATGAAAATGAATAAAATTTAAATAAACCTCCCCCAAAAATAACAAACTAAAATAACAAACTAAAACAACAAACAAAACATTTTTAGTGATGCATGGCTTGCGCTAGCTTTCGGCGATATTGTGCCTTCTTCAGGCTATGCTCATGCATCGGTGGCCAAATCCAAATAAAGGAGACTCCTCTCTGCCCCTCCTTTTATAGGCTTTTTTTTGACTCCTCCCTACGGTACTTTGTGTTTTTCCTTTTTGGGTTTTCTTTTTAGTTTTTTTACTCTACTTTCTTTGGCTTAACCCTATCCTTTTCCTTTCCTTTCTCCTTTCCTACCCTTGCTTTGCCTTCTGTTTCCTTTTGCTCCTAATTCCTGCTTCCTTTCCTTTGGCTTACATACCCTCCTTTCCTAATTATACACCTGGCCTTCATTTTTGTTTATATTCTTTGTGTCTTTGGCCGTTAACTTGGGGTTCCTTTCACTGGGGTTGAGGTTAGGGCTTCACCATGGATGGGGCTAGGATTAGGGCCAGGATTGTGGCTGGTTAGGGTTAGGATAGGATCCTGGGGTGGGGATAGTTTAATTAGGGCCGAATTGGCATAGGGGATAAATTTTGGGTCCAAATTTGGGGTCAGAGGTAATTGAGGGTGGGGGGCAACCAGGCAGGGCCCGTAGGTGGCTTCGGCAGTAGGCCTCGGTCAATCTGGTAAACCAGCGGGTACATGGCAGGCACTGGCCGGTTAGGTAAGGGGAATGAAACTCCTCCCTGCACGAGGAGGGCAGGAGTGGTGCACGGGCCATACCGTGACCCTTCCCGCGGCCCACCACGTTATCGCCACTCCGTCTTCCGTGTCCGTCACTCTCCAGGTCCAAATTCAGGTAAGTACCTTCCTTAATTAGGCTTCTCAGGTAAGTACCACATTTTAATTGTTTTATTAACCAAATTGTTCTAATTTTTCCTTTTTCTTTTAGGTTGTCAATTGTTTTTAATTGTTTTTACGGTATTTGTAATAAATTTTGTATTTTCCCAATGATTTTTGTCTCCGTGTTGTTTTTATAAATTCCCAATCTTAGGTTTTAAATTAGTTTTTAGGCCGTTAAGAAACATGAAAATGAATAAAATTTAAATAAACCTCCCCCAAAAATAACAAACTAAAATAACAAACTAAAACAACAAACAAAACATTTTTAGTGATGCATGGCTTGCGCTAGCTTTCGGCGATATTGTGCCTTCTTCAGGCTATGCTCATGCATCGGTGGCCAAATCCAAATAAAGGAGACTCCTCTCTGCCCCTCCTTTTATAGGCTTTTTTTTGACTCCTCCCTACGGTACTTTGTGTTTTTCCTTTTTGGGTTTTCTTTTTAGTTTTTTTACTCTACTTTCTTTGGCTTAACCCTATCCTTTTCCTTTCCTTTCTCCTTTCCTACCCTTGCTTTGCCTTCTGTTTCCTTTTGCTCCTAATTCCTGCTTCCTTTCCTTTGGCTTACATACCCTCCTTTCCTAATTATACACCTGGCCTTCATTTTTGTTTATTTCTTTGTGTCTTTGGCCGTTAACTTGGGGTTCCTTTCACTGGGGTTGAGGTTAGGGCTTCACCATGGATGGGGCTAGGATTAGGGCCAGGATTGTGGCTGGTTAGGGTTAGGA
The DNA here is from genome assembly GCF_964374335.1 of Astatotilapia calliptera. Lineage (NCBI taxonomy): Eukaryota > Metazoa > Chordata > Actinopteri > Cichliformes > Cichlidae > Astatotilapia > Astatotilapia calliptera. The sequence goes on from NC_137433.1 coordinate 40,492,966, forward strand.
TAGGATCCTGGGGTGGGGATAGTTTAATTAGGGCCGAATTGGCATAGGGGATAAATTTTGGGTCCAAATTTGGGGTCAGAGGTAATTGAGGGTGGGGGGCAACCAGGCAGGGCCCGTAGGTGGCTTCGGCAGTAGGCCTCGGTCAATCTGGTAAACCAGCGGGTACATGGCAGGCACTGGCCGGTTAGGTAAGGGGAATGAAACTCCTCCCTGCACGAGGAGGGCAGGAGTGGTGCACGGGCCATACCGTGACCCTTCCCGCGGCCCACCACGTTATCGCCACTCCGTCTTCCGTGTCCGTCACTCTCCAGGTCCAAATTCAGGTAAGTACCTTCCTTAATTAGGCTTCTCAGGTAAGTACCACATTTTAATTGTTTTATTAACCAAATTGTTCTAATTTTTCCTTTTTCTTTTAGGTTGTCAATTGTTTTTAATTGTTTTTACGGTATTTGTAATAAATTTTGTATTTTCCCAATGATTTTTGTCTCCGTGTTGTTTTTATAAATTCCCAATCTTAGGTTTTAAATTAGTTTTTAGGCCGTTAAGAAACATGAAAATGAATAAAATTTAAATAAACCTCCCCCAAAAATAACAAACTAAAATAACAAACTAAAACAACAAACAAAACATTTTTAGTGATGCATGGCTTGCGCTAGCTTTCGGCGATATTGTGCCTTCTTCAGGCTATGCTCATGCATCGGTGGCCAAATCCAAATAAAGGAGACTCCTCTCTGCCCCTCCTTTTATAGGCTTTTTTTTGACTCCTCCCTACGGTACTTTGTGTTTTTCCTTTTTGGGTTTTCTTTTTAGTTTTTTTACTCTACTTTCTTTGGCTTAACCCTATCCTTTTCCTTTCCTTTCTCCTTTCCTACCCTTGCTTTGCCTTCTGTTTCCTTTTGCTCCTAATTCCTGCTTCCTTTCCTTTGGCTTACATACCCTCCTTTCCTAATTATACACCTGGCCTTCATTTTTGTTTATTTCTTTGTGTCTTTGGCCGTTAACTTGGGGTTCCTTTCACTGGGGTTGAGGTTAGGGCTTCACCATGGATGGGGCTAGGATTAGGGCCAGGATTGTGGCTGGTTAGGGTTAGGATAGGATCCTGGGGTGGGGATAGTTTAATTAGGGCCGAATTGGCATAGGGGATAAATTTTGGGTCCAAATTTGGGGTCAGAGGTAATTGAGGGTGGGGGGCAACCAGGCAGGGCCCGTAGGTGGCTTCGGCAGTAGGCCTCGGTCAATCTGGTAAACCAGCGGGTACATGGCAGGCACTGGCCGGTTAGGTAAGGGGAATGAAACTCCTCCCTGCACGAGGAGGGCAGGAGTGGTGCACGGGCCATACCGTGACCCTTCCCGCGGCCCACCACGTTATCGCCACTCCGTCTTCCGTGTCCGTCACTCTCCAGGTCCAAATTCAGGTAAGTACCTTCCTTAATTAGGCTTCTCAGGTAAGTACCACATTTTAATTGTTTTATTAACCAAATTGTTCTAATTTTTCCTTTTTCTTTTAGGTTGTCAATTGTTTTTAATTGTTTTTACGGTATTTGTAATAAATTTTGTATTTTCCCAATGATTTTTGTCTCCGTGTTGTTTTTATAAATTCCCAATCTTAGGTTTTAAATTAGTTTTTAGGCCGTTAAGAAACATGAAAATGAATAAAATTTAAATAAACCTCCCCCAAAAATAACAAACTAAAATAACAAACTAAAACAACAAACAAAACATTTTTAGTGATGCATGGCTTGCGCTAGCTTTCGGCGATATTGTGCCTTCTTCAGGCTATGCTCATGCATCGGTGGCCAAATCCAAATAAAGGAGACTCCTCTCTGCCCCTCCTTTTATAGGCTTTTTTTTGACTCCTCCCTACGGTACTTTGTGTTTTTCCTTTTTGGGTTTTCTTTTTAGTTTTTTTACTCTACTTTCTTTGGCTTAACCCTATCCTTTTCCTTTCCTTTCTCCTTTCCTACCCTTGCTTTGCCTTCTGTTTCCTTTTGCTCCTAATTCCTGCTTCCTTTCCTTTGGCTTACATACCCTCCTTTCCTAATTATACACCTGGCCTTCATTTTTGTTTATTTCTTTGTGTCTTTGGCCGTTAACTTGGGGTTCCTTTCACTGGGGTTGAGGTTAGGGCTTCACCATGGATGGGGCTAGGATTAGGGCCAGGATTGTGGCTGGTTAGGGTTAGGATAGGATCCTGGGGTGGGGATAGTTTAATTAGGGCCGAATTGGCATAGGGGATAAATTTTGGGTCCAAATTTGGGGTCAGAGGTAATTGAGGGTGGGGGGCAACCAGGCAGGGCCCGTAGGTGGCTTCGGCAGTAGGCCTCGGTCAATCTGGTAAACCAGCGGGTACATGGCAGGCACTGGCCGGTTAGGTAAGGGGAATGAAACTCCTCCCTGCACGAGGAGGGCAGGAGTGGTGCACGGGCCATACCGTGACCCTTCCCGCGGCCCACCACGTTATCGCCACTCCGTCTTCCGTGTCCGTCACTCTCCAGGTCCAAATTCAGGTAAGTACCTTCCTTAATTAGGCTTCTCAGGTAAGTACCACATTTTAATTGTTTTATTAACCAAATTGTTCTAATTTTTCCTTTTTCTTTTAGGTTGTCAATTGTTTTTAATTGTTTTTACGGTATTTGTAATAAATTTTGTATTTTCCCAATGATTTTTGTCTCCGTGTTGTTTTTATAAATTCCCAATCTTAGGTTTTAAATTAGTTTTTAGGCCGTTAAGAAACATGAAAATGAATAAAATTTAAATAAACCTCCCCCAAAAATAACAAACTAAAATAACAAACTAAAACAACAAACAAAACATTTTTAGTGATGCATGGCTTGCGCTAGCTTTCGGCGATATTGTGCCTTCTTCAGGCTATGCTCATGCATCGGTGGCCAAATCCAAATAAAGGAGACTCCTCTCTGCCCCTCCTTTTATAGGCTTTTTTTTGACTCCTCCCTACGGTACTTTGTGTTTTTCCTTTTTGGGTTTTCTTTTTAGTTTTTTTACTCTACTTTCTTTGGCTTAACCCTATCCTTTTCCTTTCCTTTCTCCTTTCCTACCCTTGCTTTGCCTTCTGTTTCCTTTTGCTCCTAATTCCTGCTTCCTTTCCTTTGGCTTACATACCCTCCTTTCCTAATTATACACCTGGCCTTCATTTTTGTTTATTTCTTTGTGTCTTTGGCCGTTAACTTGGGGTTCCTTTCACTGGGGTTGAGGTTAGGGCTTCACCATGGATGGGGCTAGGATTAGGGCCAGGATTGTGGCTGGTTAGGGTTAGGATAGGATCCTGGGGTGGGGATAGTTTAATTAGGGCCGAATTGGCATAGGGGATAAATTTTGGGTCCAAATTTGGGGTCAGAGGTAATTGAGGGTGGGGGGCAACCAGGCAGGGCCCGTAGGTGGCTTCGGCAGTAGGCCTCGGTCAATCTGGTAAACCAGCGGGTACATGGCAGGCACTGGCCGGTTAGGTAAGGGGAATGAAACTCCTCCCTGCACGAGGAGGGCAGGAGTGGTGCACGGGCCATACCGTGACCCTTCCCGCGGCCCACCACGTTATCGCCACTCCGTCTTCCGTGTCCGTCACTCTCCAGGTCCAAATTCAGGTAAGTACCTTCCTTAATTAGGCTTCTCAGGTAAGTACCACATTTTAATTGTTTTATTAACCAAATTGTTCTAATTTTTCCTTTTTCTTTTAGGTTGTCAATTGTTTTTAATTGTTTTTACGGTATTTGTAATAAATTTTGTATTTTCCCAATGATTTTTGTCTCCGTGTTGTTTTTATAAATTCCCAATCTTAGGTTTTAAATTAGTTTTTAGGCCGTTAAGAAACATGAAAATGAATAAAATTTAAATAAACCTCCCCCAAAAATAACAAACTAAAATAACAAACTAAAACAACAAACAAAACATTTTTAGTGATGCATGGCTTGCGCTAGCTTTCGGCGATATTGTGCCTTCTTCAGGCTATGCTCATGCATCGGTGGCCAAATCCAAATAAAGGAGACTCCTCTCTGCCCCTCCTTTTATAGGCTTTTTTTTGACTCCTCCCTACGGTACTTTGTGTTTTTCCTTTTTGGGTTTTCTTTTTAGTTTTTTTACTCTACTTTCTTTGGCTTAACCCTATCCTTTTCCTTTCCTTTCTCCTTTCCTACCCTTGCTTTGCCTTCTGTTTCCTTTTGCTCCTAATTCCTGCTTCCTTTCCTTTGGCTTACATACCCTCCTTTCCTAATTATACACCTGGCCTTCATTTTTGTTTATTTCTTTGTGTCTTTGGCCGTTAACTTGGGGTTCCTTTCACTGGGGTTGAGGTTAGGGCTTCACCATGGATGGGGCTAGGATTAGGGCCAGGATTGTGGCTGGTTAGGGTTAGGATAGGATCCTGGGGTGGGGATAGTTTAATTAGGGCCGAATTGGCATAGGGGATAAATTTTGGGTCCAAATTTGGGGTCAGAGGTAATTGAGGGTGGGGGGCAACCAGGCAGGGCCCGTAGGTGGCTTCGGCAGTAGGCCTCGGTCAATCTGGTAAACCAGCGGGTACATGGCAGGCACTGGCCGGTTAGGTAAGGGGAATGAAACTCCTCCCTGCACGAGGAGGGCAGGAGTGGTGCACGGGCCATACCGTGACCCTTCCCGCGGCCCACCACGTTATCGCCACTCCGTCTTCCGTGTCCGTCACTCTCCAGGTCCAAATTCAGGTAAGTACCTTCCTTAATTAGGCTTCTCAGGTAAGTACCACATTTTAATTGTTTTATTAACCAAATTGTTCTAATTTTTCCTTTTTCTTTTAGGTTGTCAATTGTTTTTAATTGTTTTTACGGTATTTGTAATAAATTTTGTATTTTCCCAATGATTTTTGTCTCCGTGTTGTTTTTATAAATTCCCAATCTTAGGTTTTAAATTAGTTTTTAGGCCGTTAAGAAACATGAAAGGGTTAGGGTTAGGGTTAGGGTTAGGGGTTAGGGGTTAGGGTTAGGGTTAGGGGGGGGGGGTTAGGGGTTAGGGGTTAGGGTAGGGGGGGTTAGGGTTAGGATTGAAGAAAAAGAACCTGTCCCTCCCGAAGGAGGGTTAGGGTTAGGGTTAGGGTTAGGGGGTTAGGGTTAGGGGGTTAGGGTTAGGGTTAGGGTTAGGGGTTAGGGTTAGGGTTAGGGGGTTAGGGTTAGGGTTAGGGTAGGGTTAGGGTTAGGGGTTAGGGTTAGGGTTAGGGTTAGGGGTTAGGGTGTGGGGAAAGAATAGGCCCGGCTATGCCGGAACCTAGGTGCACGGTCCATCCATGGGACTGGTATTGGTGCCCCCTGATCAAAAAATTACCCTAAGCGGGTGTAGTGCACTGTGGTGGGCCATTCGCGACGTTTCGGCTTCTCTGAGCCTTCTTCAGGCTTGGCCCACCCGCTTCTTGTGTTCAATTTCGCCACTCTGGGCCTTTTATACTCTTGCTTTTCATTTCTGTTTTTCTTAACTTTTTCTGTTTCTTATTTTTTCTTGTTCTCAGTTTTTTCTGCTTTAGCTCTCCCTTTTTCTATCTTTTTCTGTTGTTCTTTGTTCTTTCTGTTTTTCTTTATCTTTCTCTTTGTATTTCTGTTTTTCTTTATTCTTGTTCTTTATTCTTTCTGTGATTCTTTATCTTTCTCTTTATATTTCTGTTGTTCTTTATTCTCTCTGTTGTTCTTTATCATTTCACTTTATTTCTCTTGTGTTCTTTTCTTTATTCCTTCTCATATTTCTTTAAATGGCACCCCCTTCTTTTTAGACATCCCGTCCTGTTCTGTATTTTTCTTTTTCTTTATATGGCACCCCCTTCCTGTAAATCCTTTCCTTTTGTACTTTGTCTTTTTTTTCTGACCTTTCTTGTCTTTTTTCTCTTAGCTTAGGCTTTTAGGGCTCCCTGAGTTAGGGCTAGAAGGGGAGGGGGGAGGGGGGCAATGGGGTTAGGGTAAGGACAGGGTAGTGGGTGGGGGGCTCCCCACAATGAGGGAGAGAGGCAATGGGCAGGGGCACCACCAATCCCAGGAGGCACAGGCTGGTTAGGGTGTGGGGAAAGAATAGGCCCGGCTATGCCGGAACCTAGGTGCACGGTCCATCCATGGGACTGGTATTGGTGCCCCCTGATCAAAAAATTACCCTAAGCGGGTGTAGTGCACTGTGGTGGGCCATTCGCGACGTTTCGGCTTCTCTGAGCCTTCTTCAGGCTTGGCCCACCCGCTTCTTGTGTTCAATTTCGCCACTCTGGGCCTTTTATACTCTTGCTTTTCATTTCTGTTTTTCTTAACTTTTTCTGTTTCTTATTTTTTCTTGTTCTCAGTTTTTTCTGCTTTAGCTCTCCCTTTTTCTATCTTTTTCTGTTGTTCTTTGTTCTTTCTGTTTTTCTTTATCTTTCTCTTTGTATTTCTGTTTTTCTTTATTCTTGTTCTTTATTCTTTCTGTGATTCTTTATCTTTCTCTTTATATTTCTGTTGTTCTTTATTCTCTCTGTTGTTCTTTATCATTTCACTTTATTTCTCTTGTGTTCTTTTCTTTATTCCTTCTCATATTTCTTTAAATGGCACCCCCTTCTTTTTAGACATCCCGTCCTGTTCTGTATTTTTCTTTTTCTTTATATGGCACCCCCTTCCTGTAAATCCTTTCCTTTTGTACTTTGTCTTTTTTTTCTGACCTTTCTTGTCTTTTTTCTCTTAGCTTAGGCTTTTAGGGCTCCCTGAGTTAGGGCTAGAAGGGGAGGGGGGAGGGGGGCAATGGGGTTAGGGTAAGGACAGGGTAGTGGGTGGGGGGCTCCCCACAATGAGGGAGAGAGGCAATGGGCAGGGGCACCACCAATCCCAGGAGGCACAGGCTGGTTAGGGTGTGGGGAAAGAATAGGCCCGGCTATGCCGGAACCTAGGTGCACGGTCCATCCATGGGACTGGTATTGGTGCCCCCTGATCAAAAAATTACCCTAAGCGGGTGTAGTGCACTGTGGTGGGCCATTCGCGACGTTTCGGCTTCTCTGAGCCTTCTTCAGGCTTGGCCCACCCGCTTCTTGTGTTCAATTTCGCCACTCTGGGCCTTTTATACTCTTGCTTTTCATTTCTGTTTTTCTTAACTTTTTCTGTTTCTTATTTTTTCTTGTTCTCAGTTTTTTCTGCTTTAGCTCTCCCTTTTTCTATCTTTTTCTGTTGTTCTTTGTTCTTTCTGTTTTTCTTTATCTTTCTCTTTGTATTTCTGTTTTTCTTTATTCTTGTTCTTTATTCTTTCTGTGATTCTTTATCTTTCTCTTTATATTTCTGTTGTTCTTTATTCTCTCTGTTGTTCTTTATCATTTCACTTTATTTCTCTTGTGTTCTTTTCTTTATTCCTTCTCATATTTCTTTAAATGGCACCCCCTTCTTTTTAGACATCCCGTCCTGTTCTGTATTTTTCTTTTTCTTTATATGGCACCCCCTTCCTGTAAATCCTTTCCTTTTGTACTTTGTCTTTTTTTTCTGACCTTTCTTGTCTTTTTTCTCTTAGCTTAGGCTTTTAGGGCTCCCTGAGTTAGGGCTAGAAGGGGAGGGGGGAGGGGGGCAATGGGGTTAGGGTAAGGACAGGGTAGTGGGTGGGGGGCTCCCCACAATGAGGGAGAGAGGCAATGGGCAGGGGCACCACCAATCCCAGGAGGCACAGGCTGGTTAGGGTGTGGGGAAAGAATAGGCCCGGCTATGCCGGAACCTAGGTGCACGGTCCATCCATGGGACTGGTATTGGTGCCCCCTGATCAAAAAATTACCCTAAGCGGGTGTAGTGCACTGTGGTGGGCCATTCGCGACGTTTCGGCTTCTCTGAGCCTTCTTCAGGCTTGGCCCACCCGCTTCTTGTGTTCAATTTCGCCACTCTGGGCCTTTTATACTCTTGCTTTTCATTTCTGTTTTTCTTAACTTTTTCTGTTTCTTATTTTTTCTTGTTCTCAGTTTTTTCTGCTTTAGCTCTCCCTTTTTCTATCTTTTTCTGTTGTTCTTTGTTCTTTCTGTTTTTCTTTATCTTTCTCTTTGTATTTCTGTTTTTCTTTATTCTTGTTCTTTATTCTTTCTGTGATTCTTTATCTTTCTCTTTATATTTCTGTTGTTCTTTATTCTCTCTGTTGTTCTTTATCATTTCACTTTATTTCTCTTGTGTTCTTTTCTTTATTCCTTCTCATATTTCTTTAAATGGCACCCCCTTCTTTTTAGACATCCCGTCCTGTTCTGTATTTTTCTTTTTCTTTATATGGCACCCCCTTCCTGTAAATCCTTTCCTTTTGTACTTTGTCTTTTTTTTCTGACCTTTCTTGTCTTTTTTCTCTTAGCTTAGGCTTTTAGGGCTCCCTGAGTTAGGGCTAGAAGGGGAGGGGGGAGGGGGGCAATGGGGTTAGGGTAAGGACAGGGTAGTGGGTGGGGGGCTCCCCACAATGAGGGAGAGAGGCAATGGGCAGGGGCACCACCAATCCCAGGAGGCACAGGCTGGTTAGGGTGTGGGGAAAGAATAGGCCCGGCTATGCCGGAACCTAGGTGCACGGTCCATCCATGGGACTGGTATTGGTGCCCCCTGATCAAAAAATTACCCTAAGCGGGTGTAGTGCACTGTGGTGGGCCATTCGCGACGTTTCGGCTTCTCTGAGCCTTCTTCAGGCTTGGCCCACCCGCTTCTTGTGTTCAATTTCGCCACTCTGGGCCTTTTATACTCTTGCTTTTCATTTCTGTTTTTCTTAACTTTTTCTGTTTCTTATTTTTTCTTGTTCTCAGTTTTTTCTGCTTTAGCTCTCCCTTTTTCTATCTTTTTCTGTTGTTCTTTGTTCTTTCTGTTTTTCTTTATCTTTCTCTTTGTATTTCTGTTTTTCTTTATTCTTGTTCTTTATTCTTTCTGTGATTCTTTATCTTTCTCTTTATATTTCTGTTGTTCTTTATTCTCTCTGTTGTTCTTTATCATTTCACTTTATTTCTCTTGTGTTCTTTTCTTTATTCCTTCTCATATTTCTTTAAATGGCACCCCCTTCTTTTTAGACATCCCGTCCTGTTCTGTATTTTTCTTTTTCTTTATATGGCACCCCCTTCCTGTAAATCCTTTCCTTTTGTACTTTGTCTTTTTTTTCTGACCTTTCTTGTCTTTTTTCTCTTAGCTTAGGCTTTTAGGGCTCCCTGAGTTAGGGCTAGAAGGGGAGGGGGGAGGGGGGCAATGGGGTTAGGGTAAGGACAGGGTAGTGGGTGGGGGGCTCCCCACAATGAGGGAGAGAGGCAATGGGCAGGGGCACCACCAATCCCAGGAGGCACAGGCTGGTTAGGGTGTGGGGAAAGAATAGGCCCGGCTATGCCGGAACCTAGGTGCACGGTCCATCCATGGGACTGGTATTGGTGCCCCCTGATCAAAAAATTACCCTAAGCGGGTGTAGTGCACTGTGGTGGGCCATTCGCGACGTTTCGGCTTCTCTGAGCCTTCTTCAGGCTTGGCCCACCCGCTTCTTGTGTTCAATTTCGCCACTCTGGGCCTTTTATACTCTTGCTTTTCATTTCTGTTTTTCTTAACTTTTTCTGTTTCTTATTTTTTCTTGTTCTCAGTTTTTTCTGCTTTAGCTCTCCCTTTTTCTATCTTTTTCTGTTGTTCTTTGTTCTTTCTGTTTTTCTTTATCTTTCTCTTTGTATTTCTGTTTTTCTTTATTCTTGTTCTTTATTCTTTCTGTGATTCTTTATCTTTCTCTTTATATTTCTGTTGTTCTTTATTCTCTCTGTTGTTCTTTATCATTTCACTTTATTTCTCTTGTGTTCTTTTCTTTATTCCTTCTCATATTTCTTTAAATGGCACCCCCTTCTTTTTAGACATCCCGTCCTGTTCTGTATTTTTCTTTTTCTTTATATGGCACCCCCTTCCTGTAAATCCTTTCCTTTTGTACTTTGTCTTTTTTTTCTGACCTTTCTTGTCTTTTTTCTCTTAGCTTAGGCTTTTAGGGCTCCCTGAGTTAGGGCTAGAAGGGGAGGGGGGAGGGGGGCAATGGGGTTAGGGTAAGGACAGGGTAGTGGGTGGGGGGCTCCCCACAATGAGGGAGAGAGGCAATGGGCAGGGGCACCACCAATCCCAGGAGGCACAGGCTGGTTAGGGTGTGGGGAAAGAATAGGCCCGGCTATGCCGGAACCTAGGTGCACGGTCCATCCATGGGACTGGTATTGGTGCCCCCTGATCAAAAAATTACCCTAAGCGGGTGTAGTGCACTGTGGTGGGCCATTCGCGACGTTTCGGCTTCTCTGAGCCTTCTTCAGGCTTGGCCCACCCGCTTCTTGTGTTCAATTTCGCCACTCTGGGCCTTTTATACTCTTGCTTTTCATTTCTGTTTTTCTTAACTTTTTCTGTTTCTTATTTTTTCTTGTTCTCAGTTTTTTCTGCTTTAGCTCTCCCTTTTTCTATCTTTTTCTGTTGTTCTTTGTTCTTTCTGTTTTTCTTTATCTTTCTCTTTGTATTTCTGTTTTTCTTTATTCTTGTTCTTTATTCTTTCTGTGATTCTTTATCTTTCTCTTTATATTTCTGTTGTTCTTTATTCTCTCTGTTGTTCTTTATCATTTCACTTTATTTCTCTTGTGTTCTTTTCTTTATTCCTTCTCATATTTCTTTAAATGGCACCCCCTTCTTTTTAGACATCCCGTCCTGTTCTGTATTTTTCTTTTTCTTTATATGGCACCCCCTTCCTGTAAATCCTTTCCTTTTGTACTTTGTCTTTTTTTTCTGACCTTTCTTGTCTTTTTTCTCTTAGCTTAGGCTTTTAGGGCTCCCTGAGTTAGGGCTAGAAGGGGAGGGGGGAGGGGGGCAATGGGGTTAGGGTAAGGACAGGGTAGTGGGTGGGGGGCTCCCCACAATGAGGGAGAGAGGCAATGGGCAGGGGCACCACCAATCCCAGGAGGCACAGGCTGGTTAGGGTGTGGGGAAAGAATAGGCCCGGCTATGCCGGAACCTAGGTGCACGGTCCATCCATGGGACTGGTATTGGTGCCCCCTGATCAAAAAATTACCCTAAGCGGGTGTAGTGCACTGTGGTGGGCCATTCGCGACGTTTCGGCTTCTCTGAGCCTTCTTCAGGCTTGGCCCACCCGCTTCTTGTGTTCAATTTCGCCACTCTGGGCCTTTTATACTCTTGCTTTTCATTTCTGTTTTTCTTAACTTTTTCTGTTTCTTATTTTTTCTTGTTCTCAGTTTTTTCTGCTTTAGCTCTCCCTTTTTCTATCTTTTTCTGTTGTTCTTTGTTCTTTCTGTTTTTCTTTATCTTTCTCTTTGTATTTCTGTTTTTCTTTATTCTTGTTCTTTATTCTTTCTGTGATTCTTTATCTTTCTCTTTATATTTCTGTTGTTCTTTATTCTCTCTGTTGTTCTTTATCATTTCACTTTATTTCTCTTGTGTTCTTTTCTTTATTCCTTCTCATATTTCTTTAAATGGCACCCCCTTCTTTTTAGACATCCCGTCCTGTTCTGTATTTTTCTTTTTCTTTATATGGCACCCCCTTCCTGTAAATCCTTTCCTTTTGTACTTTGTCTTTTTTTTCTGACCTTTCTTGTCTTTTTTCTCTTAGCTTAGGCTTTTAGGGCTCCCTGAGTTAGGGCTAGAAGGGGAGGGGGGAGGGGGGCAATGGGGTTAGGGTAAGGACAGGGTAGTGGGTGGGGGGCTCCCCACAATGAGGGAGAGAGGCAATGGGCAGGGGCACCACCAATCCCAGGAGGCACAGGCTGGTTAGGGTGTGGGGAAAGAATAGGCCCGGCTATGCCGGAACCTAGGTGCACGGTCCATCCATGGGACTGGTATTGGTGCCCCCTGATCAAAAAATTACCCTAAGCGGGTGTAGTGCACTGTGGTGGGCCATTCGCGACGTTTCGGCTTCTCTGAGCCTTCTTCAGGCTTGGCCCACCCGCTTCTTGTGTTCAATTTCGCCACTCTGGGCCTTTTATACTCTTGCTTTTCATTTCTGTTTTTCTTAACTTTTTCTGTTTCTTATTTTTTCTTGTTCTCAGTTTTTTCTGCTTTAGCTCTCCCTTTTTCTATCTTTTTCTGTTGTTCTTTGTTCTTTCTGTTTTTCTTTATCTTTCTCTTTGTATTTCTGTTTTTCTTTATTCTTGTTCTTTATTCTTTCTGTGATTCTTTATCTTTCTCTTTATATTTCTGTTGTTCTTTATTCTCTCTGTTGTTCTTTATCATTTCACTTTATTTCTCTTGTGTTCTTTTCTTTATTCCTTCTCATATTTCTTTAAATGGCACCCCCTTCTTTTTAGACATCCCGTCCTGTTCTGTATTTTTCTTTTTCTTTATATGGCACCCCCTTCCTGTAAATCCTTTCCTTTTGTACTTTGTCTTTTTTTTCTGACCTTTCTTGTCTTTTTTCTCTTAGCTTAGGCTTTTAGGGCTCCCTGAGTTAGGGCTAGAAGGGGAGGGGGGAGGGGGGCAATGGGGTTAGGGTAAGGACAGGGTAGTGGGTGGGGGGCTCCCCACAATGAGGGAGAGAGGCAATGGGCAGGGGCACCACCAATCCCAGGAGGCACAGGCTGGTTAGGGTGTGGGGAAAGAATAGGCCCGGCTATGCCGGAACCTAGGTGCACGGTCCATCCATGGGACTGGTATTGGTGCCCCCTGATCAAAAAATTACCCTAAGCGGGTGTAGTGCACTGTGGTGGGCCATTCGCGACGTTTCGGCTTCTCTGAGCCTTCTTCAGGCTTGGCCCACCCGCTTCTTGTGTTCAATTTCGCCACTCTGGGCCTTTTATACTCTTGCTTTTCATTTCTGTTTTTCTTAACTTTTTCTGTTTCTTATTTTTTCTTGTTCTCAGTTTTTTCTGCTTTAGCTCTCCCTTTTTCTATCTTTTTCTGTTGTTCTTTGTTCTTTCTGTTTTTCTTTATCTTTCTCTTTGTATTTCTGTTTTTCTTTATTCTTGTTCTTTATTCTTTCTGTGATTCTTTATCTTTCTCTTTATATTTCTGTTGTTCTTTATTCTCTCTGTTGTTCTTTATCATTTCACTTTATTTCTCTTGTGTTCTTTTCTTTATTCCTTCTCATATTTCTTTAAATGGCACCCCCTTCTTTTTAGACATCCCGTCCTGTTCTGTATTTTTCTTTTTCTTTATATGGCACCCCCTTCCTGTAAATCCTTTCCTTTTGTACTTTGTCTTTTTTTTCTGACCTTTCTTGTCTTTTTTCTCTTAGCTTAGGCTTTTAGGGCTCCCTGAGTTAGGGCTAGAAGGGGAGGGGGGAGGGGGGCAATGGGGTTAGGGTAAGGACAGGGTAGTGGGTGGGGGGCTCCCCACAATGAGGGAGAGAGGCAATGGGCAGGGGCACCACCAATCCCAGGAGGCACAGGCTGGTTAGGGTGTGGGGAAAGAATAGGCCCGGCTATGCCGGAACCTAGGTGCACGGTCCATCCATGGGACTGGTATTGGTGCCCCCTGATCAAAAAATTACCCTAAGCGGGTGTAGTGCACTGTGGTGGGCCATTCGCGACGTTTCGGCTTCTCTGAGCCTTCTTCAGGCTTGGCCCACCCGCTTCTTGTGTTCAATTTCGCCACTCTGGGCCTTTTATACTCTTGCTTTTCATTTCTGTTTTTCTTAACTTTTTCTGTTTCTTATTTTTTCTTGTTCTCAGTTTTTTCTGCTTTAGCTCTCCCTTTTTCTATCTTTTTCTGTTGTTCTTTGTTCTTTCTGTTTTTCTTTATCTTTCTCTTTGTATTTCTGTTTTTCTTTATTCTTGTTCTTTATTCTTTCTGTGATTCTTTATCTTTCTCTTTATATTTCTGTTGTTCTTTATTCTCTCTGTTGTTCTTTATCATTTCACTTTATTTCTCTTGTGTTCTTTTCTTTATTCCTTCTCATATTTCTTTAAATGGCACCCCCTTCTTTTTAGACATCCCGTCCTGTTCTGTATTTTTCTTTTTCTTTATATGGCACCCCCTTCCTGTAAATCCTTTCCTTTTGTACTTTGTCTTTTTTTTCTGACCTTTCTTGTCTTTTTTCTCTTAGCTTAGGCTTTTAGGGCTCCCTGAGTTAGGGCTAGAAGGGGAGGGGGGAGGGGGGCAATGGGGTTAGGGTAAGGACAGGGTAGTGGGTGGGGGGCTCCCCACAATGAGGGAGAGAGGCAATGGGCAGGGGCACCACCAATCCCAGGAGGCACAGGCTGGTTAGGGTGTGGGGAAAGAATAGGCCCGGCTATGCCGGAACCTAGGTGCACGGTCCATCCATGGGACTGGTATTGGTGCCCCCTGATCAAAAAATTACCCTAAGCGGGTGTAGTGCACTGTGGTGGGCCATTCGCGACGTTTCGGCTTCTCTGAGCCTTCTTCAGGCTTGGCCCACCCGCTTCTTGTGTTCAATTTCGCCACTCTGGGCCTTTTATACTCTTGCTTTTCATTTCTGTTTTTCTTAACTTTTTCTGTTTCTTATTTTTTCTTGTTCTCAGTTTTTTCTGCTTTAGCTCTCCCTTTTTCTATCTTTTTCTGTTGTTCTTTGTTCTTTCTGTTTTTCTTTATCTTTCTCTTTGTATTTCTGTTTTTCTTTATTCTTGTTCTTTATTCTTTCTGTGATTCTTTATCTTTCTCTTTATATTTCTGTTGTTCTTTATTCTCTCTGTTGTTCTTTATCATTTCACTTTATTTCTCTTGTGTTCTTTTCTTTATTCCTTCTCATATTTCTTTAAATGGCACCCCCTTCTTTTTAGACATCCCGTCCTGTTCTGTATTTTTCTTTTTCTTTATATGGCACCCCCTTCCTGTAAATCCTTTCCTTTTGTACTTTGTCTTTTTTTTCTGACCTTTCTTGTCTTTTTTCTCTTAGCTTAGGCTTTTAGGGCTCCCTGAGTTAGGGCTAGAAGGGGAGGGGGGAGGGGGGCAATGGGGTTAGGGTAAGGACAGGGTAGTGGGTGGGGGGCTCCCCACAATGAGGGAGAGAGGCAATGGGCAGGGGCACCACCAATCCCAGGAGGCACAGGCTGGTTAGGGTGTGGGGAAAGAATAGGCCCGGCTATGCCGGAACCTAGGTGCACGGTCCATCCATGGGACTGGTATTGGTGCCCCCTGATCAAAAAATTACCCTAAGCGGGTGTAGTGCACTGTGGTGGGCCATTCGCGACGTTTCGGCTTCTCTGAGCCTTCTTCAGGCTTGGCCCACCCGCTTCTTGTGTTCAATTTCGCCACTCTGGGCCTTTTATACTCTTGCTTTTCATTTCTGTTTTTCTTAACTTTTTCTGTTTCTTATTTTTTCTTGTTCTCAGTTTTTTCTGCTTTAGCTCTCCCTTTTTCTATCTTTTTCTGTTGTTCTTTGTTCTTTCTGTTTTTCTTTATCTTTCTCTTTGTATTTCTGTTTTTCTTTATTCTTGTTCTTTATTCTTTCTGTGATTCTTTATCTTTCTCTTTATATTTCTGTTGTTCTTTATTCTCTCTGTTGTTCTTTATCATTTCACTTTATTTCTCTTGTGTTCTTTTCTTTATTCCTTCTCATATTTCTTTAAATGGCACCCCCTTCTTTTTAGACATCCCGTCCTGTTCTGTATTTTTCTTTTTCTTTATATGGCACCCCCTTCCTGTAAATCCTTTCCTTTTGTACTTTGTCTTTTTTTTCTGACCTTTCTTGTCTTTTTTCTCTTAGCTTAGGCTTTTAGGGCTCCCTGAGTTAGGGCTAGAAGGGGAGGGGGGAGGGGGGCAATGGGGTTAGGGTAAGGACAGGGTAGTGGGTGGGGGGCTCCCCACAATGAGGGAGAGAGGCAATGGGCAGGGGCACCACCAATCCCAGGAGGCACAGGCTGGTTAGGGTGTGGGGAAAGAATAGGCCCGGCTATGCCGGAACCTAGGTGCACGGTCCATCCATGGGACTGGTATTGGTGCCCCCTGATCAAAAAATTACCCTAAGCGGGTGTAGTGCACTGTGGTGGGCCATTCGCGACGTTTCGGCTTCTCTGAGCCTTCTTCAGGCTTGGCCCACCCGCTTCTTGTGTTCAATTTCGCCACTCTGGGCCTTTTATACTCTTGCTTTTCATTTCTGTTTTTCTTAACTTTTTCTGTTTCTTATTTTTTCTTGTTCTCAGTTTTTTCTGCTTTAGCTCTCCCTTTTTCTATCTTTTTCTGTTGTTCTTTGTTCTTTCTGTTTTTCTTTATCTTTCTCTTTGTATTTCTGTTTTTCTTTATTCTTGTTCTTTATTCTTTCTGTGATTCTTTATCTTTCTCTTTATATTTCTGTTGTTCTTTATTCTCTCTGTTGTTCTTTATCATTTCACTTTATTTCTCTTGTGTTCTTTTCTTTATTCCTTCTCATATTTCTTTAAATGGCACCCCCTTCTTTTTAGACATCCCGTCCTGTTCTGTATTTTTCTTTTTCTTTATATGGCACCCCCTTCCTGTAAATCCTTTCCTTTTGTACTTTGTCTTTTTTTTCCTGACCTTTCTTGTCTTTTTTCTCTTAGCTTAGGCTTTTAGGGCTCCCTGAGTTAGGGCTAGAAGGGGAGGGGGGAGGGGGGCAATGGGGTTAGGGTAAGGACAGGGTAGTGGGTGGGGGGCTCCCCACAATGAGGGAGAGAGGCAATGGGCAGGGGCACCACCAATCCCAGGAGGCACAGGCTGGTTAGGGTGTGGGGAAAGAATAGGCCCGGCTATGCCGGAACCTAGGTGCACGGTCCATCCATGGGACTGGTATTGGTGCCCCCTGATCAAAAAATTACCCTAAGCGGGTGTAGTGCACTGTGGTGGGCCATTCGCGACGTTTCGGCTTCTCTGAGCCTTCTTCAGGCTTGGCCCACCCGCTTCTTGTGTTCAATTTCGCCACTCTGGGCCTTTTATACTCTTGCTTTTCATTTCTGTTTTTCTTAACTTTTTCTGTTTCTTATTTTTTCTTGTTCTCAGTTTTTTCTGCTTTAGCTCTCCCTTTTTCTATCTTTTTCTGTTGTTCTTTGTTCTTTCTGTTTTTCTTTATCTTTCTCTTTGTATTTCTGTTTTTCTTTATTCTTGTTCTTTATTCTTTCTGTGATTCTTTATCTTTCTCTTTATATTTCTGTTGTTCTTTATTCTCTCTGTTGTTCTTTATCATTTCACTTTATTTCTCTTGTGTTCTTTTCTTTATTCCTTCTCATATTTCTTTAAATGGCACCCCCTTCTTTTTAGACATCCCGTCCTGTTCTGTATTTTTCTTTTTCTTTATATGGCACCCCCTTCCTGTAAATCCTTTCCTTTTGTACTTTGTCTTTTTTTTCTGACCTTTCTTGTCTTTTTTCTCTTAGCTTAGGCTTTTAGGGCTCCCTGAGTTAGGGCTAGAAGGGGAGGGGGGAGGGGGGCAATGGGGTTAGGGTAAGGACAGGGTAGTGGGTGGGGGGCTAGGGGGTTAGGGTTAGGGGGTTAGG